>NC_136261.1:125219289-125311789 GCF_964187855.1 Myxine glutinosa
CCAAGGAGTGAGGGTGCTGGCGAGAATGAGTCGGTCGTAGCGCGTGTGCGAGGGAGCACATGGAAGCGCGGTGTGGTAAGTGTTACAGAGGGTGTGACGGGAGAGTGTGCGCAAGAGTGTGCGCGAGAAAGGTGTGTGACGGACGGGTGCATGGGGAAAGAGTGCGCTGTCAAAGGCAAGGAAGAATGCACACCTGTGGTGAGTGTTACAGAGGGTGTAACGGGAGAGTGTGCGCGAGAAAGGTGTGTGACGGACAGGTGCATGAGGAAAGAGTGCGCTGTCAAGAGTAAGGGTGAGTGCGCTGTCAAGAATGGAGGTGAGAGTAGTGAGAGTGACAAGGAGAGTGAGATGGTTGTGACAGGTGAGCGAGGATGTACACCTGGGATGGAAGGATGCACACCTGGAATGGTAGAGCGTGAGTGGGAATGCACGCTGGAGTTGGTGGTGAGGCACGTGGTTGGGTGTGCGAATGAGAGCACACCTGTGATTGTCACAGAGGAGGTGACAGAGGAGGGGGCGCGAAGAGGTGTGTTGGTGAGGTGTACGACCAACGAATGTGTGCCAAAGTGTTCGGTGGTCAGGTGTGTGACCAAGGATGTGAGTGGAATGGGTGTACCTGGGTGTGTAAGGAAAGGTACGAGGAGCATGGAAACGGCTGGATGTGTGAGCAAGGAACGGGCTGCGGGGTGTAAGCGTCCAGGTGAAGCATCGACGGTAACCGGTTTAGAGGTTAGAGCGACTTTTAGCCGAATCGGGCCCTCGGTGCGTGCTGGGCCTCGCTTTGAACGGCCGCGTCCGTGCTCCACTAGGCGGAGCGGGCAGCCCGATAGAAAGGGTCGTCATGGCGACCACGTTTTGTTGAGAGGTGCCGGCAGGTCGAGATCGGGACATTGGATGGCTCCACGCCGAGATGGTGCGTGGGATCTCGGCCCGGGTAAGCCCCCGTCCCTGCACCGAGTGCCGGACGCATCCAGCCGCTGGCACAGAACAACCCGCATTCATGGCTTGGCTTTACGAAGCCGGGCTTTGGACAGGAATTGGCGCACCGAGAGGCATTAGTGAGTAGACTGGGTGATGAGGTTAGTGTTTTGGACCCAAAATTAGAGAAAAACAAAATTTGATGATTGGCAAGGGATTGGCAGTAGTGATTGGCAGATGATGGGTAGTGATTGGCCAAATTTTTGATTTGTTGAAATTTGATGTGCAAAATTGGTAGTGTGCGATGGGCCCGGTGGGTAAGGGTGGCATCCTTGCCACCCTTCCCATATTGTGGGGCAAATGCGCAATAGTTTATGGGGTTGATGGCAGTGAAAACTAGCCCGGGTGGGTTAGGAGATTGTTAGGGATCTAGCGAAGATGACAGTAGGTGACGTTAAGTTTAGTTAGTGACTGATACCTGTAGTGGGGACGCAGGTAGATTAGTGTGGATGATAATGACGTGGGAGCGCAATAGTTTAAAGGGACGACTGGGAAGCGCAAGTTTCAGAAGGGAGTAGTTAGCTGAGATGATGCCGTGCTGTGTGAGAACTGGACAGGTGTGTGGAGCAGTGTATGAGTAGTGAGTGTTGTGGATCAGCGCGAATGCGCTTGGGGAGAGAAGGGTGCAGGTGGCACCAGGTGTGAGAGCACAGGTGTGCAAGTGCAGGTGTGTGGAATACATGGAGCAGAGAATGAGGTGTGTGGAGAGAGTTGGAGTAAGTGGTACGGAGTGGTGTGCATGGTGCGAAGGTGTGGATGGGGGAAGAGTGGACCCCTTTCACGAGTACCCGGGGCGGGTAGTGTAAGTGTTAGGTAGAGGGTATAGGTAAATTGTGGTTGGATATTGGCATTTGTGGTGCGGTTGCAGAATGGTGTTGTGGATGGGTGCATTAGTGTTGTGGAAATGGCTGGGCGTGTAGCCTGTTAGTGTGTGTAGTTGGTTGGGCACTCCACCACTGTGAGGATGTCGGCCAGGTGAGGCCGCAGGTGGGCTCTGGGAGCCGTTAGTGTCAGTGGGGCCCGAGGATCCGGAGGACGGACCCGGGTAGCCCAGTGCCAGAGAGGGCACCGAGTGGGGAGAGTGCCAGAGGGCCTTCCCCAGGTAGTTAGGATAGGGTGAGGAGCAGGTAAGCTCGGAGGCAACTGCAGTGGTGGAGGTGTGCAGGTGGGTAGACCCGCTGGGAGAGGTACACGCCACAGCCCAGAAATTGTGCGAGGGCACCGGGAGATGAATCGGGGGAGTGAGACCCCAAATTGAAAAGCACCACAGTTTGGTCAATGGGAATTGGTTTTTAGAACCCATAGTGTAAGAGGGCCAATGGATTGGCAGGGAAAGACCCCGGGTAATGTAAAGTTGTTAAAGTCATTTAGGAAATAGTTAGGATTGATGAACCTGTCGCACCATACACAGCCACTTACCTGTGGTGATGATGATGACTCCACACCTGTGTTTTCTTTGTTTTGTGTTGCAGGAAGTAAGAATTGCTGTTGGATTTGTGAGACGCATCACGACGTGGATGAGACATTGGGGTGATTCCATCTCTCCCTCCTTAGGAGGGACTGATGATGAATTGGTAATGGCAAATTATGATGTTGAGTTGGAGATGGCAAATTTTGATGAGAGTTGAAAATGGCAAATTTGATTGGTTAGGAGGGAGAGAAGACGAATTTGGTATATGGGAGGAACGGGGAAGACAGTAGGGACGTTTGTTGATTTGTAAAGTAGATGTTTATGGGTAGTGTTGTGTTTTGTGGATACAGTAAGGGGTAAGGGAGGGGCCATGTAGGTTACCTGGTTGGGGGGGGGGCGTACGGTAGGAACGTACCTGTCCCACCTGGTTCCCATGTGCCCCCAGTGTGCATTACCTTACATTGCGTGCACTTTTGCGCCCTTACCACCTTACTCACTTGTTTTCTTCTTTTGTCTCCCACCTCCGAGGATCTGGCTTTGGGGCAGAGAGAGAGGAGAGAGAGGTGCTGGCTCCGCAGTTGTGGGCCTGCACTTTCGCTGCTTGCTGCCTGGATCGATACACCATATGGACCGCAATTTTGGTGGCCACCCACAATGGACCGCAGTTCTTTTGCGGCCAAGCACCACCCGTGGATGGACCTATGGGTCAACGTGGCACCTATGCCATACAGGTGAACCACTAATAGTTGGCCCCTGACGGCCACAATACAGAAATGGACGCAGTTGGCGCCTTTCTTTATTTTTGAAAGAAGCCAGAAGGCCAAGTGCACCACACGAAGAGCAAGAGACACCTGCAGGGTTAGGGGTTGTTGTTTTTATTTTAATGAACAATGGTGACTGCACCGGATGGTGCTGACTGTGTTATGGGGTGGTGCTTTTGGTGCTTGGATGGGGTGCTCTGCACATTATTAAAGGCCGTAAGGCCACAGAGCACTCGTGGGTTGGTGTATCGATGCTGGCATGCGTGCTCTCTCTATGCATAACATCTGCATGTGTTCCTCCAAAAACAGGTCCTGGATCGTAGTGTAAATATCAGCGTAGTCTTGTGTAAATAATGCTCCCTACCGGCTGTATGTTTAGTTTGCGAATTCTTTCCGCGATTCGGTTATCCTGTGGGTGTGTTTCTGTGAGGAGAAGGGTGCAACGTCGCAGGGGACATATTTACTCATTTGTGAATATCTGTAAAACTGTCGCACTCAGGGTAGAGTTAATAGTAGAGGGAACTACATCTGAGTGCCACACTAAAATAGGTAAAAATTTATCGGGTCGGGACGCCCCGAGGGTAGAGAAGGGTGCAATGTTGCGGATATGGGACTTGGCCTCCATATCCGCTTGTAAATATTCCCCTATTTCCCCAATACTCCCCAACTATCCCCAATCCCCCATTCCCTAGTCCCATTGTCTGTAAACAACACTCTGTAGAACCGACCTTCCCCTTCTTCCCCCATTAAATGTCGTGCCCAGGTCCACCGCATCTCACGTAGACAACTTTCGGACCTCTTGCTAGTTATTCTTAGTCTATGTCAGTTAAGGACTCGTTTCCATTAATTCTGACTCTTCGTTGCACCAGAATGTGATTGTATGGCACCAGTAGTGAGTTTAGGACCTCCCCATACCTCCTCCCATCTTCCTCATGAAACCACAACAACCACAACTACAACAACAACTACCACAACAGCGCGCGGGGAGTGTGCGTCCTCACTCCGGCTCGGTTAGCCGCCATTACCCATGTGCGCCGACGGGGTTACCACGAAGGGGCTGCCTGTCGGCCCCTCGTCAAGGGCGGAGCCCGGTAACCCCCCGCACCCAATCAGAAGCAACGGGCCGATTCCATCTGGGGCGGAGCTAACGAGCCGAGGGCGTGTCACTCCCCGCCGGATATACGCAGCCACTTACCGGACGTGACGTCAGATGCGCCTCCGCCACGAAGGAGAACCAGACGCCACCTCCGAGCGCTGTGACACCTCCCTGCATCTACTGGACCGTACTGTATCCTGTCCCTGAGCCAAGAGTGCACCTTGAGCCATCGACTACCCGCCTTCCTTGCCATCAATCCCCGTGTGAGTCAGTTTTGTCCTGTTTATCTGTCGTCTGTCGGGGCTACTATAAGACCGTAATTAAGTGCCTACCTTACTATGCTGTCTCTCTTGTCCTTGTAATCTAACATTCCGCAATATTATAACCTCCTCCGGAGGTCTTGAGAACTGTACCCCTGGTGTCGTGTCATTTTAATCCAGCCGTTGTGTCCTTTCCTCAATTGATTTAGCGTAGCGCGACTCGGCCAAGGTTCGAGTATAATCGGGTAAACTGTGCGAACACGGCGGCCATTCCGCTCGGCCCACCATAACATCAAAGTCGTGTCCGTAACAATATATATATATACATATAAGGATATATATATATATATATATATATATATATATATATAGTTACGTTTGTGGGGGGTAGGGATACCATAGACCAGGTAGAGTGTATAGATTAGTGTGTTCCGACTGTCGCGAAGAAGAACCACCTCGATGTACTCTAAGTCGTGATCCTGTAGACCAGGGGTCAGGAACCTTTTTGACTGGGAGAGCCATAAAAGCCAAATATTTCTAAATATATTTCATTGAGAGCCATATAGTATTTTTAACGTATAATAAATTAAATATGTCTTACTTTTAATGCGACTTCTGGTGCTGCATGGTTTTGCTGATGGCCTTGTAGTCTGGTTCATACGTGGTGAGGTTGAGCTTCATGCAGGCGTTGAGGCTTCCATCAGTTAAACGTGAGCGTAGGTTGGTCTTAATGTTCCTCATATGCGAGAATGACTGCTCACATGCATATGTAGAGCCAAACATGGTCAATACGGCAATACTCACACGCTGCATTGTGTGGTATGTCACAGGAAGCTCGTTCCAAGTTTTAAGAATCAGCTGGTCTTCAGGTTGAAGATTTTTCATTTCTGTCCACTTGTGTTCCCTCGCCAGCTCTGCTCGCTGTCGCGCAAGACTTTCCAACTCTCCATTAAGTGACTTGAACTTACTCATCCACATGTCTGATGCCTTCAGGTCAGCAACTTCCAGCTCAAAGTCTCCGATAGAGACCCCGGGGATGCATGTCAGGTCGTTTTTGTCCACTGCACACTCATGTGGATGAGTGATGAACTTGAAAAGACCAGTGCGCGCACGAAATTCTCCAAAACGTGCTTTGAATGACTGCAGGAGATTGGACGTAAAGCCAGCTAGCTGCTGGAGATCCAGATGTTGAGTGGAGTCACTTGTTAGCATGCATCTCTAAATTGTTGCAGTCTTTCAAAGTGCAGAAGACGACCTGTTTCAATGTCCCTGAGAAAGACTTCCAGCTTGCTTTCAAATGCAAACACTGCTTGTTGAAGGGATGAGATTGTATTTCCAATACCTTGCATTTTCACATTGAGCTGGTTCAGATGGCCAGTTATGTCCACGAGATAGTGAAACTGCAGGAGCCAGTCAGTGTTGTCTAGCTCAGGATGCTTGACGCCTTTCATTTCAAGAAAAGTCCGGATTTCACTCAGGCAAGCTGCAAAACGGCTGAGCACCTTCCCCCTTGACAACCAACGCACGTTGCTGTGTAAAAGCAGACCGGGATAATGATTCCCAACTTCTTCTAACAGAGCTTTAAACTGGCGATCATTTAAAGCTCGGGCAACAATAAAGTTGACCACTCGAATGACCAGCGACATCACCTCACCAAGCTCCTGGCCACACGTCTGAGCGCAAAGCGCCTCCTGGTGCAGGATGCAATGAAAACTTAGGATGGCTCTCTTTTCATGTTCACGGAGAAGCGCTACAAATCCTTTGTTCTTCCCCAACATACAGGGTGCACCATCAGTACAGACAGAAATAAGTTTATCCATCGGTAGTTTTTTTTCTTTAGCAAACTCCATGAAAGACGTGAATAAATCCTCTCCTCTTGTTGTCCCTTTCATTGGCAAAACAGCCAAGCTTTCCTCACGCAGTGTGTCACCTGCAGCATACCTGGCAATTATACTGCACTGAGATAGATGGCTAACGTCTGTTGACTCATCTAACGTGAGAGAAAAGTATGTCCCGGCGTTTATGTCCTTAATTTGTGTTTCCTCGACTTGATTTGCCATCATGATGCTACGATCGTGCACAGTTCTTGCTGACAGGGGCATGTCTTTTATTCGTTTGATTATCTTGTCTTTATTTGGGAAGTCATCAAACAGTTCATTGGCCACATCAAGCATGAATGTTTTGGCATACTCGCCATCTGTGAATGGCTTTCCATTCCTTACTATTGCCAAAGCACCCGCAAAGCTAGCGGAATTCCCGTCACCTTGCTTGGTCCACACACGTAGTTGCTGCTGACTCGTCTGCACTCTCCGCTGTAGCTCCTCGCATGCCCTTTTCCTGCTGTCCCCCGCTGGATATTTCGATGCAAATGAAGCATGGTGCGTATCGAAGTGCCGCTTTATATGTGACCGTTTCATCGATGCAATTTTATCATTGCATATTAGACATACCGCAGATCCTGCTCTCTCACCAAATGCAAATTCCTCTGTCCACGCAGCCTGGAATGCACGGTAATCATCGTCTTTTTTTCTTTTCGCCATCTTTTCCGTTACAAGGGTTGAAGCGGATAAACTAGTTGGCTATCTGATAAAATTGATTTCTTCACCTTTACAATGACGCGGACATGCTCGCGAGCCATTGGTTCCCGACCCGACCCGACCCACGGGTGACCCGTGACCCGTGAAATTTATCTTCAAAACTAATTTCTGTTTACTTTAAAATGACACAGTATTATTAAGAAATATCACAAGTATTTTAAAATCAGTTCCAAACTGATTTTTTTTTTTTTCCAACTCAAAATTGTCTGGGAGTCATATGCCGTCACCGGAAGAGCCATATATGGCTCGCGAGCCATAGATTCCCGACCGCTGCTGTAGACTGTGTGTTCGGATTAAGTGTATCTTCATCCCCATTACGAGGAGTGGGGTATGTTAATTAGCTGATGGATTACGGGTAATTTATCCCTTGTATGTCATTACATCTGTAATCTATTTAATATGGCCCTTTCGCCACCACACCATAGACACTAGCAGAAATCACCCATTAAACGACCTAACTAAAAAGCTAACCGGAAGTCATGCATCGAGCCCTACCGCTGACAACCCCTCCCTCTTGTTTCTCCCCCTCCCTCTTGTTTCCCCACACGTATTCTCTGCCATTTGAACTGAACGCCTACATTTTAATCGCAAGGAACGAAAAAATACACAGTATAATAATAGCTGGGTATAATAATAGAGGAACAGGAACAGCTGATATTATTCTGAAATAATCAGAATCACTTCAATTTCACACAGGTGGAGGTCAATTAATTTGTGTGTGATTTTAAAGTTGATTGGTTTCACCTAAGTGAATTTACAATTGCCATTATAAGGGGGGTGGACACGTATCCAACCAAGATATTCTAGTTTTGTATTTTATATTAATTTTCTGAAATTTGTAGAATTTGTTCTTCACTTGGAAGTTTTGGGTTATGATGTGTAAATAAAGGTGGAAAAAGTCAGATTTAATGCAATGTTATTCCAGGCTATGAGGCACCAACAGGTGAAAATAGAGGGTGTAGCCTTTATATAGGCACTGTATATACATACAATATATATATGTATGTATATATATATATATATATATATATATATATATATATATATACAGTATATATATATATACAGTATATATATATATATATATATATATATATATATATATATATATATACATATACATATACATATACAGTATATATATATATATATATATATATATATACATATACAGTATATATATATATATATATATATATATATATATATATATATATATATATATATATATATATATATATATATATATATTGTTACCGATCGCGGATTAAGATGTTATTTACCGAGCGGTGGTATTGCCGCGACCGTTACAGGATCCCTGACTCACCCGATTCACCCAGGACTTTGGCCGGATCGCACCGCAGCTGCTCAATGAGGGGAAAAGACTAAAACGACGAATGCAAAGAGGAAAAGGAATAAAACGAATAGACGGACAGAAGAGTAATTGGATTTATTATTTACACAAGCAAAAAGGAGCAATCAAGGTTTATTTACAACACATAAGACGCAGGTGACACAGTGCAAATTTTAGCTTACCTACAGACTTAATTAAATACCCAGGGACAGAACAAACAAAACAAACTCACGTACACAAGAAGGGTGGAAAGGCAGGAGGTGGATGGCTGGAGGGAGAGGAAAGGTCCAAGGGGGTCCTGCAGCTCAACTGGCGCGTTTAGCAGCCGCCGTTCCTTTACGGTCCTGCTCCGAACCGCCGTTCAGGCCCCCTTTGGCTGTTGGGTGTTCTTGCTGCGGCGGCCTCCGCTGCGTTCCCAGGACTTGTCTGACTCGTTGGTCCACACCCTCAACTCTTTCTTGGTCCCTCACTCTTTACCACCGACTCCTCACCGCAACCAACGCAACCACTTGACCACCACCTCTACTGACTGACTCTTCACCACTCTCCACTTGACGATCGACTCTCAACCAACTCAGACCAACTCTTTGTGACCAACTCTTCACGGACCCTCTACTGGCAACCGACTCACTCTTCACTTCCTGCGTGCGCCTTTTATAGCGCCTCCAGCGATTAAGCCGCCGGCGTTTTGGACACGCCCATCGGGGTGCTCACCTCGGCCCTGGTTGGTCGCGCGACCCTCGGGCTCCGCCCTCGATGACGACGGGCGGGTACGCCCCTCCTCCCCTCTATGACGAGGTGGAGACACGCCTTTCTTCTCCGACCCTGCCTCGTGGTCAATGGCGGTTATTGGAGGGGAGGTGATTGAGAATCGAGGGCTCAGCAATGACGAGAGGGGAGGTAATATGGGCAATCGAGGCTTGGCAATCACGAGAGGGGATGTAAAAGGGAATGGAGATTTTGGGGATGGGAATGAAAGGGGATATATTCTCTTTCACTGGTGCAATGGAGTACTTCAATTAATGGGAGACATAGCCTTACCCTAGAACACAGAATAAGAGATAACTATCAACAGGGGTATCCTATTACTTGGCTGACATGTATGCTTGTGGACTAATTATGGGATGCCCTTTCACCTTTACACAGCTCCGGAGGTAGGGGGGCGCAGAATAACCAATAATAATAATAGTACTGCACACAATCAAAAAAATACAATCCTCATCTCCGCAACAATATATATATATATATATATATATATATATATATATATATATATATATACATATATATATATATATATATATATATATATATATATATATATATATATATATATATGTATGTGTATATATATATATATATATATATATGTATGTGTATATATATATATATATATATATATATATATATATATATATATATATATATATATATATATATATATATATATATACATACACATACATATATATATATATATATATATATGTATGTGTATATATATATATATATATGTATGTGTATATATATATATATATATATATATATATATATATATATATATATATATATATATATATATATATATATATATATATATAAAAATATGTATATTGTTATGTCGGTGGGGTAGGGGGATATATAGATTTAGGTAGGTCTGCATAGGTAGGTGTTCCGATGTCACGAAGAAGAACAATCATCTCGATGTACATAAGTCAGGGCCTGTCGAGCCCGGTTTGTCGGATTAAGGTGTATCTTCGTCCCCATTACGAGGACTGGGGCATGTTAAGTAATTCTAGGGTTTCTGCTAATTCCCGTGTGTGTGAAACCTGTGATCATTCCATTTGTCCTGTATGGCAATGCACTCATATACATTAGTTAGGCCCAATAGCGCACCACATTTATTAAATCCCCCCTCATAATGACTGACCAGAAGAACAAACAGAAGTGACCACGCACTTGGGCTGACAACACCGGCAGGAGAGCAAACATCGAACAGGCAGGCTGAGAGACACGCCCAGGAGAACTCGTGATTGACAGGGGGGAAGGGCGAGTTGGAAGCAGGTCGCTGATTGAAGAGTAGGGAAGATGAAGGATGCGCCACATGGTGACGTAACACCAAAGGCGCAAGACGCTCGGCCAATCACTGAAGAAGGCGCAAAAGAGTACGAGTAAGTGACACACTGGTTGGGGTGGGTGGTGGGGGGGAAGAGAGCTGATGTCAGAGGACGAGTGACAAAACGACGGGCGAGCCGACATTTTCCTTCTCGTTTTGGCTTTCTTCCTGCATGGACCTCCCTTCTGCCCCTTGCCCTCCTCTTGATTGCCTTGCTTGTTGGACGTTGGAGAGATGGTGGAGCGCCGACGATCATCCTTCCTGGTTATTCATCGCGCGGGGACGCGAGGCTTGCTGCGCACCGCCGGACGTTGGCCCGGCAGCACACGAGCGAGAGGTGTCATCGTGGCCTCGTCGCGCCAACGGCCGAGTGGTTCCTGAACATCGGAAGCCAATGATTCTTGACGGACGCTACACCATCCAGACAGATAAGACGCACCACACAACATTTGCTTTATTTCATTCTTCCTGAGATGTGCAGTGGAAGTCCGTGTGGGAGCGCTCCATTAGAGGGGTTTTGATATAACCGTCGCATTCTTTGTTCTCGGAGTCCGGCAATAAAGCCGCATTTACTTTTTGTACATCAACTCCGTTTTTGGTTTGATTTATTGATTTCCAGGTTGGAGACCCCTGCGCGCATGAAGGTAAGCCGGTATTCTCCCCCAAACCGCCCCTGCTCATGTATCGTCCGCCATCAATTGGAAACGCCTCAAAGTAAGCTCGATTAGCCATCCGTGGACGCTCTGTCTTCATAGAGTCGTCCACAGGACAATATATATATATATATATATATATATATATATTGTTACCGATTTGGGACCCCCCCCCCCCCCCGGGAACCCCCCCCCCTTCACTTGTAAATATCCCCCTTTGTAATATTATCCCCTTTTATTAATTATTAAATATCGCACCCTAGGCCATCGCAACACGCAGCCAATCTTAGAATCATCTTGCTAATTATTTCCTATTGTATGTTTAATTAAGGCTCTGTATCCACTAGATTGACACCACGTTGCATTAACAAATAAGGTTAGCTCCCCTTCAATAACACCATACCCCAGCAAACTCCCTATCTCTCTGCAAACAGCTCAACAGGCGTGGGGTGTGCGCCCTCTCACTGGCCTTGGTGCTCTGCATTGGACAAGAAGGTGGGGTCGCCGAGAAGAGGCGTGGCCGTGGCTCGCCACAAGGGCGGAGCTGTTCAGCTCCGTTACCAAATAAGGCTACAAACAGAGCACGTGGGCGGGACCCAAACGGCCGAGGGCGTGTCACGACCCCGCTTCATATATGCGTTCGAGGTTCGCGCATGTGGAGATGGGAAGAGAGAAGGCTTGAGACCAGCAGAGGTGATGCATGCACAGCACAAGAGGGTTGCCTGACGCGAGAGATCGTGCCTTGCCTGAGAGGAAATCCCATCATTACTGAGAGAGCGAGAGAGTCGTGGCGTCGACGCAACCACGTTGGTTCCAGCGGTTGTCGTGTTCGCTTTAAACCACGACGCGAGGTCGGAACGGAACCTCGACGGCTAAACGAGCCGAACCGGCCACCTTTGCCAGCTGAACGGACCTTCTCCTGCCATTCCTGTCATCATCCCCGTGTGAGTCTGTCTTTGTGCTGTCCTGGGTATAAGTAAGACTGTATAGATAAGGCTGCCCTGTGTTCTTTTTACATCCATCTATCCTTGTACAGCTTTGATCTTTCTTTTCCTCTGGTGGTTGTTATAATAAATGTGTGCTCTTTCCCCAACCTTTGGTTTCGTCTTCCTCCAGTTGCTTTAGTCTTTTATTTCCATTGGTTTACGTGGCACGATTAAAACCGCTATAATCGGGTTAGTAATTGTTAACGGCCTGGGTCGTGACTCGCTTCGCTCGGCGTGTCCATTACCGTCGCGACTCGGGCGGGGCTGTCTCCTCGCTGGTTGCGAAGTCACGGTAAGCAGGTATTCGGGGGGTCTTTTTTTTGGGTCTCTGGCCCGATTACCCTGGTCGTGGCTGACCACCAGTGACGTCACAGACCCCCAGGATCGGCGACGGCCAGTATAACGGACATGGGGTTAAACCCCTTGCTAACGGGAGAGCCGTCGTCCCAGATCTGTAACAATATATAATATATATATATATATATATATATATATATATATATATATATATATATATATATATATATATATATATATATCTACAGGGCCCATAGATATATAGATACAGTCACGTGAAAAAGTAAGTACACCCCATGTAAAGTTTTGACTTTTTCAACATATTTCAACATACAGCTATTTGATCCTCATTTCAACAATATTGAAAGATAAAGGTGATATAATATAACAAATATCATGAAACATTTACATTTTGTAGTCCATTGTATAATTTAAATAAACATAAATGCAAATTTCGCATGTGGAAAAAGTAAGTACACCCTTGGCTCTCATCGGTGGTATTGCCCCCTTTGGCAGAAACAACCTCAAGTAGGCGTTGCTTATAACTGTCTACCAGTCTGTGACATCGACTGGGAGAAATTTTTGCCCTATCCTCCATGCAGAATTCTTTCAGCTGTGCGATGTTTGAGGGGTTTCTTGCATGCACAACTCGTTTCAAATCCCCCCACAACATCTCGATGGGATTTCGATCTGCGCTTTGACTTGGCCATTCCAGAACCTTCAATTTCTTTCTTTTCAGCCATTCCTTGGTGGAGTTACTGGTATGTTTAGGGTCATTGTCATGTTGCAAGGCCCACCTTCGGTTGAGCTTCAACTCTCCGACAGATGGCCTCACATTATCCTCAAGCACCCTCTGGTACAATGAAGAATTCATCGTGGATTCTATGATGGTGAGCTGCCCAGGCCCTGATGCAGCAAACCTGCCCCAAACCATAATATTTCCACCACCATGCTTTACAGTTGGTATCAGATTCTTTTGGTCAAATGCTGTCTTTGGTTTTCGCCAAACATGTCTTCTGGTACTGTGGCCAAATAGCTCTACCTTTGACTCATCTGTCCAGAGGACACTGTTCCAGAAGTGCTGGTCTTTGCCTAGGTGTTCATTGGCAAACTTTAGTCTTGCTCTGATGTTCTTTCTGGACAGCAAAGGTTTCCTCCTGGCACACCTCCCATGTAGATCAAATTTGTGCAGCCTCTTTCTAATGGTAGACTCGTGCACTTTGACATCAACAGTGGCAAGAGCTACCTGTAGGTCCCGTGATGACATTCTGGGGTTCTTAGAGACTTCTTTCAGCATCTTGCGGTCTGCTCTTGGGCTGAACTTGCTGGGGCGGCCTGGCCTGAACAAGTTGGCTGTTGTTTGGAATCTTCTCCACTTGTAGATGATCTTCCGGACAGTCGAATAATTGATTTCAAATTGTTTGGAGATCTTTGTAAATCCCTTCCCAGACTCGTAGGCATCTATAACCTTCTTTCTGAAGGCCTCAGAGAGCTCTTTTGATCTAGGCATGGTGACGCCGCACACTTCAACAACAAAGAGCAAACCAAACTAAACGTCTGAGGTTTAAAGAAGACAGGTTCCTCCAAAATCCTCTCTAACGATGTTCTAATCATTTGCACCTGAGCTGGTGCACCTGATTCTAATTTTAGGTATTTGAAGTAGTGATAAATGTAGGGGTGTACTTACTTTTTCCACATGCGAAATTTGCATTTATGTATGTTTAAATTATACAATGGACTACAAAATGTAAATGTTTCATGATATTTGTTATATTATATCACCTTTATCTATCAATATTGTTGAAATGAAGATCAAATAGCTGTATGTTGAAATATGTTGAAAAAGTCAAAACTTTACATGGGGGTACTTACTTTTTCACGTGACTGTATATATCTAGATAAATATAGATATAGATATATACATACAGTGCCTTCAGAAAGTATTCAAACTCCTTGATATTTTTCACATTTTGTTGTGTTGCAGCCTTTATTTAAAATGGATGAAATTGAGATTATTTTTTCACTGATCTACAAATAATAGCTTGTGGGCGGGGTAACGGGCTCCACCAATCAGGAGCCAGGAGACCTCCAAGATTCCCCACTCCCCCTTGGAGGGTAAACAAAGAGATTTTGAAGAGATTGATTCCCTCCCTTGGTCCGGGCCCTTGGTCACAGGCAGTCGCAGTTGTGCTGGCTCTTGGTTCTTGGACATTGTGGACCTAACACGTGCCTACATTGATTCTCGCTCGGCCGACTCAGCACGTGGACACTTTGCTCTCTGCCCAGTCTCTCTCGCCCCACTGAGTATGTGGGCATTTTGTGCTCTTGGCTGGTCTCCCTCTCGCAGGCCTCGACACCTGCATTGCTACACTCCAGGCCTGTCTGACTCTGCTTGGTTCACTGAGCACGTGTGCTCCACTCCTGGGGCTTGGATTGTTGGCCTGGCATGTGTGCTCCTCTCTTGGCCTGGGTCACTCTGCTGTGCTGACGATCGACCTCACTCAGCCTGTCCGTGTTGGGATCATAGTTACCTGCTCGTGCTTCTCGGTGGCGACAATGGGCCGGAGCATCATAGCCTTTGTGCTATCAGGTTCCCTGCATTCGTTGTTCGTTCCCCTCCCCATGAAAGTGTGCTGGGCCCATGAGACGTTTATCCGTAGTAATCATCATAAGGCGTAGAAGAAGCGAGGTTTCTGCTTCTCATCCCTTTTTCTTTGCTATTGAAATAATTACATTGTAAATATCTGTAATAAATCAAATTTTTAAAACGTTTTCCTTTTCTCTCTGTCCGTGAATGTCTTTTCCTTCATTGATCCGCCATTGTTCGTATCCAGGTTAACATCGACCGTAACGGCTTAAGCATTAGCCAGGCAGTTACCAACGGTTTTCGCTCGGCCGTCTAAATTTCCATCAAGGAACAAAGGAAACCGCCAGATGGTACGTACAGTGCGTTCTCCGATTGGGACCGTCACGTGGTACAGGTAAGCTATCGCGTGAAGGACCAATCGGTGTTCATAGTTGCTGATTCGCAGCCTGCTAAGTACTAAGTTATCCGTGCGTGGCAGCCGCAGGTCCGGTAAGTTCGGGAGGGAACGGAGGTTAACCCCCTCGTAGTAAACCCGAACCCCGGGCCGTAACACATCAGTGCCGGCAGTGGGATTCCGCTCCGAGTACCATAACTATATATATATATATATATATATATATATATACAGACTTGGCATTTAATATGGAATATTTTTTTTGTGGGGGTGAACTTACTTTTCAAGATGACTTAGAACCAAAAGTTCATTGGAATTATGTTGAAATTATTCTAGATTTTGTTAATGTGACCTTTAAAAGAAACAAAAACCACATTTGATATTTCGAAGCAAATAAATTGATCCTTGAAAGTGATGCAAACTGATATCGAACTCAATTCATGGACAGTACTGTGTTAAACTTCTGTGCGTTTTCCAGAAGTATCTCTTTATTTTGCACATTAGCCAAATTTTTTTTTAACAAAAACAAAAGTTAAGTTACGACTGGGATTACGGACAGTAAAATTACAGTTCAGTACTTCGTGTAACCCCCACGAGCATACAGGAGAGCACGTACATGTTGAGGCATGCTGTTCACGAGATTTGCCAAGGTAAGGACAGGAATCGCTTGCCATGCAGTGACAATAGCCTGCTGCAATTCACGCACAGAGGTCGGCTGCTGGTCCAAGTGATCGATTTGACGCGTTAATTCTGCCCAAAAGTTCTCTGTCGGATTCATATCTGGGGACATGGCAGGCCACTCCATATGCTCTACACCACGGTCAGCAAGAAAGTGTTGGATCATGCGAGCACGATGAGGCCGTGCATTGTCTTCTTGGAAGACAAAGTTTCCTCGAAAGGCTGCACGAGCAAATGGAAGCAATGTTTCTTCCAGAATGACCCTGTACTTGAACTGGTTCAGGTTTCCATTCAGAACAACCAGGTCAGTTTTGCCCCCTGCATGAAAAGCAGCCCAAACGGTCACCCCACCACCTCCAGCTTGGACTCTTGGCACTATACAATCTTCGTTGTAGGCTTCATGCACTTGTCTGCGCACTCGGACGCGGCCATCTTGACGATAGACCAGAAATCTAGACTCGTCACTGAAGATCACGTGATTCCAGTGTCCTGGCTGCCATTGACGGTGCTCTCTGGCCCACTGCAATCGGTGCTGGCGGTGTTGTCTGGTCAGACGTGGCTTTCTCAGGGGACGCCTGACACGATAGCCTGCTTGAACCAGTCGTTGGTCGACTCGCCTTCTGGATACAGGCACATTAGTCAGTTGCTGCCACTCAGCCCTAAGCCGATTAGCTCACTTGGTACGGCCATTGCAGACTAACCGGTGCAGCTGGCGATCATCCCTCCTTGTGGTTCTGTGGGGACGTCCTGGCCTCAGTATTGGAGTAGGGACACCCCTCTGAGCATTTCGTTTCAGGATCTGTGACACCTGACCTTGAGTGATGCCATACTGCCGAGCAATAACACGCTGTTTCATGCCGGAATTTCGTAAAGCCACCACTCCATGACAAACAGCATTGTCGAGTTGACAGACCATCTCCAGGGGAAGCGGCAATAACTTTTGTCGACGTGCAGCAGTTGTTTTCCACTAATACAGAACGCAACAACCCTTATATACCCGATTGTGAAGCCAATCGTCAAATGTACCTGTCCGTACATTTTGTCACGCCACCTGTGATATAATCCTGGTATTGACTTCTTGCTGCGACAGACAATCAGTGACATGGTTCTTTTGACAAAGAAATCACCGAAGCGTAAAGGAAACTCACCAGATTGGTATACTGAGTTAAGAAAGTAAACCCAAGTCAAGAAAAAAAAATATTCCATATTAAATGCCAAGTCTGTATATATATATATATATATATATATATATATATATATATATATATATATATATATATATATATATATATATATATATATATATATATGCAGTGCGTTCAGAAGGTATTCAGACCCCTTCACTTTTTTCACATTTTGTTATATTGCAGCCTTATGCTGAAATCGTTTAAATTCATTTTTTCCCTCATCAATCTACACTCAATACCCCATAATGACAAAGAGAAAACAGGATTTTAGAAAGTTTTGCAAGTTTATTAAAAAGAAAAAACTGAAATATCACATTGACATAAGTATACGGACCCTTAACTCAGTACTTAGTTGAAGCACCTTTGGCAGCGATTACAGCCTCGAGTCAGTCTTCTTAGGTATGATGCGACAAGCTTTGCACACCTGGATTTTGGGATTTTCTGCCATTGTTCTCTGCAGATCCTCTCAAGCTCTGTCAGTTTAGATGGGGACCGTCAGTGGACAGCCATTTTCAGAACTCTCCAGAGATGTTCGATTGGGTTCAGTCAGGGCTTTGGCTGGGCCACTCAAGGACCTTCACAGAGTTGTCCCTAAGCCACTCCTGTGTTGTCTTGGCTTTGTGCTTAGGGTCATTGTCCTGTTGGAAGGTGAACCTTCGGCCCAGTCTGAGGTCCTGAGTGCTCTGTTTCAGGTTTTCATTGAGGATATCTCTGTACTTTGCTACGTTCATTGTTCCCTCAACCCCGACCAGTCCCCCAGTCCCTGCTGCTGAAAAACACCCCCACAGCATGATGCTGACACCACCATGCTTCACCGTTGGGATGGTATTGGGCAGGTGATGAGCGGTGCATGGTTTCCTCCAGACATGACGCTGAGAATTGAGGCCAAACAGTTCAATCTTGGTTTCATTAGACCACATAACCTTGTTTCTCACAGTCTGAGAGTCCTCGAGGTGCTTTTTTGGAAACTCCAAGTGGACTTTCATGTGTCTTTCACTGAGGAGAGGCTTCCGTCTGGCCACTCTGCCATATAGCCCAGATCGGTGGAGTGTTGCAGTGATGGTTGTCCTTCTGGAAGTTTCTCCCATCTCCACACAGGATCTCTGGCGCTCAGCCAGAGTGACCATCGGGTTCTTGGTCACCTCTCTTACCAAGGCCCCTCTCCCCCGATTGCTCAGTTTGGCTGGGCAGCCAGCTCTAGGAAGAGTCCTGGTTGTTCCAAACTTCTTCCATTTAAGAATTATGGAGGCCACTGTGTTCTTGGGAACCTTCAATGCTGCAGAAATATTTTTGTAGGCTTCCCCAGATCTGTGACTCGACACAATCCTGTCCCTGAGCTCTGCAGGCAGTTCCTTCGACCTCATGGCTTGGTTTTTGCTCTGATATGCATTGTCAGCTGTGAGACCTTATATAGACAGGTGTGTGCCTTTCCAAATCATGTCCAATCAATTGAATTTACCACAGGTGGACTCCAATCAAGGTGTAGAAACATCTCAAAGACGATCAAGAGAAATGGGAGGAACCTGAGCAAAATTTCAAGTGTCGTAGCAAAGGGTCTGAATACTTATGTCAATGTCATATTTCAGATTTTTCTTTTTAATAAATTGGCAAAACTTTCTAAAATCCTGTTTTCTCTTTGTCATTATGGGGTATTTAGTGTAGATTGATGAGGGAAAAAATGAATTTTAACGATTTCAGCATAAGGCTGCAACATAACAAAAGGTGAAAAAAGTGAAGGGGTCTAAATACATTCTGAATGCAATGTATGCGTGTATGTATGTATGTATGTAACCTATATATGTTGATTGATTAAAGTGCAAACGCTCGTGTGCAAACACCAATATATATATACACATATATATATATATACACATATATATATATATATATATATATATATATATATATATATATATATATATGTATATATATATATATATATATATATATATATATATATATATATATATATATATATATACTGTATATGTATATATATATATATATATATATATATATATATATATATATATATATATATATACTGTATATATATATATATATATATATATATATATATATATATATATATATATATATATATATATATATATATATATATATATATATATATTGTAACGGTTTGGAGGTTTGTACAGTGAGTTCAATAAATGTTAAAGGTTTGCCCCCCATAGATAGTCACACAAGCAACATGTAGCCTCATTTGTAGTATAGTTATTTCTTAGTATGTGTGAGAATAGGCCATTTCCTATGTTAGTTCTGTGTTGTGTAAAGCCAGGAAATAGGCCCTACTTCTACCAATCATCCTACGTCTGTAGCCTCAACCCCTTTTGCGTTAACATTGGTTCATATTGGGCGAGTTAACACGAGGGAGGCAGAGGAGGATCGGGGCGGAGTCGAGGCGGAGCGGCAGAAGCGATGACGGTAAGCATGAGCCGCCAATCAGGGCTCAGAGGTGGTGGCATCAGAGGGCGTGGTGGGAAGAGTCTGGTGAGTTCCAGAAGGTTCGCGGGGCGTACCTATATAACCCGATGCACAAAGCCCTTGGAAGGACTTGCCGGGAGGGAGAAGGACATTAAAGAGAACTTGCACCAGTTCGGGAAAGGACGTGCTCGTTGTTGAACTTACAGCCAGAACGCGCGGTGCTTGATGAGCTTGATGAGCCTTGCCGCACTTGCATAAGAATGGCTGAGTAATCGCCCTTTGCCGTAAAAGACCGCCCTTTGCCGTAAAAGTCTGCCCCTTGCCGTTCCGCCCGATATCTGCTTCGTTCGAGAGACGCGCTACGAGTCCCTGTCTTCGCCTATCACCATCTTCGCGGGACGCACGTGGACCACGGAGAGCCGGACGGGGCCGAGCCTGGACAACCACATCGGTGCGTTGTTGAACATCGACATCTGCAATCCCCTGTGTGAGTGACGGGCCCATTGTCCCAGGGATAAGTAAGACTGTCTAAGCTTGCTCTGTGTCTCTTCGTCCTGAACTGTACATACGTGTGGGAATCATTAAACCCATCTGTTCTTTCTTTCTTCCCGATTCGATCGTTCCCGTGTTTTCTCCATTTGACTAAGCGTGGCACGAATAGAACCGCTTAAATCGGGGTCCATTAATTGAGACTGCGCGGATCACGTGTACGCAAACCGCTCGGCGTACTCCAACCTCACGTGGTTCGTGTGAGGCTTGCTACCTCGTTTCCGTGGCGGCGCGAGTACTTAGGTACGAGCGAGAATTTGGTCCCGAAACCCGATTTTGCGCTCGCCCGGAAAGGATGTAATAAGTCTCGGTTCCGCCAGGCCAGTAAAGACAAGGGGATTAATCCCCCCTTGATAAGGGGAAGAAGGCCGGCGAGAGAACCGCAACAATATATTTATCATTGTTGTCGGAAAACTGACAAAAGATCATATAAAATCATCCAAAAGAAATTGGTTCAGGGCCAACCATAGATTGCAACTATCACGTCATCAATGAGTTACTCATCTGGCTGTCAGATAATGTGGAGCTAATGGGAAGCCAGATGCTGGATGTGTACGGATTGTTGATTTGAGAGTGACATCAGGATGATGACAGATCAGTGAGCGAAATTCTCCAAAATAAGTACATTATAACTGGGTCACACTTTTTAATCACGTTGAACAAACAGAGCCACAGCTTACGGACGACCAAATGGTTGTTTATAACAGGATGATGGCACACATTAATTCTGGGTATATCTTCCTGGATGCTCCTGGTCTCACAGGTAAAACATTTCTCATGGACCTCATTATCACAAAAGTTTGTTCCTGTGGTCATGTCGCAATGGCAGCTGCTAGCAGTGGGAATGTTGCTCATTTTCACGGAGGATGAACAGCCCATTCTACATTTAAGATCCCACTCAACCTCACTGGCACAGAAACACCAATGTGTGCCACCAAATGTGGCTCAGCTTTGGCATCCCTCCTCAATGAGTTTAAAGTCATCTTCTGCGATGACGCTACAATGTCACATCGACTGGAAGTGTAAGTTCTCGACCGAACGCTGAAGGACCATCTCAAGAGCAGTGACCTCATAGGCTGGATTTTATTGGTGTTGTCAAGACATTTCCACCAAACTCTTCCAATTGTGCATGATGTCACGGAAACCAAGGCGATTTTATTCTTGCATCAAATCTCCTCATCTTTGTAAGTATATAAAAGTCTTCGTCTGACAAACATGTGACCATTCCTTCAACGTGATCACGATGTTGGTCGATTTGCAAAGCTGCTGTCGAGGACTGGAGATGGTCAGGTGCCTCATGTTAGTGATGGATATTTCATCATTCCATCACAGAAATTGGGGACCGTGATATCTTCAGCCAAAGATATCCAGTCGAGGGTGTACTATAACATACTGCAACACTCAAATGACATTGAGTGGCTATGTGAGCATGTATTTCTTGCTCCAAATGATGAACCAGGAAAAACAAACTGTGAACTTGCACAAAGCTTCCCAGGAGATGCAACTTCCTACAAATCAATGGACAAAGCCATGAGTAATGATGCAGTAGTTACATACCCCACAGAGTTCCTGAACAGCCTTGAGCCCTCAGGCAATCCACATCACAACATCACAACCTCTTTCTGAAAATAGGACTACCAATCATGCTTTTGCACAACCTTGACCAACCAATGCTTTGCAACGGAACTCGGGTAATCATCCAAACAGTTGCTGCCCCATACATATATATATATATATATATATATATATATATATATATATATATATGTAGTGCATTCAGAAAGTATTCAGAGCCCTTCACTTTTTTCACATTTTGTAATGTTGCAGGCTTATGCTGAAATCGTTTAAATTCATTTTTTCCCTCATCAATCTACACTCAATACCCCATAATGACAAAGAGAAAACAGGATTTTAGAAAGTTATTGCAAATTTATTAAAAAGAAAAATCTGAAATATCACATTTACATAAGTATTCAGACCCTTTGCTATGACACTTTAAATTTAGCTAAGGTTCCTCCCATTTCTCTTGATCATCTTTGAGATGTTTCCACACCTTGATTGGAGTCCACCTGTGGTAAATTCAATTGATTGGACATGATTTGGAAAGGCACACACCTGTCTATATAAGGTCTCACAGCTGACGATGCATATCAGAGCAAAAACCAAGCCATGAGGTCGAAGGAACTGCCTGCAGAGCTCAGAGACAGCATTGTGTCGAGGCAAAGATCTGGGGAAGCCTACAAAAAAAACTGCTGCAATGAAGGTTCCCAAGAGCACAGTGGCCTCCATAATTCTTAAATGGAAGAAGTTTGGAACAACCAGGACTCTCCCTAGATCTGGCCGCCCGGCCAAACAGCAATCGGGGGAGAAGGGCCTTGGTAAGAGAGGTGACCAAGAACCCGATGGTCACTCTGGATGAGCTCCAGATATCCTGTGTGGAGATGGGAGAAACTTCCAGAAGGACAACCATCACTGCAACACTCCACCGATCTGGGCTTTATGGCGGAGTGGCCAGACGGAAGCCTCTCCTCAGTGAAAGACACATGAAAGCCCGCTTGGAGTTTGCAAAAAAGCACCTAAAGGACGCTCAGACTGTGAGAAACAAGATTCTGTGGGCTTTCATGTTAGTGGGGTTGCTTAACTGATGAATTGTGCCTTTTCCCTTAAAAGCATGAAACTTGGCACATGGCTAGAATACCCCAAAATAAAGATTTTTAGTCCAGGGGGCATCTCCAATTTCACCCCATATGGCGGCCATCTTGAAATTCAAGATGGCCGTCATACAAGACCTGTTTTGATGAATATCTCCATAATTAGAACAGATATCAAAATGGTTGAAGTGCCTATACCTACATTTTTAGGGTCTAGGTATCCAATGGCAACATAAAATATTCAATAGTATATGGCAACCATCTTGAAATCCAAGATGGCCGCCATAACAGACCTGTTTTGATTAATATCTCCATAATTAGAACACCTATCTAAATGGTTGCAGTGCCTACACCTACATTTTTAGGGTCTAGGAATCCAATGGTAACATAAAATATTAAGCAGTCATATGAAAATATTAATTTTGCATAGTATCATGCATACTGGGAATGCATATAAATACTCTTAACAGGTTGGCATTCTTCAGTGATTAAAAGTGTCTATGACATCGCAGACTGTAACTGTGCCATCTTGTGGTTTTCTAGTCTTTGCTGCATTCTCCATCACATGCGCAGAGAGAAGTACAGGGAAGTGCAGCTTTCTTACACCGGCAACGACCAGTACATCCTTTTTTGCACCCACACTTAACAAGTTCATTGCAGATCTTTGCAGCCTCTGGAAGTGTTGTCCATATTGGTTTGAACTGGCCAGCAGACGTTTTTTGCCAACCCCATTCAGTGGGGCTTGGTAGATCAGGCTTAGCATGCAATGCTTGTCCCCAGCATAGTGCGCCTTGGTATACTGCCCGCTTTATGTGCTGCACAAGGGCATCATGTGTTGGTGGAATTGATTCCACTGGTCTGCCCTTCTTTGCAAACAGTTTCTTTCGTACAATGTTAATGTCAGTAGCAGTACTTGTGCGATTATACAACAGAATAACAAATCTCTCAATGACGTTCATGCAGGTTTCAGTTATCTCTGTGCTCTGGTGGCAAATTTCTGCTAGTACCTCTGTGAGCTCAGGGAATGATTCCCACACATTCCGTGCAGTTACCTTTCCACGCCCATTAAACGCTGAAGAAGTGTCACACCCTGTTAGTGCATGAAACATGGGGAGGGCTTTAGATTTCTCAGGGCCAAGAGCTGTGGCTATATCATGTGCAGAGATAAATCGCATGTTCTTGCCTGTCCCAAATTGTAACCATATCATCACTGAAAGCTTCTGGCACATGTCACAACCATTTGTGGCACTTCTGGCATGGCACTTGGCACTTCTGGCACAACCATTTAGATAGCTGTTCTAATTATGGAGATATTCATCAAAACAGGTCTGTTATAGCGGCCATCTTGGATTTCAAGATGGCTGCCATATACTATTGAATATTTGATGTTGCCATTGGATTCCTAGACCCTAAAAATGTAGATAGGCACTTCAACCATTTTGATATCTGTTCTAATTATGGAGATATTCATCAAAATAGGTCTTGTATGACGGCCATCTTGGATTTCAAGATGGCCGCCATATGGGGTGAAATTGGGGGTGCCCCCTGGACTAAAAATCTTTCTTTTCGGGTATTCTAGCCATGTGCCAAGTTTCATGCTTTTAAGGGAAAAGGCACAATCGATCCGAATTTTTTAGCTAAGCCGCCCAGCTATTTGTCTTTCACTGAGGAGAGGCTTTCGCCTGGCCACTCTGCCATAGAGCCCAGATCGGTGGAGTGTTGCAGTGATGGTTGTCCTGGAAGTTTCTCCTAACTCAACGCAGGATCTCTGGAGCTCAACCTGAGTGACCCTCGTGTTCTTGGTCACCTCTCTTAGTAAGGCCCTTCTCCCCCGACTAACATTTCTTTCTGCTTATAAACAATGGCAAAGAAATTGCTTGATTTCAACACTCTTAACGGATGCAACAATTTTTTCTTTGGATGCAAAAATCAATGTTGATTCAAAAAGTATACAAAGGAGCACTTTGGGATCTCTTACATTCACAGTCGTGTCCAAAAATATTGGCACCCTTGCACTTTTTTCAAATAATGCACCATTTCCTCTAGAAACTTGTTGAAATTAAAATATATTTTGGTATGCACATTTGTATTTCTTTGGTTTGCAGTGGAACAAAACAAGAAAAGCTGAAAAAATTACTAAATCTTAGCTTATTCCACACAGAAATCCTAAAATGGGCTGTACAATATTGTTACGGACCGCGGATAATATGTTAATTTGCCGAGCAGATGGCGCCGCGGCCCTAACAGTTACCCCAACTAACCCGATTCCTGAACATTGGCCAAAATCGCGCCACAGATATTCAATAGGGAAAAGACAAAGGCGACACGGATGTGAAGAAGAAGAAGAAGGAGACAAAAAGGTTTGAAATGCTACTAAATTTATTCCTACTATTTACACAATCAAAGAAACCAAGGAGAAGGAAGGATAATAAAATAATTTACAGAAGAAATCAGAGACACAGTGAAAATCGCTAGCTTACCTACAGTCTTAATTAACCCAGGGACAAGACAAACAGAACAAACTCACGTACACGAATGGGGAAATTGCAGGCAGGAATGACAGGAGGTGGGTGGCTGGAGGGGGAGGAAGGCACGGAGCTGGCTGCAGCTTGATCCCGCACGGGACGTCGGGCTGGACCTCGACGGCCGCCGATGCCACCGATCCTGTCGTGTGCGCGTCACTGCGCGGGGTAACGGGTCGGAGCTGCTTGGTGGAGCCAACGCTGCTGGTGGGGGGTCTGGCGTGACGGGTCCTCTCTCTTTCTTAGTCCAACCCAGTCCAACAACTTCCTCTCTTGCTTAGTCCAACTCTTAGTCCCACTCAGTCCAACTCTTCCTCTCTTGCTTAGTCCAACAACAACTTCCTTTGCTTTCGCGCGCGCTCTATATAGCGCCTCAGGCGATCAAGCCGCTGGTGTCCAGGACACGCCCATCGGTCAGCTCGCCTCGGCCCTGATTGGTCGGCACGGCCCTCTGGCTCCGCCCTTGATGACGATGGGCGGGCACGCCCAGGAGTCGGCAGCTCCTCCCCCTTCTCCAAGCCGACCTCGTGGCGAATGGAGTCGCGGAGGGAACAGTTGGCAATTGTTGGAAGGGGAATGTGAATGAAAGGGGATCTACTCTTATTTAATGCAGTGCAATGGAGTGTTTCAATTAATGGAAGACACAGCCTTACACTAATACACATAATAAGGATATAACTGTCAACAAGGGGGGAAATCTATGATTGGCTAACGTGTGGTGTTTATGAACTAATTACGGGACGCACTTTGACCGTTATACATAACTGGAGCAAGGAGGGCGATATTTTTACAATGTACTATACAATAAAAAAACACAATAACAAAAACACAATCCTCATATCCACAACAATATTATTGGCACCTTTTAGAAGTTGTTATAAATAATTAGATTTCAAGGAGGTGATTCTCCTCTACTTTGAAATTGAACTCACCTGCAGTGAGTTTCAGGTGCCGGCAATATAAAAGTCACTCATTCAACCAGTTTGAACAGAGAAAAGGAGCAATTCTGCTGTTTTGTGTCACTGTGTGTACCGCAATGAGTATGGAGAAAAGAAAGAAAACCAGGGAATTGTCTGAGAAGGTCAGACACAAGATTGTAGCTGAGCATGGACAATCTCAAGGCTACAAGTCCATCTCCAGAGACCTTGATGTTCCTGTGTCCACCTTATGCAATGTTGTCAGGAAGTTTCAGGCCCATGGCACTGTGGCCGACCTCCCTAGATGTGGCCACAAGAGAAAACCTGATCGAAGATTGCTGTGAAGGATTGTTCAATGGTGGAGAAAGCACCTCAATCAACTGCCAAACAGATTCAAGCTGACCTTCAGACACAAGGTACGACAGTTTCAACTCGCACCATCTGGAGCAAACTCAATGAAAGGGGGTTCTATGGTAGGAGACCAAGGAGGACCCCACTGCCAGGAAAGCCCGAATGGAGTTTCCCAAAACACACCTGAACAAGCCAAAATCCTTCTGGGAGAATGTTCTTTGGATGGATGAGACCAAATTAGAGCTTTTTGGTAAAGCACACCATCTCTATGTTTAGAGAAAACAAAATGAAGCCTTCAAATAAAAGAACACCTTCCCTACAGGCAAACATGGAGGAGGATCAGTGATGTTTTGGGGTTGCTTTGCTGCCTCTGACACTGGGTGCCCTGAATGTGTTCATGGCATCATGAAATCAGGAGATTACCTTGGCATTTTGGAGCGCAATGTTGAACCCAGTGTCAGAAAGCTGGGTCTCCATCGAAGGTCATGGGTCTTGCAGAAGGCCAATGACCCCAAACACACTTCAAAAAGCACTCAGGAATGGTTCAAGACAAAAGGCTGGACTGTTCTGAAGTGGCCAGCAATGAGTCCAGATCTAAATCCCATTGAACACCTTTGGGGAGATCTGAAAACAGCAGTTGGGAGAGGGCACCCTTCAAATCTGGGAGAACTGGAGTAGTTTGCACAAGAAGAGTGGGCCAAACTGCCAGTAGAGAGGTGAAGGAAGCTCATTCATGGCTCAGGAAGCACTTGACTGCAGTTATTTTGCCCAAAGGCTGTGCTACCAAATATTAAGTCTGGGGTGTCAATAATTTTGTCAATGCCATTTCTTTTTCTTTTTTGATTTAAAAGGATATGCTATGTTCTGAATCAAAAACAAAGGTCCGGTAATATTAACAGTGAAATAAGTAATTGTGGAGACCAAATACTTTTGTCAATTTCAACTTCTTTTTCGAGAAATTTTATTGAAAGTTATTTGAAAGAAGTGCAAGGGTGCCAATATTTTTGGCCACGACTGTATACAGAATCAATTCACATGAGCATAACATTCCCTGAACAAAAATTACACATGTGCTTGAAGAACATGTATGGTCAAATATACGTATGATGAAGAATACATCTGATGAAGAATTCATATGATGAAGAATATGTATGATGAATAATATGTAGGATGAAGAATATGTATGATAAATTATATGTGTGATGAAGAATACGTGTGATGAAGAATACGTATGATGAATAATACGTATGACGAATAATACGCTTGATGAAGAATACGTTTGATGAAGAATACGTATGATGAAAAATATGCTGTATGATGAAAAATATGTATGATGAAGAATAAGTATTGTTGCGGATCTCCCGAAGCCCGTTCCCGTTACAAAGGGGGGATTAAGCCCTTTTTTTTCCCCCTGGGTCTTCAGGTCCGCGAGACCGAATCGCCACTTCCGGGCAAACGTGAAAAAGGGTATCGAGACAAATTCGCACATACCTTTAACCCACGCTGCCACGAAAGCGGGGATCGAGCCTCGCACAAGCCATGCTTAATCGATTACGCCCTAGCAGTATGCTAGTGACTCGTGTTGTTACTTTTATTGGAACCAGATTCGAGCGGTTTTATTCGTACCATGTGAAGCCAATGGATGGAAGGGACAGGATGGTCAAATCAGAGGAAGAACACAATTTATTTACACTATTATGTACAATGATAATGATGAAGCAAAGGGGGACACAGAGCAGAGCTTAATCAATCTTACTTATTTGCCAGACACGAGCCCTATCACTCACACGGGGAAATGGAAGAAGAGCAGGTTCGTGCGCGAAACGCGCCTTGCTGCCGGTCGCTCCCGGACAGCTCGCTCGTGGTGTAGCCCTCTGGCGGTCACGGCACGTATGCAGGAGAAATGCAGGCAGGAGGAGATCGCACGTCTGTGGCCCGACACGGGTCGTCCTCTCGAGCGCGCGATTAATACAGCAGCAGAGCGCAGGGTACAGGGCACGGGGCAAGTTCGTGTACAACGAGGCTATTACAACAGTCAATTCAAGCACTTTGACTTGTTCATGGCTGGGCGACTTTCACTCCTCGTCTCTCGTTCTTGATCTCACCCGTTCTGCCGCGTTCTCTCTCGAACTCCAACTCCACGAACTCTGCCTGAGGAACTCTCACAGCTCTCTCCTCTCATGCGTTCCTGTGCGTTCTGACTCACGCCCGTTCTGCTGCTGTTCTTAATGGGCTCGGGCCTTATATGGCACCTCCCCGATCTTACCCGAATGTTCCAAGCCCCGCCTCCTGCCGCATTGGTAAGCCACTCCCCTCGAGCCCTGATTGGCGGCTCGTTGCTTACCGGCCACTCCCCCTGCAGCTCGTCCCTTCGGCCTTGCCAGGCTTGTTGAAGGCTTACCACGTGGCATTTCAGCACCAAACCAAAAGCACCTAAGCTCACTGGCCTACTCAACGCAAAACTAAACACAGGAAAGGACTACGCTTACATTTACTAAGAAATAACTGAACTATCGCGAGGCTTCATGTTGTGGTGCAACTAACTAAGAGGGGGAATTAACCTTTATTCCAAAACCGCAACAGTATGATGAAGAACACGTGTGATAAAGAATATGTATGATGAAGAATCTGTATGATGAAGATTCTGTATGATGAAGAAAACGTATGATCAAAAATACATTTGATGAAGAATATTGTTATGTTTGTAGGGGGTAGTGATAATTTAGAACCAGGTAGATTTGCATAAATTAGCATGCTCTGTATGTCATGATGATGAAGAAGAACCACCATGTAATAAGTATGTACTTGTTTAGCCGGGATGACGTGTAAGGTGTATCTGCGTTCCCATCACGAGGGGTAGGGTCGTGTTAATTAGTTTATGGATTATGTTAATAAATCCCCTGTGTGTCGTGCCCTCTGTAATCTATTGCTGTGTTCCTTATAACAACGCACTGGACACTAGCTGAAATCACCCATTAAACTACACTAATTAATAATAAAACCACCTCGGAAATCAGGACTGGAACAATACCGCTGGTGCCTCAGCCATTACATCACCACAAGGATGGGCAGGCCGCAGCCATGCCCAGAGGAGCCGTGATTGGGTGGGATTTGATTGGCACAAGACTGGGTAGGATGGGACTTGCTGATAGGAGCAGAGAAGGACTGGTAAGAATTGACTCACTGATTGGCGAAGCACCCCACATGATGTCAGAACCTGGGTGATTAAAGAACGCTCTAGTGGACATTTACTCTCTCTTGTGCCTTCTCATGGTGGAGACCATCATGAACGGGTGTGATTCCCTCTTGCACCTGCTCGTTTTGAACTTTGTTGGAGAACGATCGTATTTCGGTCTCTCTCTCTCAGCATCACATTTTTATCTCTCTCCGCATCAACGCCCTTTTGGTTCTCCTCTGATTTTGGATCTCAACGCGGGCGGCCGTGTGCCAACATACTGCTGGTGGTCATGGGGTGGAAGAGCCACGGACTGAGAACCGCGGGTTTCCAAGCAGGAACAGCGAGTGGACAGGCGCGGCCCATTTGATTTGCACCCGAGGCCCGGAGTGAAAAGACGCGCAGTGAGGACTAGTTTGCGCCAACGACGTGCGTTTCCCGCCAAAGCCAGAGCCGTGTCTGGATTGCGCGCACGTGGGCCTGAAACAATTCCTGACAAGATTCGGTGCTCTCCCCTCTGGGCTGGTGCTCGTGCCTCATACCTAGCTCGTCTTCACGCTGTTGAAACCAAAGCTCGCAGATAGGTGCCAGCCACACCTTTAATTTTTGTGTCATTATATTTCCCTTTGTCTGTGTACTGGATCTGTGCACTGGATCTGTGTGTGGGGACGTCCCATTTAGGATTTAGGATTTTATTTACCGTGCATTATTTTGTATTACCGGCATTTCTTTTAATAAAGCCGGCATTTATTCTTGTACATTTTAAACCTTTGTCGGTTGAGATTATTTATCCAGGTGTGAAGACGTCGGGTGCAAGCCCTTCAGGTAAGGCTCCGGTTTCCCCCCTCCCTCTTGCTCCCCCACGCGTATTAACTCTGCTGTATTTTTGATTGAATGCCTTGGAGTGTTAAAGCTCGTTTGGTCATCCGGGCTACCCTGAGGTGTTTACCACACAGGGTAGTCACACGACAATATGTATGATGAAGAGTCCATATGATGAAGAATACATATGATGAAGAAATACGTATGATGAAGAATATGTATGGTGACTACTCTGTACATTAACAACCACCCAGTCTGAAAGCACATTAAATCATAATGTACATCAAGGATAAGTGAAACCAGGGTCAGTTCCAAACAATCTATTAGTTCTGCTAAGCAGTAACATTTCCATCACAAACATGGCATTTCTACCGACTCACATATCTCGTGGATAATTCATATTGCTGAATTTGATGTGCAGGAACTTTTTGACTTGCCTTGACGCTCATGGTCATATTCACCTAATGTGCAGCTAAATTACCAGAGATTGATATCAAACTTACTGTGTCAATTTGCCAATTGCTGACTAATTAATGTCATATAATTTACTTAAAATACACTGATGTCTCATAGTTAATGTGTTTAAGTGATTAAGTACAAGCTCGTGATTAAGTATCAGAGGATAATTCTAGTGATTAAGTATAATCTCCTCAATGAGTTTTAAATCAATATGTAAACAAAGAAAAATATTTTCATGCTATAAGTGCCAAAAAACAGCAAGATAACATTATCATAGAGTACTACTTAAATGCCCAGACCGTTAATTACTCCACCTACTTATTGAACGGCCTCAATCATTACCCCCTAGCTACTTGTAGGGTCAACCTGAACGTTTTTTGTCTCAAGTCTTTCACGAACTTGCTGGCCAGACATGGCTTCAACCGAAGTTGGCAGGGATTTTGAATGTTGGTGCTGGTGGCAAGTGGTCTACTCTTATTGGGGTATTTATCAGCCAACAACATCCCCAGTACTGACAGATGCCACCGCACATGTCAAGAGTAGTATTGCTTGGATAAATGGTATTTGCAACAACAATTAACTTGCAACAATTATTGATGCCACTGTGGAATATAATTGTTTTTGACTCTATTATATTCTATACACCGGTGGGGAATCTGCGCATAACCACAAAACTTGCAAACGTTTCAGAATGGGGAATCAACCCAGGACAGATCCATTTCAGGGTGCTGTGGAAGTAGTCCTCTTTTTACATCACAAATTTTCTAGAAGAAACAATCAATGGCTTCTTCATATTGTAGCTGTCAAGATGTCAAAGAAAGCAAGAAAAAAATCCTACCTCTGATTTTGAAACGGTGAAGCCACTTCACTATTTGGCAATGTACTTCTTTCCATCCATCCATAAAAAATGAAGAAGAAAAATCTTACTACACTACCGTTTAATTATTAAGGGTAATTCTAAAGGAGAGTTCTAAAGGATAATCATAAAGGGTAATTCTAAAGGATAATCATAAAGGGTAATTCTAAAGGCTAATCACAAAGGGTAATTCCAAAGGATAATCATAAAGGGTAATTCTAAAGGATAATCATAAAGGGTAATTCTAAAGGATAATCATAAAGGGTAATTCTAAAGGATAGTTCTAAAGGGTAATTCTAAAGGATAATCATAAAGGGTAATTCTAAAGGATAATCATAAAGGGTAATTCTAAAGGATAATCATAAAGGGTAATTCTAAAGGATAATCATAAAGGGTAATTCTAAAGGATAGTTCTAAAGGGTAATTCTAAAGGATAATCATCAAGGGTAATTCTAAAGGATAATCATCAAGGGTAATTCTAAAGGATAATCATCAAGGGTAATTCTAAAGGATAATCATAAAGGGTAATTCTAAAGGATAATCATAAAGGGTAATTCTAAAGGGTAATTCTAAAGGGTAATTCTAACGGGTAATTCTAACAGGTAATTATAAAGGGTAATCATAAAGGGTAATTCTAAAGGGTAATTCTAAAGGGTAATTCTAACGGGTAATTCTAACAGGTAATTCTAAAGGGTAGTTCTAAAAGGTAATTCTAAAGGGTAATTCTAAAGGGTAATTCTAAAGGGTAATTCTAAAGGGTAATTCTAAAGGGTAATTCTAAATTGTAATTATAAAGGGTAATTCTAAAGGGTAATTCTAAAGGGTAATTCTAACGGGTAATTCTAACGGGTAATTCTAACAGGTAATTCTAAAGGGTAATTCTAAAAGGTAATTCTAAAGGGTAATTCTAAAGGGTAATTCTAAAGGGTAATTCTAAAGGGTAATTCTAAAGGGTAATCCTCGAGGGTAATTCTAAAGGGTAATTCTAATGGGTAATTCTAAAGGGTAATCCTCGAGGGTAATTCTAAAGGGTAATTCTAAAGGGTAATTATAAAGGGTAATTCTAAAGGGTAATTCTAACGGGTAATTCTAATGGGTAATTCTAACAGGTAATTCTAAAGGGTAATTCTAAAAGGTAATTCTAAAGGGTAATTCTAAAGGGTAATTCTAAAGGGTAATTCTAAAGGGTAATCCTCGAGGGTAATTCTAAAGGGTAATTCTAATGGGTAATTCTAGAGGGTAATCCTCGAGGGTAATTCTAAAGGGTAATTCTAAAGGATATTTCTAAAGGATAATTCTAAAGGGTCCTAATGGGTAATTCTAATGGGTTCTAAAGGGTCATTCTAAAAAGTTCTAAAGGTTCATTCTAAAGGGTAATTCTAAAGGGTAATTCTAAAAGGTTTTGTTCTTTTCTAGGCTTTGCCTATTTCATAGTAAAAATGCCAATCTGAAACGCTTCCTCCAGACATGGGTGCGATTTTCTTTTTCTTATCTTGCTGTCAAATACAATTACATACCATTAAGGGTCAAACATACACCATCCTTGCTGTCAAGCATATACCATCTCTTTCCTACCCCTCCTACTCAATCTCTGCTTCATTCTCTCCACATCTACATGATAGTCCATCGTCTACACTAATAGACTACCATATACCAAACTATAAAGTATGTGATAAAGATAACCATTTCACAGAATTGAAATGCAATTACTGACAACAACAAAAAATACAATTTTTAAAGTATAATGAATATCCAGAAATAAAACAAAAACGATTAATGATGATGAGCAAAATCACTACATACCCTGGGTGTTGGATGTTGAGCTGCCTCATGAAGACGCTTGCGATAGCTGTTGCCTCCTGGGATCCAATGAGCATATTGCCTGATGTGTTGCAATGTCGTTTTATTTGATCTGATTGCAATCGCTCAACATCCACCGTCGATACACCAATGGTGTTCTGCCATCTTGCCAAAGGCCGACCCGTTCTCCTAGGCCAGGTTATTCGTATATCATTGCCATTGTTATACCCAAATTGAGTCTTGTCTGCAGAGCGGACTTGCTTTTCAAGACCAATCATTCCATTGGTGATTGTTTTGTATTTTAAACCCGTCATCTCGTGTCTTTCTGCAGCTCTTGTGTAGCCATATCCAGGATTCAGAGAAATGGGGTCCTGGGTCTCCATACTAATAAGTGGTTTCACATTGTTTTGATTCACCGTGTCTTGATAACTTCCCAAATGGTCCCAGATTTCTCCACCTTCCCAATTCCCAGCAGATTGATGTACTTTATCTGCTTGTAATAGACGTTTTGCCTTTTGTGAGTTATTTGTAGTCCTGCCATGCCCCAGTGCACTTAAGCTCTCCATTCCAGCTTGACCATTACCAAGACCATATTCCACCTTCAAAGGTTTTCCTATTTCTCTATGCAGGTCTTTGATGGTATGTTTTTGAGTCTGTGTTAGCAGAGCTGTGACATTGTTGTTCAATGCTCCAAAGAGTCCAGTTATCCTGCTGTGAAGAGAGATCTTTCCAATGTCTTCTGGGCTTATGTGCCTTGCATAATAAGCACCCAAACCATTATGTCCGGCATCTGAAAAAAAAACAAAAAAACACCGAAGGCAAAGACAACAATTTCGCAGAAAGGTACGGCATGATGCTCTACCATTACAAGCACTCTAAATAAAAATTCTGATTGACAGAAGCAGATTGAACTGACCCGTCACACTTTCTGCTTGCACTCTGGAGACATAAGACAAATCTTCAGAGAGATCATCATCCAAGCTGCCAAGACCCATCTCCATGTATCGATTATACCCAAACCTGCGAAAGGAATATAAAAAGAACAAATGTGATTGCTGTGGCTGTCTCATCTGCAGCTCAGCGTGCATGGATCTTACGAAGTGAGACGAGAGCGTTAAAGGTTCGGTATTGCTGCCGCTTGAAAAGTTGAATTTGCGGATAGGCAATTTGTAGTAAATTTTCCGAGGTTTTGAAATTGTTAGCTCAAAAATCCATTTCAAAAGCAAATTCATTTTTGACTGATGACTCATTATAGATTTCAGGTACCAGCTACTGATAAATGTGTCATTCTTGCCTTATTTCTCTGCCTTCGTGACCACTCGCCTGGCTGGATGTTTGTGTGATTCGTTGTATGTGCAGACATTTTCTCGTTCAGCATGCGTTAGCCTCGTGTAGTCGTTTGGATAGACGTACGTCAGATGCACCTGGTAGAAATGCAAATCATTCGTCATGATGATAGTGCTAGCTGTATGTGATAAAAATTGCTCTGGATGTTCCACCATAAGTTAACCATTCATATTAAGCCATAGTAAATTAATTCCATGAATTTATGAGTAGGATGAAGTTTGGCATGAAAATATATCAAAGTATTCAAGGAAGAGAAAATTGGCCTGAATTCACATTGTGTTACACGAAATCAATTGTATTTGATAATTTACGAGGAGCCTGTTTTTTCATTATCACACCATGGACCCATCGATATATAACATCTGGAAAAAAAATGGCCTAATGTCACTGCTAATGTTCCCCATCAGTTGCATGAACACTCGATTCTTTTCTCCTTTTACTCCTATGTCATTATAACCGTATTTCCCTTTTTCCCACAATTTTCTTTATTTTCTTTCCTTTTTTATAATTTACTCATCCATCCTATCCCCTACCCTGGCACCTTTGCATGCATGACATGTAACTGGCCCTCATGGTCTCATCATCTCGGTAATGGTTTCCTAATTGTCTTATGAAATATGTAAAAAAAAACAGCTCAACAATTTCAGAACATCATGACGGCTTTTTGATTTGTTGAAATGTTGTGCTGACATTGTAAAATGGGAGCGAATTCAGAGCTGCCCATTCAAGTGTGCACCCAAGTGTGTGTTTTTGTGTTTGTGTGTGTGTGTGTGTGTGTGTGTGTGTGTGTGTGTGTGTGTGTGTGTGTGTCACATCTCACAAACTGCAGCTCCTGGTTATGCAGCAATGGCAATCCCCTGATTGTATAACTTGGATTGTAGGGATGCTCTGGCAAGACACCTTTTAGCCAGACTGGATCCAACAATGGCACTACAGACAGGATGAAAAGGACCATGAAAGATAGCCAAATGAAGCTTCGACACCTCAAATAATCCAGATTTGTATTTGTCTGATAAAAACCGACAATATGACTTCTACTGTCATGTTAAAAAATGGTGGAAGACACAATACAAGAAAGATGTCATGCATAGCACGATACTTGCAAAATGCAAATAAAAAATAAGTGAAATGAAACAGCAATTTGGTAATGTCTGAAATTTGACCTATCAAGTTTTGCATGATTGCAAGTATTTTATCCTATCATAACAAATTTGGCTGATACATTTTCTAATTGAATCCTAAGAGGTGTTTTGGATGTTTTGGATAGCCTAGAGCCCTAGACCTTGACCTTTAGATAATATTGACCAAGTTTTACACACATCTTCTACACATGGATACAAAAAAGGTTTGTAAGTTTAAATTTGATATATTGAAAAACTATTGAGGTGTGGCAATAATAAATTCACAAAAGTCCCATTTGATTATAATGGGGTGAAATTGTTGTCACGGAAACCATTGGTATGTAAAAATGGCTAAATTGATCGTTCTGATTTTGGTGAACCAAATCAGTAACCCAATATGCAAATCCTGTTCAAATCAATAGGATGGAAATTGAATGTGAAATTGACTTTAACCTTCTACCATCCAACGCAATAGGTTTCAGCGATTCAATATCCAAACACTGTTAAAATTTCAAGTCAATTGGATGAAAATTGATGATTTTGTGTAACTTTAACCTTTGCCCATTTGACCTCAAAAACAATAGCCTTTCATCTTTTGATTGATTGACAAATTCAGTAACCCAATATGCAAATTTTGTTCAAATTTTAAGTCAATAGGATGGAAATTGATGATTTTATGTGAAATTGGCATTTGACCTTTTCCCCTCCAAAACAATAGTTTTCAGTGACACAATGTGCAAACCCTGTTAAAATTTTCATGTCAATTAGATGTAAATTAAAATTTGTGACCTTGACCATTGATCCTTTCACCCTTTGACCTAAAAAAGCAGATAAAACTGCAACAAATGTTTATCCACTCTCAGGATAGCCAGAAAACAATATCTGCCCAACCTCAAGATTGAACTTTCAAACCTATCTCCTTCCTCTAACACTTGGTGGTGACATGTTAAGTCTGTCGCTGGTGTATGTTCCCCTTCCATCCCTTCCCTCACTTAAAATGGCACCGCAGCCGACTCTGCTCGTGAGAAGGCCAAATGCTTCAATTCCTTGTTTTGCTTACAAATATTGTGTCCCCAACCCCTCACTCTCTATACCCACTCTTCCCAGTCGCACCTAACTGTTCCTGGATTATGTGTCTTTTGCACCTGAGAATGTTGAAAAGTTTCTGTCAACCCTCGACTTTGACTCTACAACCGGACCAGAGGGCATCAACTCACGTGTCCGAAAAACCTGCTCTGCTGCTCTTGCACTTCCTCCCTCTGCCTATCATTTGTTTTCATCCTTTCACCCTGTTTTTTCCCCCTATCCTTTGCCCGAGGTAATCTTACATCTGCTTGGAAATGAGCCACAATCACTGCATTACATACAGTCACGTGAAAAAGTAAGTACACCCCATGTAAAGTTTTCACTTTTACAACATATTTCAACATACAGCTATTTGATCTTCATTTCAACAATATTGACAGATAAAGATGATATAATATAACAAATATCATGAAACATTTACATTTTGTAGTCCATTGTATAATTTAAATAAACATAAATGCAAATTTCGCATGTGGAAAAAGTAAGTACACCCCTACATTTATCACTACTTCAAATACCTAAAATTAGATTCAGGTGCACCAGCTCAGGTGCAAATGATTAGAACATCGTAAGAGAGGATCTTGGAGGAACCTGTCTTATTTAAACCTCAGACATTTAGTTTGGTTTACTCTTTGTTGTTGAAGTGTGCGGCGTCACCATGCCTAGATCAAAAGAGCTCTCTGAGGCCTTCAGAAAGAAGGTTATAGATGCCTCCGAGTCTGGAAAGGGATTTAAAAAGATCTCCAAACAATTTGAAATCAATCATTCGACTGTCCGGAAGATCATCTACAAGTGGAGAAGATTCCAAACAACTGCCAAATTGTTCAGGCCAGGCCGCCCCAGCAAGTTCAGCCCGAGAGCAGACCGCAAGATGCTGAAAGAAGTCTCTAAGAACCCCAGAATGTCATCACGGGACCTACAGGTAGCTTTTGCCACTGTTGATGTCAAAGTGCACGATCTACCATGAGAAAGAGGCTGCACAAATTTGATCTACATGGGAGGTGTGCCAGGAGGAAACCTTTTTTTTTTTTTTTTTTTCTTTTTTTTTGTATACAAGATCGAGGCTCGTGAAAGAGCGAACATTAATCACACAGAAAGACAAACCGACACATAAAACATATAACATCGGGAGCGGTAGACAAGATGGGGAAAGAGGGGGAAGGACACAAACACAACATTTGAGAGCAGGGACCGAGAGACATGGAGACATCGAGAGATCTGAGAGAGGGCGAGGGCTTTGGGGGGGGGGGGGCATGGGAAGGGGGCGGTGGGAGAGGTATAAAACATATGGACACTGCCAGGACTTCCAGGAAAGAAGTTGGAATTTCAAACAAGGTGGATCTGGGGTGAATTAGCGGGGGTAGAAAAGATCAAGGTTTTGGATGGGGGAAGATAAGAGATGGTGGTGAACAGCTGTTTTAAAGACCTGGAGGGAGGAGTGGGATTGAAGGGAGTGAGGGAGTTTGTTCCAGAGGCGGGAGAAAAGAGGAATGAAAGAGTGAAGGTGAGCAGAGAGCCGAGATTTCGGCAGTTTAACCATCAGAGGGTTGCTGGCAGATCTTGTGCGACCTGTAGGAATATTTGGGGGACAGAGCACAGAGAGAGCTGGGGGTGCAAGGCCGGAGAGGAGTCGGTAGAAGACAGAAAGACCACCTACCTGCCTGCGGTGAGTGAGTGAAAGGCCCTCAGAGATAGCTTCATCGCGGGAGATTCCAATAATTCTGAAAGCTTTGGTTTCAACAGCGTGAAGCCGAGCTAGGTGTGAGGCAGGAGCACCGGCCCATAGGGGAGAACAGTATTCCATTGAGCTGCGGATGAAAGCCTTGTATGTGGTGAGGAGCTCAGGTGTGCCGAGGAAGGACTTCGCACGACGGAGGATGCCCAGTCGGCGACTGGCTTTGGAGGCCAGCTTGGAAATGTGGTTTTCCCAAGAAAGATCATGGCAGATAGTGAGACCCAAAATCTTGAGCGACAGAACTTCTTGGAGAGGATTGTTGAGAAAGTAGATGGGAGGGTTGTCCAGTCGATCTTTTCGGAGAGACATAGTAAGAGTGTGAGATTTGTCAGGATTGAAAGACATGTTCCACTTGTTTGACCAGTCTGTGATTTTGTCCAGGTCTTCAGAGAGTGAGGAGGCAGCAGACTGCCGATCTGAGGGAAGAGGAATGGAGCGGCAGAGAGTGGAGTCATCAGCAAAGAGATAGAGAGGATTTTCGAGAGAGTCAGAGAGATCATTGATGAAGACCAGAAAAAGCACGGGGCCCAGAACACTGCCTTGGGGAACTCCAGCCTGAACAGGAAGAGGAGATGAGAGAAACCCATTCAGGGCCACACGTTGACGACGACTAGAGAGGAAGTCCGCCAGCCATGCGTGGAGATTTCCATGGATACCAAAGGAGGAGAGTTTGGTGAGCAGAGCGGGGTGCCAGACCGTGTCGAAGGCACGTGATATGTCGAGGGAGACAGCTCTAATTTCCTGTTTGGCATTGAGGACCTCCATCCATTGTTGAGACAGCAGAAGCAGCATGTCCAGAGTAGAGTGACCTGGTCTGAAACCAAATTGATGATCAGAGATCAAGCCATTGGAGAAGAGGAAAGATTTCATATCCGAAGCAATGATTGATTCCATGACTTTGCTGATAATTGGGAGAAGGCTGATTGGTCTGTAGTTGCTAGGATCTGTTTTTGCACCTTTTTTGTGCAAAGCAGTGATGTTGGCTGATTTCCAAGCAGATGGCAGTTGACCTTGAGCAAAAGAGAGGGTGAAGAGAACAGAGAGAGGGTGAGATAGAGCAGCAGAGCAGGATTTTAGGACCCGTGGGCTGATGCCGTCGGGTCCAGTTGCAGAATCAGAGTCGAGGGTTGACAAGAACTTTGCTGTCTAGAAAGAACATGAGGGCAAGACTAAAGTTTGCCAATGAACACCTAGGCAAAGATTAGCACTTCTGGAACAATGTGCTCTGGACAGATGAGTCAAAGGTAGAGGAATTTGGCCACAGTACCAGAAGACATGTTTGGCGAAAACCAAAGACAGCATTTGACCACAAGAACCTGATACCAACTGTAAAGCATCGTGGTGGAAATATTATGGTTTGGGGGCAGCTTTGCTGCATCAGGGCCTGGGCAGCTCACCATCATATAATCCACTATTAATTCTTCATTGTACCAGAGGATGCTTGAGGATAATGTGAGGCCATCTGTCGGAAAGTTGAATCTCAACCGAAGGTGGACCTTGCAACATGACAATGACCCTAAACATACCAGTAAATCCACCAAGGCATGGCTGAAAAGAAAGAAATGGAGGGTTCTGGAATGGCCAAGTCAAAGCCCGGATCTAAATCCCATCGAGATGTTGTGGGGGGATTTGAAACGAGCTGTGCATGCAAGAAACCCCTCAAACTTCACACAGCGGAAATAATTCTGCATGGAGGAGTGGGCAAAAATATCTCCCAGTCGATGTCAGAGACTGGTAGAGAGTTATAAGAAACGCCTACTTGAGGTTGTTTCTGCCAAAGGGGCAATACCACCTATTAGAACCAAGGGTGTACTTAATTTTTCCACATGCGAAATTTGCATTTATGTTTATTTAAATTATACAATGGACTACAAAATGTAAATGTTTCATGATATTTGTTATATTATATCACCTTTATCTATCAATATTGTTGAAATGAAGATCAAATAGCTGTATGTTGAAATATGTTGAAAAAGTCAAAACTTTACATGGGTGTACTTACTTTTTCACGTGACTGTAAATGGTGCAAAAACTAATTCCCTCAACTACAGACCTATCAGCTTAACTCCAATCATCAGCAAGGTCATGGAATCCATCATTGCAATTTTTTGAAATCCTTCCTTTCCTCCAACAGCCTCATCTCAGATCATCATTTTTGATTCAGACCAGGTCACTCTACCTTGGATATGCTGCTTATACTCACCAAATGATGGATGGAAGCCTTTAATGTCAGACATGAGAACAGGCCATCTCTCTGGACAAATGTATCTCATGGCTTTGATACAGTCTAGCAATCTATCATCCTGCCTTACTCTCCAAAATCTCTGCCTATAGCATACAAGGCCAACTCCACACATGGGTCACCAACTTCCTCTACTCTTATAGACAATGTGTCGCTCTCAACATAATACTTTCATCTCCTCTCGCTCTGTCAAGGCTGGAGTGCCCCAAGCCAGCGTTCTGGTCCCAGTCCTATTCCTGATCTTCATTAATGATCTGTCTGACCCTCTGGAAAATCCAATTTATCTATATGCTGACTACTCCACCCTCTGTCGTGACATCCTCATCCTTCAGACAGGAAGGCTTGAGCCTCTTCCCTCTCTCCCTTCCCCACTCTCCTTCCTCCATTCCCTCTCAACCCTCCCCTCTCCTCCCCTTTCCCCTCCTTTGGTCGACATTGTTCAAACATCAAACAGCCGCCAATCTGGATCTCTGGCCTATTTGCCCTCGAATGAAGGTGCCTTTTTCATATAAAAAAGGCTAAAAAAAATCAAAAAATTTAAACACAACCCTGGATGTGGACTCTAACCCCATGGCCAAAGCAAACAGTCAAACAAGACTGTCCCATAAGCATACACATGCACCTCAGCCTGAAGGCCGAAGCACATAGTCAATCAAAACACACACATCATAACCCAGAAGGGCCAGAATGCATGGTCATACGATTGGACCCCTCCTCCAAAGGAGTCAACACCATGCCGCCACTACGAGAGCTTATTTGTTCTCGTCAGGGTGACATACTGCATAAACATCAAACCAATGAGGACCACATTTGTCTTTTAAATGAAAACGACACCTCCTGGCTTTAATGGTGAGCACCAGCGCCACAGATTACCTCTCACACGGTGAAAACAGCATGATCCTTAAAGAACGAAAAGCCTGTCTGCCACCCAGACCATCATTCCCACCGATGCAAACCAAATCCAGGGGGTGTGATGCAATTAGTGGAGATGCGATCAGCTGTCGCTGATAATGTGCCAATGTTATGGCAAATGATCAGCGTTTTGTCAAGGCTTTTCTCAAGGATTTGAGGATTTTCTCAAGGATGTTTTTTCTTTTTTCAAGGATTTTTTCAAGGATTTTTTTCAAGGATTTTTTCAAGGATTTTCAGGGATTTCAAGGATTTTTTTTCAAGGATTTTTTCAAGGATTTCAAGGCTTTTCAAGGATTTTTTCAAGGATTTTTTCTCAAGGATTTTTTTCAAGGATTTTTTTCAAGGATTTGTCCAGGATATTCAAGGCTTCTTTATACATGGCTTCTTTATACACGTTTTGTCAAGGCTTCTTTATACATGGCTGATAATTTTCCAATGAATAAATGGGTAATGGGAGCTGCCTGACAGATTGCCCAACATTTTGATGTACTGTAGCTCTTTGTACGGGAGCAGCACATCATCCAAGCCCCTCTTGAACTTGAGGTACCTCTCTATGACTGGGTCAGCGTCTTTCACCCTGTCCACAAGCGCCCACATTTCCTGCAGCAACTCGCCCAGGAACTAGACTGAGGTTGGACCTCGGCACCTCTTCCTCACCTGCCCCGCCTCCTCCTCCTCGGAAACCTTTGGAATGGCCTCCAACTCATTCTCGGTGAGCAGTTTAGGGAACGGTTCAGCATCATGGTTTTCAGCATGAAGTCCCTCGTCTGTGTGTTGTCCTCAATACATATTCTGAGAGTCTTCTCCATTCTTTCCATATGGACATTTCAGACATGGGTAACCACCTTCGTGCTCAATGCAGTGCTCGCTGAAACTCTCTCACGAATTGCCTTCTCCTTCTTCCGTATGTAGCGAACGATGGATTCGTTGACGCCATAATGCCCGCCAATAGAGGCCGCACTCTCTCCTCTTGAAAGCCGGTCGAGCAGCTCCATTTTCTGGCTCAGGCTCATAACTTTCTTCTGCCTATTGGTAGTCGACACATCTGCGGCAATGGTCTTGCGCTTGGGAGCCATGATTGAATGATGAGCAGAGTGAGAGTCAAAACGCAGGTCAAAGCAATGGGACGAGAAGAATGATCGAGATCCAGGACACAGTTTGTATATGTGGGAAAATGTGAGCATTGTGGGTAGCTGCGGGAGGGGTGAATATCCTGGACATTGTGGGGAATGTTATCGGATGATGCCGTATTGAGCCTATCTGCGAATTTCAATAATCGATTTAATGAAGCATTTGCATTTTATAATTTGTGGGGTTGACTTGTTTACGCAGCTGATGGAACACCCCCGAAGTGTTTTTATTGTGTAAGATCTCTGATGATGCTTTACCATAAATTGCAAACTGTAATCGATTTAATAAAGCGTTTGCATTCTATAATTTGTGGGGTTGACTTGTTTTTGTAGCTGGCGGAACATCCCGCGAAGCTCTTAATTATAGTCCAGCTAAAATTTGTGGCCGCAGAAGCCATGAAAAAGCAAATTACACAGTAGTGAATGTATAAGCAGGTCATGCTTGCGGCTCGTAGATGTTTTTTTGCGTACGTATGTCCAGCTGCTTTATACATGGCTGGTGAAAGATGGGTTTTATAAATGTGTCAAGATAATGGCTCAAGAAAAAATGTTTTTTTTTGTGCCCCTGAAAAACCATGAATTTGCAGAACACGGCCACGAATAGGGGGAGGGGGGGGGGGGGAGGAAACACGATTTCGCGGAACACGGCCGCAGATGGAAAAAAGAAAAGCCAATTAGCGGAACACTTTTCCGCGAATAGAGAAACAGGTCACATTTTATCACCCACGAATATACGGAACCTGCGAATATCCAGGTCGGACTGTATATATAGATGAGATGTTTTTTATTTGGTTGTTTGTTTGTTTGTGATCCTACTCCTCTGAGCTCCCAAGGTTAATCATGCCAAAACTTTATAGGATCACATTGTTTACCATGATGCACCTTCCTGGGGGTTTTAAACAGTCATCTTCTCACAATTCATAACCTATAAACACACGAGCCACCACTTATCACAATCTCCGGGGATATATCCATATATACCATACTTTATAAAAGGCCCAATGTTTTCAGATTTCAATCCAGATACCTATATAATTGGTGAGGTGATGAACCTCTGATCGCCAAACTATGGTGTCACCTATGAAAAATAACTGCTAATTAGAAGTTACAACCATTGATAAGATCGGTGAAGAAGGAGCCATGCAACCTCTCAAATGAGCTAATCACTATTTATTCAAAACCCAAAAATAGTAAAAACACAACTTATACATCAATTTAAAGGTAATTTTACTGCTTATCTAATGACATAACTCTCAAGGGTGAAATAAATTTTGTAGAAAAAAAGATTACCACCCTAGCTAATTTTTCCAAATATACACCCTGTGAAAATGCCTGGCAATGTCAGGTACGTTTACTGATGTGTGTGTGTGTGTATATATATATATATATATATGTATATATATATATATATATATATATATATATATATATATATATTGTTACGGATCTCGGACGTCGGCTCTCCCCTTATCAGGAGGGGTTAATCCCCTTGTCCTTTTATCTGGCCGACCCGAGTCCTGGAAGTTATACACTCCTTCCGGTCGGTAGTAGGTAGGGTTATTGGTCAATTTAGTCCCAAATACCTAATTATGAACACCGACTGCGAAGCAGGGAAATAACTCCCGCTCGAACCACGGCATTAGTGGACACGCCGAGCGAAGCGAGCCGCGATTCGGGCCGTTAACAGGAACTAAACCCGATTCTGAGCGGTTCCTAATCATGCCACGTTTACCCAATTAGAGAAAAGACGAATGCGATCGGACAAGAGGAAACCAGAAAATAGGAAGAACAAAGATTGATTTATTAACAATGTACAGAGAAAGAAGAAGAGGAAACGAAAGGAATATACAACATAGGAAGAGGAAGAAGCAGAACACAGGGCAGTCTTAAAACAGTCTTATCCTTAATACCCAGGACAAACATACACACTCACATGGGGATTGTAGATGGTTGATGGAACAGGTAGAGGGTCCGGCGATGGGGTCCAGGCTCCGGTCCAGCAGGCGAAACCCGGCAGGCAGCTCCGCATGTAGTTTAACGCGACTGGACAGTTTATATAATGGGGAGAAGCTGGTGTCCTATCGCGTATGTAATATGTGCACCCTCGTGCCAAACGCCCCCTCTCCAAAGTCCTCTTAATCAGTGCGCCGTATATCTCATGAGTCCTTCTCAATGCGCTCTCTCCCAGAAATCCTTTGTACTGCACGCTGCCGCTGGGAGTCCTCTTGGTAAATGTGCTCGCTGGCAAGTCCCCCGCGCAGTCCTCTTTCAATAGCGCTTTCCCAATTAGTTCTCTCCAACAAGCGCACCTCCGACAAGTCCCGTGAAAGGGCTTTGCGCTCGCTTATATAACTCCACCAGCAAAACGCTCCGAGCCCAAAACCACGCCTGTCGGCGATGTCCCTTCAACCCCGGTTGGCTGGTAAGGGCTTACCGGCTCCGCCTTTGACGGCTGGATGACGTGGCCACACCTTTTTCTTGGCGTTCCGCCCCCCTTTTCCGGGCCTCACCGCGTGGCTTATGGCGGCGTTTGGACAGAAACCCAGCGAGGCTGCGAACGCTGCTGGCAGAGGCGCGTAACAATTTGGGAGGGGCCATGGGCAGACTGGAGGGGGCGTAATGGCGTCGCTTGGAGAGGGAGGTTGCAAACTGAACGGAATGGGGCCTACTTCTTATTTGATTGACACAACGCAGATTCATCTATTGGAAACATGGCCTTATCTAAAACACATACTAATGAAATAACTGGATTCCTATGGTGGCCTACGTGTTGCTTGTGGACTAACTAGGGGTGCTACCTTTAACCATTTAGTAATGTCATATTTACACAAGTGTGGGTTCTAAAACTGCAACTATATATATATATATATACGTATATATATATATATATATATATATATATATATATATATATATGTTCAAAACACACCTGGTCACAAGTGTGCCGCACTGACCGGGTCCTCAGTCGAGGTCCTCAGCATCATCCCGTTTCGGCCCTTCAACCTCGATACGGTCAGCTAAGGTGGGCCAGCAGGGGCACATACACATCCACATGCAGCAACTACACCTGGATGCGTACATACCCCCACCCCCAGCCAGTGCGAATGCAGATGACAACAGCAACACCTCCACATCCAAAATCCACAGCACCAAACAAACATGGGGAAACACTCAAACACCCACCTTTATACCCTTCACCACTCACCAACAAAACACACCAGATCATTCATACACACACACATCCACATACATACACACACAACACCAACCAACCACCTACCCTTACAACATACACCATTCAACATACAAAAACACACACACTCATGCAAAAATTCATTCATGCAAAAACATACACCCTCACCCACTCAATCACTCACATACACAAAATAAGAAATAATAATAGTAACAAAAAATATATTATAATAATAATAATAAAAAACACACAACCAACCACGTACCCTTACTAACATGCACCACTCATGCAAACATGCTAAACCATTCATGCAAAACCACACCCACTCATGACCCACTCCTGCAACACACACACACACACACACACACACACACACACACACACACACACACACACACACACACACACACACACACACACCTCCATTTCTATTCCGTAACCTCAACCTACACCGTTCGACATGCCTCCATAAACTTCCTCCATATCCAAAATGAGCCTTTCAAGGCAACCTGGGCCACCTTGTCACACATCCTCCTTCTTTCTGTCCCACACACTCCAAGCCGAGCAAGAAATGCAGAAAAGGAATTGCCAATATACCCTCTACACCCCACCTCAAATGGCTGACACGAAACTCGCCAACCCTTCTCCAGGCACTCTGCCTCCAGCTCACTGTACTTTCCTCTCTTCCTCTCGTGCACCTCCTCCATGTTCTCTTCCCAAGGTACAGACAATTCCCCAAAGATGACCTGCCTTGTTGCACCTGACCAAATGACAATGTCAGGCCGCAACCATGTCACACAGATCTCCTCTGGGAATACCAATTGTGGGTTTAGGTCTGCCACCACCTGCCAATCACAAGCATCCAACAGCCCTCTTGCTTTCCACCTCCTCCTCTTTCCACCTCTTACCACTTGGCCCTCTTTGACAAACCACACCTCTCCCCCATCAGTCTCCTTCTCCACTCTTCTCTCTCTCGACCTCAGCACCTCTTGTTGCACCATCTGCACCACCACCACCAGCACCTGATCATGTCGCCACCTGTATTGTCCTGCTGACAATGCTGACAATATATATGTTTTCATATATGTTATATGTCGTGGTATATATTACGGTGCGGTGTCTTTCTCTATCCCATGCTTTCCTCACCTTGTCACTCATCGTGGTGATTACTATCTAGATTCCTGTACTATCCTTGACAATATTACATTTATTTGATTCCCCTGATACTAGGCAGTCATCCGTATCTGGTGGGCCGACACAGGTACTCCCTTTCTGGAAGGCTATGTTTTCACCCTTGTTCGTCTTTATTTTTGTTTGTTTTTCTGAGAGCAGTATATCTTAAAAACTTATGGACAAATTTGGATGAAATTTGTTGGACCAGTTGACTCCGTGACAATGACGAATTGTTTCGACTTTTTTGAAGATCTGGATACAATCATTTTATAAGTGATTCTTCATCATTGAGAGATAGGGCCAAAAACGATGTATAACACATTATCTCAAAAAGTTATAGACATATTCCAACAAAACTTAGTGGCCAGGTTGGGTGGGTGTGTGACAAGGACGAAAAGCTTAGACTTGGGTTGGTTGATAAATATGCTTATCAATAGCGCCTCCCTACCACCAGTGCTTCAAAACTTTCATTAAAACATAACATCTCACCCTGATAGAAATCATCCTGAGAGTTGTGGTTCAACGTTGCTGCCTTTCTCAAGTTGATCTCTTTGTCCCAAGGATGCTGAGTTCCATTTGCAGCATCGAGAGTTGGCACTGCATCAAGTCTCGTAGCCTTTGTCAGGGGGATGTGTTCCACCTCATCCATCATCATGCCCATCTCATCTGAGTGAGAGTGGGAGGTGATGTTGTAAGTCATACAAATCCCAGGATGCCCCACGTCTGGCAGTATAAAACCATTATTTCTTTTGTTCTGAGATGCCTGTCGAATATTTATGACTGCTCCATATCAATATTTATCATCCGTACTATCCACATCATCAGATTCCAGTGTTGCAGTTAAATGTCAGGAAACTATATCTGAATACAAACTAGAAAGTATCTCCAAATGCAAAGCCCATCCACATCCACTTTGTGCTCATACTAAACTTGATGAAAACAATGGCTAAAAAAAAGAATTAAATTTATTTACTAGTATTCTCTATATTCTCATAATACAGGTTTGTTGAAAAATTGATGAAAAACCTACAAATGGTAAACTGGAAAGCAACTCAAAATGCAAACCGACAAAATAAAGAAACACGGAAGTGATTGAAAAAACCCAGCCGTCTTGTGCTGACTTGCAGCAGACTGGCTAATAAGACCTATTTGTACTTACTGTGGCTTTGCCCTTTAACACTTTGACTCAATTATTAATTAGTGTTCTCCATATGCTCATAATAAAGGTTTGTCTCTGGGACATTCATGACAAAACCTCAAATGGTAAAAAAAAGTTATGCCCTGGATGGACAAAGAGACACGCTGACACACAAACACACACACAGAAGCCATTTCAAACCCCTGTCTCCTACTCATTACTTTCTAAGGGCCTAATTTTTGAAAGATGGAAAAATTAAAGCGATTAATTGTGACTCATTCACACAACATGACAATAGATAAGGTTTGAGTAAATCGCAAGAATGTAGTTATGTTGAGTTTAAAAGTTAGTGTTGATAAAATTATTACCTTTGCCACCAAAGAATCTGCATCCAGAACCGGTAATTTTTTAAAGTGATTTTTCACCGTTGAGGGATTGGGCTAAAAACGATATATAGCATGATATCTCAATAAGTTATGGACGGATTTGGATGAAACATGTAGGACAGGTTGGGTGTGCTACAAGGACGAACTAGAACGCCACTCAGTAGAGCGCATACTCCCGCCGTGGGTTTAGTTGGAATAATACGTTTTGTTTAACATCCCCTCTCCCCAAAACAATAAATGAAAAAGAAAGTAAGCCCTAACTGTCAGAGAATTAATTTTGATATATCTCGGAATTAGAGGAGAAAAACATCATTTAAGAATAAGAATAAAAGCTTTAATGCAGTAAAACAGAAAAAATCTTTCCCAAAAAGAATTCCCAAAAAAATTCCTGGATCCGGAATAATATCCTGAGCTTCACCAAAAACTAATCAATTCTTCCTTCTCCCAAGGGCAATCATCCCACCAACTTTCATCCAAATCCGTTCAGAACTTTTCCAGATATCTTGTTCACAAACACACGAACATACGAACACACACACACGGACGGACACGATCGAATGCGTTACTCCCTGGCGGGAGTAATAAACCTGAAAGTCGCAGAGCCAGAACCAAAATTATTTATTTGGTCTGGGAAGCCCATGCGAGGTTTCTTCTTCTTCAGCCTCTCACAATCCTGGGTGTATATGCGATCTTTTAAAAAAAAAGTTGGAATTTTGCCAAATCTGTTTTATTCATTTTTTAATATATCTCAGCCATTGACAAATCTGGAACTAAGTCTTTATAAGTTCATCAAATACTGATACCGCGAATGACATTCGCTTAGCTAAATGTTGATATCTCTTCTGAGGTTAAAAAAAATAAAAACAGTTTTAAAGCATTATACGTATCAAACGATACATTTTATTAAATGGGGAAACCGAATACACACTTTGGTGGTTTTAAAATTACAGAATATGTCTTTATTAGAAAAAAAAAAAATGAACATTGAAGACGACGCTGCTAAAAAAAATACGCCACTCTAACGCATAGCCACGAGTTTAAACTACATTTACAACAAATATGAAAACTATTTTCATATCACAATGTTAAATATAGAATATATAGAAGATAATGTTTAAAAAAAATGAGCCCTATCTTCCAATGGTAAAAAAATTCCTCCATCGGGAATAATATCCTGAGCTTCACCAAAAACTAATCAATTCTTCCTTATCCCAAGGGCAATCATCCCACCAACTTTCATCCAAATCCGTTCAGAACTTTTCCAGATATCTTGTTCACAAACACACGAACACACACACACACGGACACGAGTGAATGCATTACTCCCTAGCGGGAGTAATTATTTATATTTTGGGGAAGATCCTGATGCAGATCTATCAGTGGGATCCAAAACGTAAACTGTATGCACTCTGCCGAGTGCTGTTGTAGTATCAATTTTAATAGCTCTGTTATTATGTCGAAGCAAAGCAAATGTATTTAGTGTATTATTATGTTTGGGCAATGGATGTGTATCCTGCACCAAACGATTGTGTCATACAAGGGTTAATCAGTAAATCCATGACCTATAATATATGAAATGACATACTTAAAAGGATGGCTGTTCAATAAAAATTGTTGCAAAATATCCACGCAAAGTTTTACAGTTTAGTTAATGTCATTTTTTTATGCCAGGTCATGCACGAACTGATCTGGTTGTGTGCTGTAAATAGAGGAATGAGGAGCACATTTACCAATTGAGAACAACTCACGTCCAGGATTAAAAGGAATTGAGTGACTGCACTTGCAGCCCCAGAATTTTCGAGTGTAAGTCACTCACTGGTTTTTCTTTCTTCACATATACAATATACCACTACAGGCTGGCCTAAAGTAACACTACATACCAGAAGGAAAGAATTTAGAAATTTAATTTAACTCCCAATGGGCCTTTTTTGCAAAATGTATTGGAGCGATCCGAGCAGAACGAACAGGCGGATGAGCGATAAGAACTCAAGGATGCTCGATGGTGGAACATCACCTGCGAACCCTACCTGAAAAGCATTACATCTTTTTCCATCAGGGATCGAATGTAGATCCGAAAGCTTTTTGGGTGTGTACCCTACCACTCAGTAATGCAGACATATCCAGACTTGTAAATAAGCAAAAGCCATCTAGTGTGTGTACTCTTACTCGCAATGTGTTTGCCATTTTCCTTTATGATCAGGTTCATGAAACTCTCGCCACAAGGGCTGACGTGCCAATTTTCTATACAAATTTCAGCTCAGTTGTATTTGGAAATCTGAAAAAATCTATAAATGCCAAAATCTGGAGCATGATAGCTCAGTTTGGTAGGATTCTTGCTGCTGAGCTGTTGTACACCGCTCCTTTCGTATACCATCTCCAGGCGCTGCAAAACGTCATTGCCGGGCACCGAAGGGGCTCGGCAATGACGCACGCTGAAAGGGAGTACTCAGTTTTCACTCTGGTTGTTTGTTTGTTTGTTTTCTTGTTTGCTTTGTTTGTTTGTTTGTTTGTCCGGGCGATATCTCAGCCATCCTATGAGCTAGGAAGCTGAAATTTCGGCACAGTAGTGAGCAAGTACTTTGTCAAAAACTTTTTTTTTTTTTGATGAATCAATTAATTGATGAGTTATTTAATTATTAGCGATTAATTAAGTACCTAGACATTTCCTTTCTCTTCTGGCCATTATCTCAGGCACCTTTTGAGTTAGGAAGATGATATTTGGACATGCCAATGACCAAGGGATTTGGCAGTAAAATATATTTTTGATTTATTGATTAATCAAGTAATCAATTAATCGATTAATTACTTAATTATTCGATTAATGACTAAAAAATTGTTTTTTTAAGTTACAGATTCTGATGAAATGGTGGTGGTTTATGTGTTCTATTAGCGAATTGTTTAATTATTTAATTTTTATGATTATTATTTATTTATTTTCATTATTTATTATTTCTTTATTTTCTTTCTCATCTGGGCAATATCTCAGGCACCTTTTGAGCTAGGAAGCTGATATGTGGACATGACAATGACCAAGTGATTTGGCTGTAAAAGGTATTTTTTTATTTATTGATTAATTAATTAATCGATTAATTATTTAATTATTCGATGAATGACTTAATTAATTAATTTTTTTAAGTTACAGATTCGGATGAAATGGTCGTGGTTTATGTATTATATTAGCCAATTGATTAACTATTTAATTTTTTTCTGATTATTATTTATTTATTTTCATTATTAATCATTTATTTATTTTCTTTCTCATTTGGCCAATATCTCAGGCACCTTTTGAGCTAGGAAGCTAATATTTGGACATGACAGTGACCAAGTGATGTGGCTATCAAGGATATTTTTGATTTATTGATTAATCATTTAATCAATTAGTTATTTATTGATTAATCAATTAATTGTTTAATTTTTTATTAATGACTTATTTAATTAAATTTCTAAAAGATACATCTTCGGATGAAGCACTAGTGGTTTAGTTATGCTATTAGCCAATTGATTAAGAAAATATTTTATGGTAATCTTTTATTGATTTTAATTATACAATGAATCAATCAATTATTGTACACCTCTCCCTCCCAATGCAGCCTCTATGAGCTGCACTGCGGTATTGCCGGGCGCCGGCGGTGCCCCGGCAATGCTGCGCTGTAGGATATTTAATTATTTGGCATGGGGGCGGTGTACTTTGAATGTATCTGTACTTGTTTGATCTTTTGTTTGATCGCTGGTGTGGTGGAAGGTAGCCAAACTACATTCAGGTGCACATGAGGCATGACGACCTTCAGAGGGATGCTAAGTCGTACGTTCACTCTGCTCAAACTTGCTTGCTCATGTTAAAAATCCAACAGGATCTTTAAAAAAAAGGTATACTCCCACACCTTTTGGGCTCTGGATAAACAAGTTTTCTTTTTGCCAAGCATTCTTACAGATTCCATAGTTGCCAATTTGTCAAGTGAATATCTTTTCAACAACAATGCATTACCCAGTGGAAGACAAACCGAGCAAAGTTCAGTTGTACAAGGTACACCATAGTAAACCGACTAGCCAACAAAAACACCGCATTGAGTCAGCCTGTCATACATGTCAGCCAAGCATTATTTTGCTAAGTATTCTTACATGCAATCATACATGTCAGCCTGTCATGCTGAAAAAAAATCACAAATTGTGCTCAACTAAAGAACCTTTAGCCAAAAAATGATGCTCAAACTGATTGATCTATCGGTGAAGCAAAGGAATGTTTTGTGTGCTCTTACCAACGTATAAAGAGATGTGTCGAGAGTCAATAATGAAGAAGGGTCCCCCTGAAGATAATTGCTTCCACTGGGGTGAACAAACAAAATATGAAAGGTCATTTTGAATTAAAAGGAGCATGATCATGGAATACATGTACTTTGAGAATAAATCATCAAAAAGAAGCCATCAACATTCCTGATTCACCCATAGCATGGGCTAACATGATGGCCTAGCGGTACGTGCACTCACCTCTAAGCCGTTTAGCCTAGGTTCGATATCCCGACATAGCAGCGACTGCCTTGCACAAGTCTCATCCCAGGGTTTCACAGGCATGGTGATTCATCAAATATATGTGCCTTCCCTCTGATGGGAATTAAACTGGGCCTCCTATCTGCTGGCATTAGTTGGTGTAGTTGTTTGGTTATTAAAGATCCTATACGGTGTCCTTCGCAAAGAGTAGATGAGCTATCACCATGCCTGCAGCCAATGATGCTTCCCCACAGCCTTGTGCTGCATCCGACAGAAGAAGAACTTATAGCATAGCTGATGTGTTTTTCTGAGTGTCTGAAGCTCATGCAGGAGCTTTTAAATATATATCACATTATTGACAAGTGTGCAAGATCAATGTACTTTTATATGAATAACAAGGAAATTAGTTGACAATTGACAAATTAACCCAGTATATGGGATTGGAACCTGTAATCCCATTCGGATTTTCCAATTTGGCCATCCCGTTGGGATCCCACAATTCACAATTCCACCTGACCAAGGGCTTCTGGTTCCGGCTTCTTTGTAAGTGCCGTTTCCCCAGCTACATCAAAACTTCTTGAAGACCGAGGATACCGAACCTATCTATCTTGCCTCATTGTTGTCCTTTGTTCCCTTTGTTGTGAATGGTATTGTGACTTCATTCTCATGTCTTCTTATCCATGGAAGTTGGTCATGTCATATTGATTTAAAGATTGAGTTTGCCTCAGCTTCAGACAAACTGGGTGATCATTTAAACTTAGGTCTGGCACATTATCTCTCTTCTCTCCTGGACTTTCTCGCCTCGCACTTTCCCTCGTCCATACTTATTTATTTTCTTCTCAACCTAAAAACCCTCTTTAAAACACATTTTTAGCAGACTTTTTTTTTCAAACCCTCCCAGCACCCCCCAACTCATGCCTTCACCCCTTCATCCCTTATTTCTTCTTTTCCTCCTCATTACTTTCTAAAACCTCTGTAAGAATTGGTCGTGGTATCCTATTGAATACTTTTGTGAACCTGTGAGTTTGACCCGATCTGCAAAGTTCCTGCCCATATTTCTACAACTGGTACATCCTTTTCCTCGACGAGGTAATGATTTACCTTCCACGCAAACTATCCCCTACCTCCTCTGACTCTGGGCTCTTCTATTATTGAAACAGCCCAAATCTCTCTGGCTGTTGTGATGGAGCAACCTTCAGCTTGGGTCATTGGCCTGTTGGAATGTAAATCTTCGCCGCAGTCGAAGGTCTTTTGCACTCTGAAGCAGGTTCTACTCATGGATTTACTTGTATTTGTCTCCACTCATTGTTCGCTCTATCCTTGTAAGTCTCCCAGTCCCTACCACTGAAAAGCTTCCCAAAGCAAGATGACGGTAGGGATGGTGTTGTGGTAGATGAGTGTGATGAGCTGTGCTCGGCTTCTGCCAGACGTAGCACTTTGCATTCAGGCCAAACATTGCAATTTTTGTCTCATCAGACCACAAAATATTTTGCTTCATGCTCTCAGTCTTTCAAATGCCTTCATGCAAACTTCAGGCATGCTGTCAGGTGCCTCTTTCTCTGGAGTGGCTTCCATCTGACTACTCTACAATAAAGCCTAGATTTGTGAAGTGCTGCAGAGTCTGTTGTACTTCCGGAAAGTTCTCCCATCTCAGTGAAGGAACTCTGTAGTTCTGTCAGAGTGGTCATTCGGTTCTTGGTCACCGTCCTAACCAAGGTCCTTCTTGCCCGGTTGCTCAGTTTGGCCAGCTCTAGGAAGAGTTTGGGTCGTTCCATAGTCTTTCAATTTCCTAATGTGGAGCTCACTGTGCTCTTGGGAACTTTCAACACTCTACAAATTGTTTTATACCCTTCCCCAGATGTATTTCTCCTTACAATTATATCTCGGAGTTCTACGGACAGTTCCTTGGACCTCATGGTAAAGTTTCTGGTATGACATGCACTGTCTATGTGGGACCTTAAATATAGAAAGGTGTAGCGACCCATAGGTCCCCCAAGCGAGACCAACAACAGAATCTCCTTGCTCCAGCCGGTGATGTAACCGGCGGGCAAGCCACGGCGCCGGGGTGGCCGGTCACGTGACCACCAAAGCGTGCCGCGCGTGCGGTTATAATCCTTTGCACCTGTCGGTCACGTGACCACCAAAGCGCGCCTCGCCTGAGAGGCGTGGCTTTCGGTTTCGGTTGTGCTTTCTGGTTGTGATATATATGCAGCCCGATAAACGGGCTTTACAGAGTTCCCGAGTTGGTTTTTACAATAAACATCTTCTCGGACGAGTTTGTGTCTTGCCCGTCACTTCGTCCGTCTCAAGCAAGAGCCCTGCTCTTCACTGGTGACCCCGACTGCCTCCGAACGGATTCGGGGGCTGCGAACGGACACGGCGAGCGCGCCCTAGCCAGGGAAGCCACCTAGGCTGGTGATGCCAGCTTCTCCCGCACGGCTTCGGGCGCAGTTTCGGCCGCGGTTTCGACATGCTGGAGTTTCGGTAACGACGACGGCCATGACTATGAGGTTCGCGCACCGTGCTCGGCTCCTCCTCTACGACCGGAGGGGCGAACCTATTCTGAGACCCTCCGAAGGCACGGCTGCTTCGTCACCTTCGCGCGCACTGATGTTGGCGGCACGGCTGCTTCGTCACCTTCGCGCGCACTGACATTCGCGGCACGGCTGTTTCGTCGCCTTCGCGCGCGCTGACGTTCATGGCACGGCCGCTTCGTCACCCTCGCACAACTACAACCGCAACTACTTCTCCGACCCTGCAGCCTTGGGAGGCCCGCGAGGAACCTCAGCAGCCTCCCCTGAGGCCTTGACCAGCCCCTCGGTTGGCTCATCCGCTTTTCGAGTGCACCGCTCGAGCCTTCTCGGCACTGCACCTGCGAACTGCAACCTCGGGAGGCCCGCGAGGAACCTCGGCAGCCTCCCCTGAGGCCTTGACCAGCCCCTCGGTTGGCTCATCCGCTTTTCCCGTGCACCGCTCGAGCCTTCTCGGCACTGCACCCGCGAACTGCAACCTCGGGAGGCCCGCGAGGAACCTCGGCAGCCTCCCCCGAGGACTTGCCCGGCCTCTCGGCCGCCCCCCGTCCGACCACCCGCCACCACACCGGCCCCTCCCCCCCCCCCCCCCCCGCGACTGGCCAGGGGTCGTTTTGGTCGGGTCATCCGGACCCCCCTCAGGTTGACCTTCCTGGATCAAGTCCATTCTGGGGGGGCGTGTGTAGCGACCCATGGGTCCCCCAAGCGAGACCAACAACAGAATCTCCTTGCTCCAGCCGGTGACGTAACCGGCGGGCAAGCCACGGCGCCGGGGTGGCCGGTCACGTGACCACCAAAGCGTGCCGCGCGTGCAGTTATAATCCTTTGCACCTGTCGGTCACATGACCACCAAAGCGCGCCTCGCCTGAGAGGCGTGGCTTTCGGTTTCGGTTGTGCTTTCTGGTTGTGATATATATACAGCCCGATAAACGGGCTTTACAGAGTTCCCGAGTTGGTTTTTACAATAAACATCTTCTCGGACGAGTTTGTGTCTTGCCCGTCACTTCGTCCGTCTCAAGCAAGAGCCCTGCTCTTCAAAGGTGTATTTCTTTCTAAATCATGTCCAATCAATTGAATTGGCCACATATGGACTCCACTCAAGTTGTAGAGACATCTCAAGGATGATGAAAGGAAATTTGGAATATCATCCCAAGGTGGGTGAACTTATCGAATCAAGACATTTCAGCTTTTCATTGTTAATTATTTTGCAAAAATGTCTAAAAATATAATTCCACTTTGACGTTATGGGTAGATCAATGACTAAAAAAAAAATCTCAATTGAATCCATTTTCAATTCAGGCTGTAACACAGCAAAATGTGAAAAAGTCAAGGGGTTGAATACTTTCTGAAGGCACTATATCCCCCGTGAATGTAGGGTTCCGACAGTATTTCACAAAAGAAAATGCTGTTCTCAAATGTTGGTACTGTGCCAGCTGAAATGCTGCATTTTGGAGCACATTTTTCTTTTCATGAGGATATAAAGCAGATTGTCTCAACTTCATTGAGGTTGTGCATGTTAACAATCTTATGGGATATTTTGTAAAAGTAAGCCATTGCATGCTGGTACACAAGCAAAACCCATGCTTGGGATTAGCTGTCGTGTGTGTATTTGTCGCACTACTCTTCCTACAGTTCTTCGCCGATTTCATCCAGACTTGTTGCATAGGATAAGCATGACCCTAATTAGTATGGAGGGGTGTTTTTATCTTTGCCGGTGGTCTTGGGGTGCTTGGGGGGGAGGAGACGCCAATTCTCCATGTAAATGTGTATTGTGTAGCACCGCCTCCAGGTGGGAGATGGTATTGCATTCCACTTCGTTTGCAGTCCAGCATTCCTGTCCCCACATTTTCTAGTGCAGTGAGGTGTTTTGAATTATAAGCAGTCGGCATCTTTTTGCTTCATGCACGCAACCCGGGTTTATACCCTGCGCTCGCTAAGCGAAAAGTGGGGTTAAGCATTCAGTTCCATACGTGTGCCGTACGTGTCTGCATTTTAAAAATTCATTTTCTCGGCAACCGTTGATCCGATTCACACGAAATTTTACCATAGAAGCGCCTCCGCCTGTATAATTTTTTTATTCATGGTTATGACGTCATAGTTCACGTGGTACGGACGCCATGTTGGAAAAAGGTTACACCTCTATATCTCCCAAACCACTCAATGGAAAAAATTGAAACATGGCTCATTGTCAAGCACTCCCCATGGGGAATAAGATATGTTGATGATGATGTCATCAGTGCCTTAATTATGACGTCATAATTTGACAAGTACAACGTTTGATCTCATCTGTATGAATAAAACAAACATTCCTCTGCAACTGTTAGACCGATGGACACAACATTTTCAGAATATGTGCAGCTCCTCCTGTGGAATTTTTTAAAATGATAATTATAACGTCATAGGTCACGTGGTACAGACGCCATCTTGGAAAAAATCGAAAAAAGTTGCACCTCTTTATCTCCAAAACCGCTCCATGGAAAAAATTGAAACATGGCTCATTGTCAAGTACTCCCCTTGGGGAATAAGATATGTTAATGATGATGTCATCTGTTCCTTCGTTATGACGTCATAATTCGACAAGTACAACACATCGGATCATTGTGAATTTTTTTTTCTCAGCAATTGTTGGTCTGATGGGCACGAAATTTTCACCATAGGAGCGCCTCCTCATGTAGAATATTTTACTGATAATCATGACGTCATAGGTCATGTGGTACAGGCGCCATCTTGGAAAAACCGAAAAATGTTGCATCTCTATTTCTCCAAAACCACTGCATGGAAAAATTGAAACATGGCTCATTGTAAAGAACTCCATATGGGGCATAGGTGTTGTTAACAATGACGTCATTGGTGCCATAATTATGACATCATAATTCGACATGGACAACGCTTAGTCTGATCAGTTTGAAATGTATTGGGCGTGATCTATGCAACAATTATATTAGAGAATATAAATTTATGATGTCATCGCTCACGTGGTCTGGCAGCCATATTGGATCAAAGAAAAAAATGTTCAAAAACAGAAGAGTTGGCTCACAACAAGTTGACTGCACAGGGTAAGTATTCTATGAATACCATCTAGTTTTTTTTAAGAGTGATTGAGGCAGCTGTCAGTTGCCTATACACCACCCAAATAAAGGCATGTGTCAGCAGAACGTGTTGCATGCTTGAAACAAGATCGTCCATATGGCAGGTAGGGCAGGTACTCTGCGAGTGAGATATAATTAGCACTACAATCAGTAAGAGGGGGAAAATATGTGAAAATTATGGTGGGTCAAATCATCTTCTCCAATGTCCACCAATTTTACAATTTGAGAAAGAAGCACCAAATTTTGGAAGAAAAAAAAACAAACGACCTAAAAAGCAAATATTCAATTCAAGTCAAAGATAATGGAATTATAGCGCTATTGTTTGGTGATCGTTTTTGGTTTTTATATGCTAATATATAAAGCCACACCTGTCAACCTATGCAAACAACGTTGCTTAATATAGCGTTGAGCAACGCATCTCAGGTTTTCACTTGCAGAGCTTTTTTTACCTTCTTGCTATTCAGACCTTTCAGGCATTAAATGACCTGTCATGCTGCTTATCATGGATGATGAATGGAACGCCCGCCTAGGTGGCTCCGAAATTTTTCTCTTCTTGTGAGTGAATTCTTTGAGTAAAGTGAATTCTTTCATATCACATTATTCCATGGAAACATTCGGCATGACAACATTTCGAACAAAAGACACGTTTCATCAAGCTGTAAGTTCAGAAAATGGAGTTCCAAACCTGACAGGTGGTTCCATTGACCGTGGTTAAAAAAAAACACAGGGAATGCAAGTCATCCTCAAGAACACAGCCTCCACCCACGTCTTAAAATGGGGCGTGAAGATTTTACATTTCAATAACCAAGATGAATATGTAGAAAAATATATGTAGAAGAAATAAAAATATATGTAGTATAAATAAACAAATAAATAAAAATTATATTTTAATTAAAAAAAAAAGAAAAAAAAAATATATATATATATATATGTCAATAAAAAAAATACATATATATTATATATATATGTGTGTGTGTGTGTGTGTGTAGAACAAGACAAAGTCTAACAGCGGCATAGTCGGGCTTGTAAAATATTATAAACCACAAAAACACATGATTAGCTTTTTAAACAGTCGCTAATGCTGTTGATAATATTAAACAAAGAAATTTGGAGGAATCCAGACATCTGTGAGGTAAGTTTTACTTCCAGAGCGGAGCAAAGACCTACTTTAATCTATGTATCCCACAATAGTTGGGTACGTACCGTTTTGTTGGAAGAGACGTAACGCCGATGCTTTCGATATTTGAAGGTCATTTTAACAATCGGTTTGTTTGTGTTTCACACTGAATGAAAAACGTGAAGGTAGAGCATGGCGATTGTGATATATGACAGGTTCGACGATATGTTCGGCCTGAACGGAATATAAATCAAAAATGGCGGTGTGTGGAGAGTCAACCGCCGTACCGTCGTAATAACATATAGTCCATGGGCTAGACCCCAGAATTTCATGGATTGGTACCACCTGGGGTGGCAAAATCTCACTGTGTTTTCTTGAAAGGCATATACCCATAGATTAAAAAAAAACTTTGAAGCCAAGCTTGGAACGGTAGCTTTGTGCTAGTAATCACCTCTTAAAGATGGAGGACTGGGCCTGATCCAGGACCCGAAATTATGGGGTGGGGGAAATATAAATTGCGATATCGTTTGAACTAATGGTCCAATTGCTACAAATAACCACTCAAAATGTTGGAAATTTTAAGTTCTACATACCCATATCTATGATTTGCCAATATGCTAATTAAGTAGGTCAATAGAGGTCAAAAGGTCACGAAATTTGACCCCTGCTTAAAATCTGGCCATCCGTCCAAAATATCACCACAGTTACCCTACCAATGGGAATTTCTCAGCCAAAATGGGCTCAAATAGAAGTTAATAAGAGTCCAAGTCCATTTTATGCCTAAAAGTGTGGATTTTATTTGTATCTGAGCCATGGTACATAACGGTCTAAAATTCCCATTTCCCGTTCCCATTTTTAAGGAACCCAACCCAATGTCCCAATAAAAAATTCCCATTTTTAGCCCGAAAAACATCCAAAATGAATGATGTCAATATGCTGATATTTAATTCGCATTTTTTTTCAGTTTCAGGCAATAATGGAGGGCACTGGATATCTAGACCAAGTACCCTTACTGCCACGCAAGTTGACCCGTTCCTCTTGCATCTTTGAGTGCGAGGACACAGACCTCGAGCTGAATTCGGCCCAAGATCGTGCATCGTGGGAACGGCTTCAGAAAGCAGCTGAGATCCGGAATTATGCTGGCATTCTTAGGATTGCTGCCACTGCCAGAGATGATGAGATCCCACAAGTCCTGTATCACAGGGGATGCAGGAATCAATTCGTTAAGAAACGTGACCTGGATGCTATTGAAAAAGCGGCATCCGCAGAGAAGCTGGATGAGCCGGGACGGAAAGAACTGAACCGGAGAAAATCATCAGCAGATCTAACCTCGTCATCATCACGCGTGTATGAACCAGTCTGCATCTTCTGCCTGAAAAGCAGCAAGTATCTCACAAGCAGCAAAACAAGAGAGCCCTTGGTCCAATGTGTCGATCTACGTTCAGATCAGACGGTTAGGCAGGCAGCAGTGAACCAAAGTGATCCAAGAATGATGGTGATTACGTCCCGAGACCTAGTTGCAGCAGAGGACCACTACCACCGGTCTTGCTATCGTAGGTATACCAAACAGACAAGCTCCAAGACCAACTCTGAAACTAGTGGTGATCCGGTGGCATTCCACCCAGACCTAGACGAGGAGTATGCTCGGACTGAAGAACATTGTTATAGTGGACTGTTCAGGTTCATTAGGGATGTTATATTTGAGAAGCCTCAAGTGATAAGAATGACTGAGTTATGCAAATACCTGCTTGATTTGTTTGTAGAATCTGGTGTAGGCCTAGGTGAGGTTAAAACGTCCACTAAAAAGCACATCCATAGAAAGATCAAGGGGGTGTTTGGGGAGAGTATACATATGATACCAGATGAGATGGGCAAATTGCTGGTCTATCCTGACAACCTTTCACTGGCCCAGCTTTCACTGTCCTTTGGGAGGTTTACCTTCATTCCATGCTCTTTGAAAACATTCTTGAGAATGCTCATTGCAGGCGAATCTGACTCCTCAGCTCCTGTATCGGACCGAATCCAAAGGCTTATTGGATCCATTGGGCAAGACCTCGTCTATGACATAACCTCTGCTAAGTGTTACGGATTCGTCACTTCCGTTGTTGTGGTTCTCATCCACTGTAAGCATTTTTGGTTGCGTGTACGATTATTGTTGTCGTTTAAGTGAAATGCAGATTGCTGTTTTCAAGGGGTGGAAAAGGTGAGTGTTTTAAAAGAAACCGGAGACCGGATCGGGAGCCGGACGAAGAGGAGGAAGAAAAAAAGAGGAAGGGGGGCGGGGCGAGTGGGGTCGGAGAAGGAGCTGGGCTGCATTGAGGTTTTGAGCGGGCGCTGGCGAACGGGGGTCACTAGCGAACTTTGGGGTTTCCTGTGAGGGGGATTCCTGCAGCAGAGTTGTTGTCGCTGTGGCGGGTGGACCTGCGTGACGGGTTTTGCGGTTGATTCCGGGGAGAGTCATTGGAGTGCTGTTGTGTCTCGGGGGCGGACCGTTGGCCATTTTGCCTCGCGCTGGATTTTCGCGTCACTCCGGGTTTTTCGCCTCGCTTCGGCCATTTCATCGCGTCCAGACGTGCCCTGGTGTGTGTGTGTGGCGTGGATTTTGAGTGTGAGTTTGCGGTTCACCGATTGGGAGCCGTTGAACGTCCATGCCCGGGAGTGTGGTTTCCCGGCCACCTCTTGAGGACGCTTTTGCCTATCTTTGGCAGTGTGGCTGTCGACCCGGCGGGAATCTGGTCTCGATGCAGCATCGTTCTGGCGATCGGTGGAGCATGGATCGACTTTGGTTTGGGGCTGTGACAGAGACATTGGGAATGTTATTTTTGCTCACTTGGAGCACAGTGAGTTATATTGTACGAAACTGATGGTACCATCATAGGAATGATATATTGGTTGTACAATTGATTAATATTGTTATTGTACTGTTATTCTTGTGTGACCTTAATACAATACTTGTTTGTTGGTAACAATTGGTGTGGTTTCACCATTGATCTTTGACATACAGAATAACACATCTTTCTGCCGTGACTCCTCTCGGGGCTCGGAGGTACACCGTGACCAGGGTTTGGGGAGGAGCACGTAACAGAAATTGGGGGCTCGTCTGGGAAAGAATTCCCTAACATTCCCAAAATTCCCAAATTTGGAATTTTCTAACATTCCCAAATTTTTCAAAAAATTGAATTTTTTTGGTGTGAAGGTTAACAGGTGCTAACTGATAGTCACCATGGTGTTTGACGCAGAAAAGTTTGCGGCGTCCCCTAATGAGGCACAGTTCCAGGCGTGAAAAAGATCGGAACTCATGATATTGGCCAAATATTTTAACTTGGAGGTCCGAGTTAGTATGAAGAAAGCTGAGATTCAGACATTGGTGGTGGAGTCTCTAGTGGGACAAGGAACATGGGAAGAGGTAGCCTTGGATTGGTTACCCGAGGAGAAAGGAAATGTGGAGCTCCGGAAAATGGAGATGCAACTGCAGAGCCAGGAAAGGTTAAAAGAGTTGGAATGGAAAGCCGAGGAAAGAAGAGCAAAGGAAAGAGCAGAACAGGAACTCGAACTCGAGGAAAGAAGAGCAGAGGAAAGAGCAGAGGAAAGGAGAGCTGAAAAGGAAGTCGAGGAGAGAAGAGCAGAGGAAAGGAGAGCTGAAGAAGAAAGAAGAGCAGAGGAAAGAGCAGAGGAAAGGAGAGCTGAAATGGAACTCGAGGAGAGAAGAGCAGAGGAAAGGAGAGCTGAAGAAGAAAGAAGAGCAGAGGAAAGAGCAGAGGAAAGGAGAGCCGAAAGGGAGTTAAAGGAATGGGACATGGAGTATCAGAAGGAACTTAAACTCAAGGAGCTGGAATTACTGGGAGAACGGAGAGAAGCAGTGTCCATGCCAGCTAGTTCGACAACGAGTCAGAACTCTTGGGATGTTGGTAGGCATGTGAGGCTGGTTCCACCTTTCAATGAAAAGGAGGTAGCCAAGTTTTTTTTTACACTTTGAGAAAGTGGCTCAAATGCTAAAATGGCCTGTGGGGTCCTGGACCATGTTAGTGCAAAGTGTTCTGGTGGGTAAAGGTCAATATATCTATTCGGCTTGACCGATTGACCAATGTGCAGATTATGAGATAGTGAAGAAAGCCATTCTCAAAGCCTATGAATTGGTCCCTGAGGCTTACCGGCAAAAATTCAGGAATGCCAGGAAGAGGGAGACTGAGACCCATGTGGAGTTTGCCAGAATGAAGGAAACCATGTTTGATAGGTGGTGTGACTCGTAGGGGATTGGGAAAGACTTCAACCTGTTATGACAATTGATCTTGGTGGAGGAATTCAAACAGTGTGTCCACGTGGACATTAAAGTACATCTGGATGAAAAGAAAGTACCAGCGTTGTATGAGGCAGCAACCGTGGCAGATGACTATGCCTTGACACACAGGATGGGGTTCCACAAACCTAACTTCCCGCCTAGAGTTAGCCAGGGGAGTTATCGTAAATCAGGTTCGGAGAACAGATTTTCATGAAGGCGGCCTAGAGATGACTATGGGGACAAATCTGATACCGTGACTTTTAGGGGTCAGAAGACTACAGTTCCAAGACAGACTTATCTTCCGGGGGGCCCGAGGCAGACCACGAGTTTTTCCTCCGGGCCTACTTGCGCTTTTTGCAAGAAACCTGGGCATTTGATGTCCCAATGTTACACCCTGAAAAGGAAAAATCAGGAGCGGAGTCAGGCTAGTGCAACTCCGAATGCATTGGCCAATGCGAGAAATCGTCCTTGGAGGACAGTGCCTTGTGAAGGTTCCCATGCCGGGGTTACGGCATCACAGAACGACCTTCTTCAAGAGGGTTACAAACCTTTTATTTCAGAGGGGTTTGTGTCACTGGATTGAGACTTAATGAACCAGAGACCTGTTAGGGTATTGAGGGACACAGGAGCACATCAATCTTTGATGCTTGAGGGCATTTTGCCATTGTCAGAGAAGATGGCAACTGGTGTTAGTGTTCTTTTACAGGGGTTGGTGGCTATGTTAAAGCTCCTCTTCATGTCATCCATTTGAAGTCTGATTTGGTGTCAGGACCGGTCACCGTAGGTTTACAAGCCACTCTTCCTGTAGAGGGAATATCTTTTATTATCGGGAATGATTTGGCCGGTGGTCGAGTTTCTGGTAATCCAATGTTGGTTGAAAAGCCCAGTATGGAAAATAACACCGCACAGTTAGAGCAGGAGATTCCTGGTATCTTTCCATCCTGTGCAGTGAGTCGTGCTATGGGTAGGAAGCGCTCTGAAGAGAAGGAGAAGGAAGGCGATGTGAATTTGGGTTCCTTAGAGGTATTGGAGGAAAATTCGGAAAGAGGTAATAGGAAAGGGAGTGACATCAAGGAACTTAAGGAAAAGGTGGCATCTGGAACAAAACAGGAAATGGAGTGTCCGTCGGAGACATCTGGGAACGAGGTTGAACAAACGGTGCTGGTCCGAAAGAGACTTGTTGAAGAACAACACGGAGATTCGGAGCTCCGGAGTTTGATTGATAAAGCCGTTACAGAGGAAGAGGCTATGAAGATACAGTCACGTGAAAAAGTAAGTACACCCCATGTAAAGTTTTGACTTTTTCAACATATTTCAACATACAGCTATTTGATCTTCATTTCAACAATATTGATAGATAAAGGTGATATAATATAACAAATATCATGCAACATTTACATTTTGTAGTCCATTGTATAATATAAATAAACATAAATGCAAATACCGCATGTGGAAAAAGTAAGTACACCCTTGGCTCTAATAGGGGTATTGCCCTCTTTGGCAGAAACAACCTCAAGTGGGCGTTTCTTATAACTGTGTACCAGTCTCTGACATCGACTGGGAGAAATTTTTGCCCACTCCTCCATGCAGAATTCTTTCAGCTGTGCGATGTTTGAGGGGTTTCTTGCATGCACAGCTCGTTTCAAATCCCCCCACCACATCTCGATGGGATTTAGATCCGGGCTTTGACTTGGCCATTCCAGAACCCTCCATTTCTTTCTTTTCAACCATTCCTTGATGGATTTACTGGTATGTTTTGGGTCATTGTCATGTTGCAAGGTCCACCTTCGGTTCAGCTTCAACTTTCCGACAGATGACCTCACATTATCCTCAAGCACCCTCTGGTACAATGAAGAATTCAAAGTGGATTCTATGATGGTGAGCTGCCCAGGTCCTGATGCAGCAAAGCTGCGCCAAACCATAATATTTCCACCACCATGCTTTGCAGTTGGTATCAGGTTCTTGTGGTCAAATGCTGTCTTTGGTTTTTGCCAAACATGTCTTCTGGTACTGTGGCCAAATAGCTCTACCTTTGACTCATCTGTCCAGAGCACATTGTTCCAGAAGTGCTGGTCTTTGCCCGGTGTTCATTGACAAACTTTAGACTTGCCCTGATGTTCTTTCTGGACAGCAAAGGTTTCCTCCTGGCACACCTCCCATGTAGATCAAATTTGTGCATCCTCTTTCTAATGGTAGACTCGTGCACTTTGCCATCAACAGTGGCAAGTGCTACCTGTAGGTCCTGTGATGACATTCTGGGGTTCTTAGAGACTTCTTTCAGCATCTTGCGGTCTGCTCTTAGGCTGAACTTGCTGGGGCGACCTGGCCTGAACAAGTTGGCAGTTGTTGGGAATCTTCTCCACTTGTAGATGATCTTCCGGACAGTCGAATGATTGATTTCAAATTGTTTGGAGATGTTTTTAAATTCCTTCCCAGAATCGTAGGCATTTATAACCTTCCTTCTGAAGGTCTCAGAGAGCTCTTTTGATCTAGGCATGGTGACGCCGCCCGCACACCTCAACAACAAAGAGCAAACCAAACAAAATGTCTGAGGTTTAAATGGACAGGTTCCTCCAAGATCCTCTCTAACGATGTTCTAATCATTTGCACCTGAGCTGGTGCACCTGATTAAAATTTTAGGTATTTGAAGTCGTGATAAATGTAGGGGTGTACTTACTTTTTCCACATGCGAAATTTGCATTTATGTTTATTTAAATTATACAATGGACTACAAAATGTAAATGTTTCATGATAGTTGTTATATTATATCACCTTTATCTATCAATATTGCTGAAATGAAGATCAAATAGCTGTATGTTGAAATATGTTGAAAAAGTCAAAACTTTACATGGGGTGTACTTACTTTTTCACGTGACTGTACCTGTTGGTTACTTCATGAAAGGGGAAATACTCATGAGAAAATGGAGACCACCGGAGGTGCCAGCAAATGACGAGTGGAAAGTTCATTACCAAATTGTGGTGCCACCGCCTTCCCGGAAGGAGATATTGAGTTTGGCGCATGAAACACCTTTGCCCGGGCACCTTGGAGTGAACAAGACATGTGACAGAATATTGGTACATTCTTTCTGGCCAGGATTGCGACGAGATGTGGCGGAGTTCTGTAAATCTTGCCATTCTTGCCAGCTGGTTGGAAAACCTAATCAGAAAGTCCCATCCGCACCTTTAAAACCGGTTCCAGCTTTTAAAGAGCCATTCAGCCGTGTCATTATTGACTGTGTAGGCCCTTTGCCTAGGGCTAGGGCTGGACATCTGTGTTTGCTGACCATCATGTGCGCTTCCACGGGGTTCCCGGAGGCAGTGCCTCTTAGAGGGATTACTGCGGCAGTTATTGCGAAGGCCTTGATTAAATTTTTCACTTTGTTTGGCCAACCTAAGGTCATCCAGTCTGATCAGGGTTCCAATTTCATGTCAACACTTTTACGGCGGGTGGTGCGCCTGTTGGGAGTGGAGCAAGTGAGATCAAGTGCTTGCCATCCGGGGAGCCAAGGGGCCTTGGGGCGGGGGGGGGGGGGACATGTTCGCCAGACATTGGGGGGTATGATCAGAACGTATTGTTTTGAGTGTGACAAGGATTGGGATGAAGGAATGCCCTTATTGTTGTTTGCTGTGGGGGAGTCTGTTCAGGGGTCGTTGGGATTCAGTCCTTTTGAGCTTGTGTTTGGACACGCGGTTCGAGGACAATTGAAATTGGCGGGGAATGGTGGCTGCAGGAGGAGTTGCAGTCAACTGTGGTGGAGTGTGTGTCAACGGTTAGGCACAGATTGGCGGGGGCTTGTGGGGTTGCAGGAAGAAACTTGAAAGTGACACAGGGTGGGGTGAGGGTGGGACATGACAAGAAGTCTCAGATGGGAGATTTCGGTCCTGAGCACCGAGTGTTGGTGTTGCTTCCTGTTCTGGGTCAGCCACTGCAGGCTCTATATTTTGGTCCCTGTGCAATCGAGGGGAGGGTTAATGGGCCAGATTGCGTGGTGGCGGCTAACGACCGACGGAGGGGGCGGCGGCTGTGTCATGTCGGCCGACTGAAGAGGTGTTGTGGGAGGAAGCCTGTGGAGAGGGTGGTTCCTGTCTCGCCTGTCTCGCCTATGGTCGGGGTGCGGGAGAGTCCAAGGGTTGAGGCCGGTGTGTGGTTTGGTGGCTTTGATGGCCAGGCTTGTCCCAGGTTGGTGGGCACGGAGGTGTTGAGACATTTGGATGGGAGGTTGGGTCGTTTGACATGGAGCAACGGGGACAACTATCAAATGATGATGGTAAAATGTATATAAATAAATAATTCAAAGATGTATGTTGGTAAAGTGATGATGGTAAAATGTATATAAATATATAATTCAAAGCTGGATGTTGGTGAAGTGATGATGGTAAAATGTATATAAATAAATAATTCAAAGCTGTATGTTGGTACAGTGATGATGGTAAAATGTATATAAATAAATAATTCAAAGTTGTGTGTTGGTAAAGTGATGATGGTAAAATGTATATAAATAAATAATTCAAAGCTGTATGTTGGTACAGTGATGATGGTAAAATGTATATAAATATATAATTCAAAGTTGTGTGTTGGTACAGTGATGATGGTAAAATGTATATAAATAAATAATTCAAAGTTGTGTGTTCGTACAGTGATGATGGTAAAATGTATACAAATAAATAATTCAAAGTTGTGTGTTGGTATAGCGATGATGGTAAAATGTATACAAATAAATAATTCAAAGCTGTGTGTTGGTATAGTGATGATGGTAAAATGTATATAAATATATAATTCAAAGTTGTGTGATGGTACAATGATGATGGTAAAATGTATATAAATATATAATTCAAAGTTGTGTGTTGGTATAGTGATGATGGTAAAATGTATATAAATATATAATTCAAAGTTGTGAGTTGGTAAAGTGATGATGGTAAAATGTATATAAATATATAATTCAAAGTTGTGTGATGGTAAAGTGATGATGGTAAAATGTATATAAATATATAATTCAACGTTGTGTGATGGTACAGTGATGATGGTAAAATGTATATAAATATATAATTCAAAGTTGTGTGTTGGTAAAGTGATGATGGTAAAATGTATATAAATATATAATTCAAAGTTGTGTGATGGTACAGTGATGATGGTAAAATGTATATAAATATATAATTCAAAGTTGTGTGATGGTACAGTGATGATGGTAAAATGTATATAAATATATAATTCAAAGTTGTGTGATGGTACAGTGATGATGGTAAAATGTATATAAATATATAATTCAAAGTTGTGTGATGGTACAGTGATGATGGTAAAATGTATATAAATATATAATTCAAAGTTGTGTGTTGGTATAGTGATGATGGTAAAATGTATATAAATATATAATTCAAAGTTGTGTGATGGTACAGTGATGATGGTAAAATGTATATAAATATATAATTCAAAGTTGTGTGTTGGTAAAGTGATGATGGTAAAATGTATATAAATATATAATTCAAAGTTGTGAGTTGGTAAAGTGATGATGGTAAAATGTATATAAATATATAATTCAAAGTTGTGTGATGGTATAGTGATGATGATAAAATGTATATAAATATATAATTCAAAGTTGTGTGTTGGTAAAGTGATGTTGGTAAAATGTATATAAATATATAATTCAAAGTTGTGTGATGGTACAGTGATGATGGTAAAATGTATATAAATATATAATTCAAAGTTGTGAGTTGGTAAAGTGATGATGGTAAAATGTATATAAATATATAATTCAAAGTTGTGTGATGGTATAGTGATGATGATAAAATGTATATAAATATATAATTCAAAGTTGTGTGTTGGTAAAGTGATGATGATAAAATGTATATAAATATATAATTCAAAGTTGTGTGATGGTATAGTGATGATGGTAAAATGTATATAAATATATAATTCAAAGTTGTGTGATGGTAAAGTGATGATGGTAAAATGTATATAAATATATAATTCAAAGTTGTGCGTTGGTAAAGTGATGATGGTAAAATGTATATAAATATATAATTCAAAGTTGTGTGATGGTAAAGTGATGATGGTAAAATGTATATAAATATATAATTCAAAGTTGTGAGTTGGTAAAGTGATGATGGTAAAATGTATATAAATATATAATTCAAAGTTGTGTGATGGTATAGTGATGATGGTAAAATGTATATAAATATATAATTCAAAGTTGTGTGATGGTAAAGTGATGATGGTAAAATGTATATAAATATATAATTCAAAGTTGTGTGATGGAAAAATGATGATGGTAAAATGTATATAAATATATAATTCAAAGTTGTGTGATGGTACAGTGATGATGGTAAAATGTATATAAATATATAATTCAAAGTTGTGTGATGGTATAGTGATGATGGTAAAATGTATATAAATATATAATTCAAAGTTGTGTGATGGTATAGTGATAATGGTAAAATGTATATAAATATATAATTCAAAGTTGTGTGATGGTAAAGTGATGATGGTAAAATGTATATAAATATATAATTCAAAGTTGTGTGATGGTATAGTGATAATGGTAAAATGTATATAAATATATAATTCAAAGTTGTGTGATGGTATAGTGATGATGGTAAAATGTATATAAATATATAATTCAAGTTGTGTGATGGTATAGTGATAATGGTAAAATGTATATAAATATATAATTCAAAGTTGTGTGATGGTATAGTGATAATGGTAAAATGTATATAAATATATAATTCAAAGTTGTGTGATGGTATACTGATAATGGTAAAATGTATATAAATATACAATTCAAAGTTGTGTGTTGGTAAAGTGATGATGGTAAAATGTATATAAATATATAATTCAAAGTTGTGAGTTGGTAAAGTGATGATGGTAAAATGTATATAAATATATAATTCAAAGTTGTGTGATGGTATAGTGATGATGGTAAAATGTATATAAATATATAATTCAAAGTTGTGTGATGGTATAGTGATAATGGTAAAATGTATATAAATATATAATTCAAAGTTGTGTGATGGTAAAGTGATGATGGTAAAATGTATATAAATATATAATTCAAAGTTGTGTGATGGTATAGTGATAATGGTAAAATGTATATAAATATATAATTCAAAGTTGTGTGATGGTACAGTGATGATGGTAAAATGTATATAAATATATAATTCAAAGTTGTGAGTTGGTATAGTGATAATGGTAAAATGTATATAAATATATAATTCAAAGTTGTGTGTTGGTAAAGTGATGATGGTAAAATGTATATAAATATATAATTCAAAGTTGTGTGATGGTATAGTGATGATGGTAAAATGTATATAAATATATAATTCAAAGTTGTGAGATGGTATAGTGATAATGGTAAAATGTATATAAATATATAATTCAAAGTTGTGTGATGGTATAGTGATAATGGTAAAATGTATATAAATATATAATTCAAAGTTGTGCGTTGGTAAAGTGATAATGGTAAAATGTATATAAATATATAATTCAAAGTTGTGTGTTGGTAAAGTGATGATGGTAAAATGTATATAAATATATAATTCAAAGTTGTGTGATGGTAAAGTGATGATGGTAAAATGTATATAAATATATAATTCAAAGTTGTGTGTTGGTAAAGTGATAATGGTAAAATGTATATAAATATATAATTCAAAGTTGTGTGATGGTACAGTGATGATGGTAAAATGTATATAAATATATAATTCAAAGTTGTGTGATGGTATAGTGATGATGGTAAAATGTATATAAATATATAATTCAAAGTTGTGTGATGGTACAGTGATGATGGTAAAATGTATATAAATATATAATTCAAAGTTGTGAGTTGGTAAAGTGATGATGGTAAAATGTATATAAATATATAATTCAAAGTTGTGTGATGGTATAGTGATAATGGTAAAATGTATATAAATATATAATTCAAAGTTGTGTGATGGTATAGTGATGATGATAAAATGTATATAAATATATAATTCAAAGTTGTGTGATGGTATAGTGATGATGGTAAAATGTATATAAATATATAATTCCAAGTTGTGTGTTGGTAAAGTGATGTTGGTAAAATGTATATAAATATATAATTCAAAGCTGTATGTTGGTATAGTGATGATGGTAAAATGTATATAAATATATAATTCAAAGTTGTGAGTTGGTAAAGTGATGATGGTAAAATGTATATAAATATATAATTCAAAGTTGTGTGATGGTACAGTGATGATGGTAAAATGTATATAAATATATAATTCAAAGTTGTGTGTTGGTATAGTGATGATGGTAAAATGTATATAAATAAATAATTCAAAGTTGTGTGATGGTACAGTGATGATGGTAAAATGTATATAAATATATAATTCAAAGTTGTGTGATGGTACAGTGATGATGGTAAAATGTATATAAATATATAATTCAAAGTTGTGTGATGGTACAGTGATGATGGTAAAATGTATATAAATATGTAATTCAAAGTTGTGTGTTGGTAAAGTGATGATGGTAAAATGTATATAAATATATAATTCAAAGTTGTGTGATGGTACAGTGATGATGGTAAAATGTATATAAATATATAATTCAAAGTTGTGTGTTGGTAAAGTGATGATGGTAAAATGTATATAAATATATAATTCAAAGTTGTGTGATGGTACAGTGATGATGGTAAAATGTATATAAATATGTAATTCAAAGTTGTGTGTTGGTATAGTGATGATGGTAAAATGTATATTAATAAATAATTCAAAGTTGTGTGTTGGTAAAGTGATGTTGGTAAAATGTATATAAATATATAATTCAAAGCTGTATGTTGGTAAAGTGATGATGGTAAAATGTATATAAATAAATAATTCAAAGTTGTGTGTTGGTACAGTGATGATGGTAAAATGTATATAAATATATAATTCAAAGTTGTGAGTTGGTAAAGTGATGATGGTAAAATGTATATAAATATATAATTCAAAGTTGTGTGTTGGTACAGTGATGATGGTAAAATGTATATAAATATATAATTCAAAGTTGTGTGTTGGTAAAGTGATGATGGTAAAATGTATATAAATATACAATTCAAAGTTGTGTGTTGGTAAAGTGATGATGGTAAAATGTATATAAATATATAATTCAAGGTTGTGTGTTGGTAAAGTGATGATGGTAAAATGTATATAAATATATAATTCAAAGTTGTGAGTTGGTTTCGTGATGATGGTAAAATGTATATAAATAAATAATTCAAAGTTGTGAGTTGGTAAAGTGATGATGGTAAAATGTATATAAATATATAATTCCAAGTTGTGTGTTGGTAAAGTGATGATGGTAAAATGTATATAAATAAATAATTCAAAGCTGTATGTTGGTACAGTGATGATGGTAAAATGTATATAAATAAATAATTCAAAGTTGTGTGTTGGTACAGTGATGATGGTAAAATGTATACAAATAAATAATTCAAAGTTGTGTGTTGGTATAGTGATAATGGTAAAATGTATATCAATATATAATTCAAAGTTGTGCGTTGGTATAGTGATGATGGTAAAATGTATACAAATAAATAATTCAAAGCTGTGTGTTGGTAAAGTGATGATGGTAAAATGTATATAAATATATAATTCAAAGTTGTGTGTTGGTAAAGTGATGATGGTAAAATGTATATAAATATATAATTCAAAGTTGTGTGTTGGTATCGTGATGATGGTAAAATGTATATAAATATATAATTCAAAGTTGTGTGATGGTACAATGATGATGGTAAAATGTATATAAATATATAATTCAAAGTTGTGTGATGGTATAGTGATGATGATAAAATGTATATAAATATATAATTCAAAGTTGTGTGTTGGTAAAGTGATGATGATAAAATGTATATAAATATATAATTCAAAGTTGTGTGATGGTATAGTGATGATGGTAAAATGTATATAAATATATAATTCAAAGTTGTGTGATGGTAAAGTGATGATGGTAAAATGTATATAAATATATAATTCAAAGTTGTGCGTTGGTAAAGTGATGATGGTAAAATGTATATAAATATATAATTCAAAGTTGTGTGATGGTAAAGTGATGATGGTAAAATGTATATAAATATATAATTCAAAGTTGTGAGTTGGTAAAGTGATGATGGTAAAATGTATATAAATATATAATTCAAAGTTGTGTGATGGTATAGTGATGATGGTAAAATGTATATAAATATATAATTCAAAGTTGTGTGATGGTAAAGTGATGATGGTAAAATGTATATAAATATATAATTCAAAGTTGTGTGATGGTATAGTGATGATGTTAAAATGTATATAAATATATAATTCAAAGTTGTGCGTTGGTAAAGTGATGATGATAAAATGTATATAAATATATAATTCAAAGTTGTGTGATGGTATAGTGATGATGGTAAAATGTATATAAATATATAATTCAAAGTTGTGTGATGGTATAGTGATGATGGTAAAATGTATATAAATATATAATTCAAAGTTGTGTGTTGGTAAAGTGATAATGGTAAAATGTATATAAATATATAATTCAAAGTTGTGTGATGGTATAGTGATAATGGTAAAATGTATATAAATATATAATTCAAAGTTGTGTGATGGTAAAGTGATGATGGTAAAATGTATATAAATATATAATTCAAAGTTGTGTGATGGTATAGTGATGATGGTAAAATGTATATAAATATATAATTCAAAGTTGTGTGATGGTATAGTGATAATGGTAAAATGTATATAAATATATAATTCAAAGTTGTGTGATGGTATAGTGATGATGGTAAAATGTATATAAATATATAATTCAAAGTTGTGTGATGGTATAGTGATAATGGTAAAATGTATATAAATATATAATTCAAAGTTGTGTGATGGTATAGTGATAATGGTAAAATGTATATAAATATATAATTCAAAGTTGTGTGATGGTATAGTGATAATGGTAAAATGTATATAAATATACAATTCAAAGTTGTGTGTTGGTAAAGTGATGATGGTAAAATGTATATAAATATATAATTCAAAGTTGTGAGTTGGTAAAGTGATGATGGTAAAATGTATATAAATATATAATTCAAAGTTGTGTGATGGTATAGTGATGATGGTAAAATGTATATAAATATATAATTCAAAGTTGTGTGATGGTATAGTGATAATGGTAAAATGTATATAAATATATAATTCAAAGTTGTGTGATGGTAAAGTGATGATGGTAAAATGTATATAAATATATAATTCAAAGTTGTGTGATGGTATAGTGATAATGGTAAAATGTATATAAATATATAATTCAAAGTTGTGTGATGGTACAGTGATGATGGTAAAATGTATATAAATATATAATTCAAAGTTGTGAGATGGTATAGTGATAATTGTAAAATGTATATAAATATATAATTCAAAGTTGTGTGATGGTATAGTGATAATGGTAAAATGTATATAAATATATAATTCAAAGTTGTGTGATGGTACAGTGATGATGGTAAAATGTATATAAATATATAATTCAAAGTTGTGAGTTGGTATAGTGATAATGGTAAAATGTATATAAATATATAATTCAAAGTTGTGTGTTGGTAAAGTGATGATGGTAAAATGTATATAAATATATAATTCAAAGTTGTGTGATGGTATAGTGATGATGGTAAAATGTATATAAATATATAATTCAAAGTTGTGAGATGGTATAGTGATAATGGTAAAATGTATATAAATATATAATTCAAAGTTGTGTGATGGTATAGTGATAATGGTAAAATGTATATAAATATATAATTCAAAGTTGTGCGTTGGTAAAGTGATAATGGTAAAATGTATATAAATATATAATTCAAAGTTGTGTGTTGGTAAAGTGATGATGGTAAAATGTATATAAATATATAATTCAAAGTTGTGTGATGGTAAAGTGATGATGGTAAAATGTATATAAATATATAATTCAAAGTTGTGTGTTGGTAAAGTGATAATGGTAAAATGTATATAAATATATAATTCAAAGTTGTGTGATGGTACAGTGATGATGGTAAAATGTATATAAATATATAATTCAAAGTTGTGTGATGGTATAGTGATGATGGTAAAATGTATATAAATATATAATTCAAAGTTGTGTGATGGTACAGTGATGATGGTAAAATGTATATAAATATATAATTCAAAGTTGTGAGTTGGTAAAGTGATGATGGTAAAATGTATATAAATATATAATTCAAAGTTGTGTGATGGTATAGTGATAATGGTAAAATGTAGATAAATATATAATTCAAAGTTGTGTGATGGTATAGTGATGATGATAAAATGTATATAAATATATAATTCAAAGTTGTGTGATGGTATAGTGATGATGGTAAAATGTATATAAATATATAATTCCAAGTTGTGTGTTGGTAAAGTGATGTTGGTAAAATGTATATAAATATATAATTCAAAGCTGTATGTTGGTATAGTGATGATGGTAAAATGTATATAAATATATAATTCAAAGTTGTGAGTTGGTAAAGTGATGATGGTAAAATGTATATAAATATATAATTCAAAGTTGTGTGATGGTACAGTGATGATGGTAAAATGTATATAAATATATAATTCAAAGTTGTGTGTTGGTATAGTGATGATGGTAAAATGTATATAAATAAATAATTCAAAGTTGTGTGATGGTACAGTGATGATGGTAAAATGTATATAAATATATAATTCAAAGTTGTGTGATGGTACAGTGATGATGGTAAAATGTATATAAATATATAATTCAAAGTTGTGTGATGGTACAGTGATGATGGTAAAATGTATATAAATATGTAATTCAAAGTTGTGTGTTGGTAAAGTGATGATGGTAAAATGTATATAAATATATAATTCAAAGTTGTGTGATGGTACAGTGATGATGGTAAAATGTATATAAATATATAATTCAAAGTTGTGTGTTGGTAAAGTGATGATGGTAAAATGTATATAAATATATAATTCAAAGTTGTGTGATGGTACAGTGATGATGGTAAAATGTATATAAATATGTAATTCAAAGTTGTGTGTTGGTATAGTGATGATGGTAAAATGTATATTAATAAATAATTCAAAGTTGTGTGTTGGTAAAGTGATGTTGGTAAAATGTATATAAATATATAATTCAAAGCTGTATGTTGGTAAAGTGATGATGGTAAAATGTATATAAATAAATAATTCAAAGTTGTGTGTTGGTACAGTGATGATGGTAAAATGTATATAAATATATAATTCAAAGTTGTGAGTTGGTAAAGTGATGATGGTAAAATGTATATAAATATATAATTCAAAGTTGTGTGTTGGTACAGTGATGATGGTAAAATGTATATAAATATATAATTCAAAGTTGTGTGTTGGTAAAGTGATGATGGTAAAATGTATATAAATATACAATTCAAAGTTGTGTGTTGGTAAAGTGATGATGGTAAAATGTATATAAATATATAATTCAAGGTTGTGTGTTGGTAAAGTGATGATGGTAAAATGTATATAAATATATAATTCAAAGTTGTGAGTTGGTTTCGTGATGATGGTAAAATGTATATAAATAAATAATTCAAAGTTGTGAGTTGGTAAAGTGATGATGGTAAAATGTATATAAATATATAATTCCAAGTTGTGTGTTGGTAAAGTGATGATGGTAAAATGTATATAAATAAATAATTCAAAGCTGTATGTTGGTACAGTGATGATGGTAAAATGTATATAAATAAATAATTCAAAGTTGTGTGTTGGTACAGTGATGATGGTAAAATGTATACAAATAAATAATTCAAAGTTGTGTGTTGGTATAGTGATAATGGTAAAATGTATATCAATATATAATTCAAAGTTGTGCGTTGGTATAGTGATGATGGTAAAATGTATACAAATAAATAATTCAAAGCTGTGTGTTGGTAAAGTGATGATGGTAAAATGTATATAAATATATAATTCAAAGTTGTGTGTTGGTAAAGTGATGATGGTAAAATGTATATAAATATATAATTCAAAGTTGTGTGTTGGTATCGTGATGATGGTAAAATGTATATAAATATATAATTCAAAGTTGTGTGATGGTACAATGATGATGGTAAAATGTATATAAATATATAATTCAAAGTTGTGTGATGGTATAGTGATGATGATAAAATGTATATAAATATATAATTCAAAGTTGTGTGTTGGTAAAGTGATGATGATAAAATGTATATAAATATATAATTCAAAGTTGTGTGATGGTATAGTGATGATGGTAAAATGTATATAAATATATAATTCAAAGTTGTGTGATGGTAAAGTGATGATGGTAAAATGTATATAAATATATAATTCAAAGTTGTGCGTTGGTAAAGTGATGATGGTAAAATGTATATAAATATATAATTCAAAGTTGTGTGATGGTAAAGTGATGATGGTAAAATGTATATAAATATATAATTCAAAGTTGTGAGTTGGTAAAGTGATGATGGTAAAATGTATATAAATATATAATTCAAAGTTGTGTGATGGTATAGTGATGATGGTAAAATGTATATAAATATATAATTCAAAGTTGTGTGATGGTAAAGTGATGATGGTAAAATGTATATAAATATATAATTCAAAGTTGTGTGATGGTATAGTGATGATGTTAAAATGTATATAAATATATAATTCAAAGTTGTGCGTTGGTAAAGTGATGATGATAAAATGTATATAAATATATAATTCAAAGTTGTGTGATGGTATAGTGATGATGGTAAAATGTATATAAATATATAATTCAAAGTTGTGTGATGGTATAGTGATGATGGTAAAATGTATATAAATATATAATTCAAAGTTGTGTGTTGGTAAAGTGATAATGGTAAAATGTATATAAATATATAATTCAAAGTTGTGTGATGGTATAGTGATAATGGTAAAATGTATATAAATATATAATTCAAAGTTGTGTGATGGTAAAGTGATGATGGTAAAATGTATATAAATATATAATTCAAAGTTGTGTGATGGTATAGTGATGATGGTAAAATGTATATAAATATATAATTCAAAGTTGTGTGATGGTATAGTGATAATGGTAAAATGTATATAAATATATAATTCAAAGTTGTGTGATGGTAAAGTGATGATGGTAAAATGTATATAAATATATAATTCAAAGTTGTGTGATGGTATAGTGATAATGGTAAAATGTATATAAATATATAATTCAAAGTTGTGTGATGGTATAGTGATAATGGTAAAATGTATATAAATATATAATTCAAAGTTGTGTGATGGTATAGTGATAATGGTAAAATGTATATAAATATACAATTCAAAGTTGTGTGTTGGTAAAGTGATGATGGTAAAATGTATATAAATATATAATTCAAAGTTGTGAGTTGGTAAAGTGATGATGGTAAAATGTATATAAATATATAATTCAAAGTTGTGTGATGGTATAGTGATGATGGTAAAATGTATATAAATATATAATTCAAAGTTGTGTGATGGTATAGTGATAATGGTAAAATGTATATAAATATATAATTCAAAGTTGTGTGATGGTAAAGTGATGATGGTAAAATGTATATAAATATATAATTCAAAGTTGTGTGATGGTATAGTGATAATGGTAAAATGTATATAAATATATAATTCAAAGTTGTGTGATGGTACAGTGATGATGGTAAAATGTATATAAATATATAATTCAAAGTTGTGAGATGGTATAGTGATAATTGTAAAATGTATATAAATATATAATTCAAAGTTGTGTGTTGGTAAAGTGATGATGGTAAAATGTATATAAATATATAATTCAAAGTTGTGTGATGGTATAGTGATAATGGTAAAATGTATATAAATATATAATTCAAAGTTGTGTGATGGTACAGTGATGATGGTAAAATGTATATAAATATATAATTCAAAGTTGTGTGATGGTATAGTGATGATGGTAAAATGTATATAAATATATAATTCAAAGTTGTGTGATGGTACAGTGATGATGGTAAAATGTATATAAATATATAATTCAAAGTTGTGAGTTGGTAAAGTGATGATGGTAAAATGTATATAAATATATAATTCAAAGTTGTGTGATGGTATAGTGATAATGGTAAAATGTATATAAATATATAATTCAAAGTTGTGTGATGGTATAGTGATGATGATAAAATGTATATAAATATATAATTCAAAGTTGTGTGATGGTATAGTGATGATGGTAAAATGTATATAAATATATAATTCCAAGTTGTGTGTTGGTAAAGTGATGTTGGTAAAATGTATATAAATATATAATTCAAAGCTGTATGTTGGTATAGTGATGATGGTAAAATGTATATAAATATATAATTCAAAGTTGTGAGTTGGTAAATTGATGATGGTAAAATGTATATAAATATATAATTCAAAGTTGTGTGATGGTACAGTGATGATGGTAAAATGTATATAAATATATAATTCAAAGTTGTGTGTTGGTATCGTGATGATGGTAAAATGTATATAAATAAATAATTCAAAGTTGTGTGATGGTACAGTGATGATGGTAAAATGTATATAAATATATAATTCAAAGTTGTGTGATGGTACATATAATGGATGGTAAAATGTATATAAATATATAATTCAAAGTTGTGTGATGGTACAGTGATGATGGTAAAATGTATATAAATATGTAATTCAAAGTTGTGTGTTGGTAAAGTGATGATGGTAAAATGTATATAAATATATAATTCAAAGTTGTGTGATGGTACAGTGATGATGGTAAAATGTATATAAATATATAATTCAAAGTTGTGTGTTGGTAAAGTGATGATGGTAAAATGTATATAAATATATAATTCAAAGTTGTGTGATGGTACAGTGATGATGGTAAAATGTATATAAATATGTAATTCAAAGTTGTGTGTTGGTATAGTGATGATGGTAAAATGTATATTAATAAATAATTCAAAGTTGTGTGTTGGTAAAGTGATGTTGGTAAAATGTATATAAATATATAATTCAAAGCTGTATGTTGGTAAAGTGATGATGGTAAAATGTATATAAATAAATAATTCAAAGTTGTGTGTTGGTACAGTGATGATGGTAAAATGTATATAAATATATAATTCAAAGTTGTGAGTTGGTAAAGTGATGATGGTAAAATGTATATAAATATATAATTCAAAGTTGTGTGTTGGTAAAGTGATGATGGTAAAATGTATATAAATATACAATTCAAAGTTGTGTGTTGGTAAAGTGATGATGGTAAAATGTATATAAATATATAATTCAAGGTTGTGTGTTGGTAAAGTGATGATGGTAAAATGTATATAAATAAATAATTCAAAGTTGTGTGTTGGTACAGTGATGATGGTAAAATGTATATAAATATATAATTCAAAGTTGTGTGTTGGTAAAGTGATGATGGTAAAATGTATATAAATATACAATTCAAAGTTGTGTGTTGGTAAAGTGATGATGGTAAAATGTATATAAATATATAATTCAAGGTTGTGTGTTGGTAAAGTGATGATGGTAAAATGTATATAAATATATAATTCAAAGTTGTGAGTTGGTTTCGTGATGATGGTAAAATGTATATAAATAAATAATTCAAAGTTGTGAGTTGGTAAAGTGATGATGGTAAAATGTATATAAATATATAATTCCAAGTTGTGTGTTGGTAAAGTGATGATGGTAAAATGTATATAAATAAATAATTCAAAGCTGTATGTTGGTACAGTGATGATGGTAAAATGTATATAAATAAATAATTCAAAGTTGTGTGTTGGTACAGTGATGATGGTAAAATGTATACAAATAAATAATTCAAAGTTGTGTGTTGGTATAGTGATAATGGTAAAATGTATATAAATATATAATTCAAAGTTGTGGGTTGGTATAGTGATGATGGTAAAATGTATACAAATAAATAATTCAAAGCTGTGTGTTGGTAAAGTGATGATGGTAAAATGTATATAAATATATAATTCAAAGTTGTGTGTTGGTAAAGTGATGATGGTAAAATGTATATAAATATATAATTCAAAGTTGTGTGTTGGTATCGTGATGATGGTAAAATGTATATAAATATATAATTCAAAGTTGTGTGATGGTACAATGATGATGGTAAAATGTATATAAATATATAATTCAAAGTTGTGTGATGGTATAGTGATAATGGTAAAATGTATATAAATATATAATTCAAAGTTGTGTGATGGTATAGTGATAATGGTAAAATGTATATAAATATATAATTCAAAGTTGTGTGATGGTATAGTGATGATGGTAAAATGTATATAAATATATAATTCAAAGTTGTGTGATGGTATAGTGATAATGGTAAAATGTATATAAATATATAATTCAAAGTTGTGCGTTGGTACAGTGATGATGATAAAATGTATATAAATATATAATTCAAAGTTGTGTGATGGTAAAGTGATGATGGTAAAATGTATACAAATAAATAATTCAAAGTTGTGTGATGGTATAGTGATAATGGTAAAATGTATATAAATATATAATTCAAAGTTGTGCGTTGGTATAGTGATGATGGTAAAATGTATACAAATAAATAATTCAAAGCTGTGTGTTGGTAAAGTGATGATGGTAAAATGTATATAAATATATAATTCAAAGTTGTGTGATGGTAAAGTAATGATGGTAAAATGTATACAAATAAATAATTCAAAGTTGTGTGTTGTTATAGTGATGATGGTAAAATGTATATAAATATATAATTCAAAGTTGTGAGTTGGTAAAGTGATGATGGTAAAATGTATATAAATATATAATTCAAAGTTGTGTGATGGTAAAGTGATGATGGTAAAATGTATACAAATAAATAATTCAAAGTTGTGTGTTGGTATAGTGATGATGGTAAAATGTATATAAATATATAATTCAAAGTTGTGAGTTGGTAAAGTGATGATGGTAAAATGTATATAAATATATAATTCAAAGTTGTGTGATGGTACAGTGATGATGGTAAAATGTATATAAATATATAATTCAAAGTTGTGTGTTGGTATAGTGATGATGGTAAAATGTATATAAATATATAATTCAAAGTTGTGTGATGGTATAGTGATAATGGTAAAATGTATATAAATATATAATTCAAAGTTGTGCGTTGGTACAGTGATGATGATAAAATGTATATAAATATATAATTCAAAGTTGTGTGATGGTAAAGTGATGATGGTAAAATGTATACAAATAAATAATTCAAAGTTGTGTGATGGTATAGTGATAATGGTAAAATGTATATAAATATATAATTCAAAGTTGTGCGTTGGTATAGTGATGATGGTAAAATGTATACAAATAAATAATTCAAAGCTGTGTGTTGGTAAAGTGATGATGGTAAAATGTATATAAATATATAATTCAAAGTTGTGTGATGGTAAAGTAATGATGGTAAAATGTATACAAATAAATAATTCAAAGTTGTGTGTTGTTATAGTGATGATGGTAAAATGTATATAAATATATAATTCAAAGTTGTGAGTTGGTAAAGTGATGATGGTAAAATGTATATAAATATATAATTCAAAGTTGTGTGATGGTACAGTGATGATGGTAAAATGTATATAAATATATAATTCAAAGTTGTGTGTTGGTATAGTGATGATGGTAAAATGTATATAAATATATAATTCAAAGTTGTGTGTTGGTAAAGTGATGATGGTAAAATGTATATAAATAAATAATTCAAAGTTGTGTGATGGTACAGTGATGATGGTAAAATGTATATAAATATATAATTCAAAGTTGTGTGATGGTACAGTGATGATGGTAAAATGTATATAAATATATAATTCAAAGTTGTGTGATGGTACAGTGATGATGGTAAAATGTATATAAATATATAATTCAAAGTTGTGTGATGGTATAGTGATGATGGTAAAATGTATATAAATATATAATTCAAAGTTGTGTGATGGTATAGTGATGATGATAAAATGTATATAAATATATAATTCAAAGTTGTGTGATGGTATAGTGATGATGGTAAAATGTATATAAATATATAATTAAAAGTTGTGCGTTGGTAAAGTGATGATGGTAAAATGTATATAAATATATAATTCAAAGTTGTGAGTTGGTAAAGTGATGATGGTAAAATGTATATAAATATATAATTCAAAGTTGTGTGATGGTACAGTGATGATGGTAAAATGTATATAAATATATAATTCAAAGTTGTGTGTTGGTATAGTGATGATGGTAAAATGTATATAAATATATAATTCAAAGTTGTGTGTTGGTAAAGTGATGATGGTAAAATGTATATAAATAAATAATTCAAAGTTGTGTGATGGTACAGTGATGATGGTAAAATGTATATAAATATATAATTCAAAGTTGTGTGATGGTACAGTGATGATGGTAAAATGTATATAAATATATAATTCAAAGTTGTGTGATGGTACAGTGATGATGGTAAAATGTATATAAATATATAATTCAAAGTTGTGTGATGGTATAGTGATGATGATAAAATGTATATAAATATATAATTCAAAGTTGTGCGTTGGTAAAGTGATGATGGTAAAATGTATATAAATATATAATTCAAAGTTGTGTGATGGTATAGTGATGATGATAAAATGTATATAAATATATAATTCAAAGTTGTGTGATGGTATAGTGATGATGGTAAAATGTATATAAATATATAATTAAAAGTTGTGCGTTGGTAAAGTGATGATGGTAAAATGTATATAAATATATAATTCAAAGTTGTGTGATGGTACAGTGATGATGGTAAAATGTATATAAATATATAATTCAAAGTTGTGAGTTGGTAAAGTGGTGATGGTAAAATGTATACAAATAAATAATTCAAAGTTGTGTGATGGTATAGTGATGATGGTAAAATGTATATAAATATATAATTCAAAGTTGTGTGTTGGTAAAGTGATGATGGTAAAATGTATACAAATAAATAATTCAAAGTTGTGTGTTGGTAAAGTGATGTTGGTAAAATGTATATAAATATATAATTCAAAGCTGTATGTTGGTATAGTGATGATGGTAAAATGTATATAAATATGTAATTCAAAGTTGTGTGTTGGTACAGTGATGATGGTAAAATGTATATAAATATATAATTCAAAGTTGTGTGTTGGTAAAGTGATGATGGTAAAATGTATATAAATATACAATTCAAAGTTGTGTGTTGGTAAAGTGATGATGGTAAAATGTATATAAATATATAATTCAAAGTTGTGTGATGGTATCTATCTATAATTCCAGTAATCTCTGTCTGTCTGTCTGTACGTTTGTTTGTTTGTCTGTGACCGCTGTTTCTCGACAACCACGGGTCCGATATACTTTTAACTTGCCAGGTATATTGCTGGGGACCCGAGGATGTGCCTTTTCAAGGTTTCATATTAATCGGACAATTACTTACCGAGCTATGTCCAAAAAACGATTCAACCAATCAGAGAGCAGCGAACGATCGCGTGTGCCGAACGTGGCGGGCACACTCTGCCTCGGATGGCACATTTGAGAGCGTATTCATTTATTTCACGTTTGCAAACTATGTTGGCGTTAAACTATGTTTTACAACTAATAAAAACGAATTTGCGATTCATTCGCTTTCCTGCGCGTTTGTGCACGCGATGGCGATTTCTTTACCAAACTCCGGAAGCCGTTCGCTTTGGACCAAACCATTGCATGTAAATAGAGGGGGGGGATTGTCACCACTCGCAAGCCGTTCGCTTTGGACCAAACCATTTCATGTAAATAGAGGGGGGGGATATAATTTTAGATATATATATGGTACGGGCATGCCCTAGTAGTGATAATGGTAAAATGTATATAAATAAATAATTCAAAGTTGTGTGTTGGTATAGTGATGATGGTAAAATGTATATAAATATATAATTCAAAGTTGTGAGTTGGTTTCGTGATGATGGTAAAATGTATATAAATAAATAATTCAAAGTTGTGAGTTGGTAAAGTGATGATGGTAAAATGTATACAAATAAATATTTCAAAGTTGTGTGATGGTACAGTGATGATGGTAAAATGTATATAAATATATAATTCAAAGTTGTGTGTTGGTAAAGTGATGATGGTAAAATGTATATAAATAAATAATTCAAAGTTGTGAGTTGGTAAAGTGATGATGGTAAAATGTATACAAATAAATATTTCAAAGTTGTGTGATGGTATAGTGATGATGGTAAAATGTATATAAATATATAATTCAAAGTTGTGTGATGGTATAGTGATGATGGTAAAATGTATATAAATATATAATTCAAAGTTGTGTGTTGGTAAAGTGATGATGGTAAAATGTATATAAATAAATAATTCAAAGTTGTGAGTTGGTAAAGTGATGATGGTAAAATGTATACAAATAAATATTTCAAAGTTGTGTGATGGTACAGTGATGATGGTAAAATGTATATAAATATATAATTCAAAGTTGTGTGTTGGTAAAGTGATGATGGTAAAATGTATATAAATATATAATTCAACGTTGTGTGTTGGTAAAGTGATGATGGTAAAATGTATATAAATAAATAATTCAAAGTTGTGTGTTGGTATAGTGATGATGGTAAAATGTATATCTATATCTATATATATATAAAACACAGTTTGTGTGTGCGTGTGTGTGTGTGTATGTAATGTTACCGATAGACTCCTAAACGGAGAGGCTCACGTACTTGATATTTGGCACAGACATGGCCATTGAGCCTGGGACGAACATGGCTGACCTAAAAATTTATTTCATAATATGCTTTTACCATATTTTTATCTCAGCGCGAAATATTATGACCGGAATCTGACCGGTCGCAGAGCAGCGCACTGATTCGCTCAGAGCGATCACGTGATGTTCCCTGCCGCCATTAACTCAGTTACGTGTTCGCACGTATTTCAGAGCGAAAAGCAATTGCCTTTTTTCACATTTAAGCGACGAACATTGCCATTCACACCACATAGGTTTTTTCCCTTTCATCTTTAGATTCATATTTTTTGCCATAACGTAGTACTCCTGGCTCTGGGGGGTTGCTTGTGTACATCTCTCTTCTACGGCCAAACTTTTGATTTTCCTGTTCTATATGTTGAGACCCTTGGAAAAAATCTGGGTAACACTCCCAGATCAAGTACGTTTTATCTGCACACCCCAATACGTGATTATGACTTGAGGCCAATTAGCCGAAATAGCAAAATTCAGTTTTCATGGAATAATTCAAGAGTAGGCAGCTTTAGATTCAAATGTAACATTTATTTATCATGTTTAGACATAACTAACACATTTTTAGCATGGTTCAATACTATAAACTGTCTTTTTTAGAAAAAAAAGCGATTTTTTCGCCGTCTCGACTCAAGCTCACTCGGACAAAAGCGTCATATCGACCACCACCCTTACCCTTACCAAGGGGCTCGCTCTCCCCCCGTTCCCCTCCCCTCCCCTTCCCCCTCCCCTCCCCCACCCGGCAATGCCGGGTACTTCTGCTATTATATAATTTAAGGTATTTGAAGTATTGATAAATGTAGGGGTGTACTTACTTTTCCCACATGCGAAATTTGCATTGATGTCTATTTAAATTATACAATGGACTACAAAATGTAAATGTTTCATGATATTTGTTATATTATATCACCTTTATCTATCAATATTGTTGAAATGAAGATCAAATAGCTGTATATTGAAATATGTTGAAAAAGTCAAAACTTTACATGGGGTGTACTTACTTTTTCACATGACTGTGTGTATATATATATATATATATATATATATATATATATACTAGCAGAAGTACCCGGCATTGCCGGGGAGGGGAACAGGGGGGAGGGGAGGGGGAGGGGGAACGGGGGGGAGGGGAGGGGAACGGGGGGGAGGGGAGGGGGAGGGGAACGGGGGGGAGGGGAGGGGAACGGGGGGGAGGGGAGAAGAGTGGGAGGGGGAGGAGGGGAGAGGGAGAGGGGAGAAGAGGGGGGGATGGGAGGGGGTGGGAGAGGGGGGAGGGAGGAGAGGAGGAGCCGGAGGGGGGAGGGGAGGGGGAGGGTAGGGGGAGGGGAGAGGGGGGAAGGGTGGAGGGGGGAAGGGGGGAAGGGGGATAGGGGGGGAAGGGGGGAGGGGATGGGGAGGGTGAGGGATGCCCTCCAGTACCGGCGTTGCCGGGTGGGGGAAGGGAGACCCGTACATTCCCAACCCGTACATTCGTCCTCTCGACTCAAGCTCACTCGGACAAAAGCCTCGCACAAATTACACCGTGAAGGCCCAATGGCCATGTCTATGCCACAAATCAAGTACGTGAGCGAGTCGGGCGCACTGAATTGAAAATATATAGAACGCTCATACTCCGTGAAAAGTGAAGCTACAATATTTTTGAAAAATTTCATTGGTTGCTCGGAGACGGCAGCATGTAAAAACCGTTTGAATATTTGCAATACAGTTTGATCCAGAGGTAAGTGGTATGGTCTTGCTGGTTGGTGGACACGATATGTGTAAGGGAAATTATTTTGGTGTCCTGTATCTGGTCGTGCTAGTTGGTGAACACGGTACATTTAAGGGAAATGATTTTCTGTCATTCTTCTGAGTGGTTGCTTCTCCTTCCCCGTATTTTTGTTCATTTTATTGTTTTTTTCCACTCTCTTGAGTTGTGGGCCTTCCTTGAGTGGTATTACATTTATCATCATCATCATTGGAATGTCTGTTGTAAAGATACGGACATCAAGTCCGTATCTTGACGCAGAGAGCATCAAGCACCATCTTTTTATACCAGGCAACGACAATGGCAACGCACTAACGCAGACCTCGCTCGGCCCCGTCCATAGCTGCCTCGCTCGACCCCGCCCACAGCGATCTCGCCCGGGCCCGCCCACAGCGACCTCGCTCGGTCCCGCCCACAGCGACCTTGCTCGGTCCCTCCCACAGCGGCATCACTCCGCCCTACACGGCACTATCGATATATTATTCGTACAATGCCGGGTACTTCTGCTCGCTGAAAACAAATCTATGTGAAACATGCTAAATCATGCTAAATGCTAATCATGCAGAAGTACCCGGCAAAAACGCAATCGCTCTGAAATACGTGCGAACGCGTAAATGAGTTAATGGCGGCAGGGAACATCACGTGATCGCTCTGAGCGAATCAGCGCGCTGCTCTGCTTCCGGTCAGATTCCGGTCATAATATTTCGCGCTGAGATAAAAATATGGTAAAAGCATATTATGAAATAAATTTTTAGGTCAGCCATGTTCGTCCCAGGCTCAATGGCCATGTCTGTGCCAAATATCAAGTACGTGAGCCTCTCCGTTTAGGAGTCTATCGGTAACATTACACACACACACACACACACGCACACACAAACTGTGTTTTATATATACTAGGGCGTGCCCGCACATACGGGCACGCCCGTACGTGCTTGCCCGTACGTGCGTGCAAAAAAACATGCGTGCAAACAACAACAACAAAAAAAAACTTTGAAACCACGTGGCAGTAACGACCACAGAACCCCCCCCTCTATTTACATGAAATGGTTTGGTCCATTCGCAACGACCACAGAACCCCCCCCCCCCCCCTCTATTTACATGAAATGGTTTGGTCCATTCGCAAAGCCAAAGCGAACGGCTTGCGAGTACGGTGACCATACCTTGGAACCACTTGTCCGATTAATTTCAAACCTTGAAAAGGCACATCCTCGGGTCCCCAGCAATATACCTGGCAAGTTTCAAGTATATCGGACCGGTAGTTGTCGAGAAACAGCGGTCGCATACATACATACATACATACATACAGACAGACAGACAGACACACACACACACAGAGATTACTGGAATTATAGATAGACTAGGGCATGCCCGTACTATATATATATCTAAAATTATATCCCCCCCCTCTATTTACATGAAATGGTTTGGTCCATTCGCAAAGCCAAAGCGAACGGCTTGCGAGTACGGTGACAATCCCCCCCCCTCTATTTACATGAAATGGTTTGGTCCAAAGCGAACGGCTTGCGGAGTTTGGTAAAGAAATCGCCATAGCTCGGTAACTACTTCTCCGATTAATATGAAACCTTGAAAAGGCACATCCTCGGGTCCCCAGCAATATACCTGGCAAGTTTCAAGTATATCGGACCCGTGGTTGTCGAGAAACAGCGGTCACAGACAAACGACACACACACATACACACACACACACAGAGATTACTGGAATTATAGATAGACTAGGGCATGCTCGTACTATATATCCCGTGCCCGTACCCGTGCCCGTGCCCGTGCCCGGACGTGCCCGTGCATAAGCATAAAATTATATCCCCCCCCCCCCTCTATTTACATGAAATGGTTTGGTCCAGCGAACGGCTTGCGTGAACGGAAAGCGAACGGCTTGCGAGTACGGTGACAATCCCCCCCCTCTATTTACATGAAATGGTTTGGTCCAAAGCGAACGGCTTGCGGAGTTTGGTAAATAAATCGCCATAGCTCGGTAACTACTTCTCCGATTAATATGAAACCTTGAAAAGGCACATCCTCGGGTCCCCAGCAATATACCTGGCAAGTTTCAAGTATATCGGACCCGTGGTTGTCGAGAAACAGCGGTCACAGACAAACACACACACACACACACACACACAGAGATTACTGGAATTATAGATAGACTAGGGCATGCCCGTACGTGGGTGCCCGTTCCTTGCCAAAAAAAAAAAAAAACGCTACCCGTACGCTCTACCCCGCCCGTACGCCCGTAAACAAAAAAAACAACGCTCTTCGCTTCCGCCCTTCGCTCTGACTGAATTGGGAGAAATAATGCGCATAAGAAATCGAGAAATTATTATTTTCTCCGGAAGAAATCGAATTACGAACCGTAATGGCGCAGGCTCTCGGGCTCGCAACAACGCGTTCTGTGATTGGCTGCCGGAAGTGAAGTCTTCACTGTCGCAAATGTGAAGCGATGAATACGATGAATCGCAAATTAGTTTTAATTAGTTTTAAAACATAGTTTAACGGCAACATAGTTTGCCGACGGGAAATAAATGAATACGCTCTCAAATGTGCCATCCGAGGCAGAGTCTGTTCGCCACGTTCGGCACACGTGATAGCTCGCTGCTCTCTGATTGGTTGAATCGTTTTTTGGACATAGCTCGGTAACTACTTCTGCGATTAATTTAAAACCTTGAAAAGGCACATCCTCGGGTCCCCAGCAATATACCTGGCAAGTTTCAAGTATATCGGACCGGTAGTTGTCGAGAAACAGCGGTCACAGACAAACATACAAACATACAAACATACAAACAAACATACACACAGAGATTAGTGGAATTATAGATAGATAACATAAATATAAATATAATAATAGCAGAAGTACCCGGCATTGCCGGGCGGGGGAGGGGAGGGGAACGGGGGGAGAGCGAGCCCCTTTTTAAAGCGAGCGATTTTTTTTTTTCATATCGTTCATAGCGTTCATAGCATCATAGCGTTCATAGCGTTTCATAGCGTCATAGCAATTTTTTTTTTTTTGCGCCATAGCGTCATAGCGTTCATAGTGTCATAGCGTTCATATCGTTCATAGCGTCATAGCGTTTCATAGCGTCATAGCGATTTTTTTTTTTCATAGCGTCATATCGTTCATAGCGGTCATAGCGTCATATCGTTCATAGCGTTCATAGCGTCATCGCGTTCATAGCGTTTCATAGCGTCATAGCGATTTTTTTTTTCATAGCGCCATAGCGTCATAGCGTTCATAGTGTCATAGCG
>NC_136261.1:125314289-125553140 GCF_964187855.1 Myxine glutinosa
AGGGGGTGGTGGTCGATTCCAAGGGATCTGGGTGATATTTAGTATTGTAGGAGGAGGTGGTGGTCGATTCCAAGGGATCTGAGTGATATATAGTATTGTAGGAGGGGGTGGTGGTCGATTCCAAGGGATCTGGGTGATATTTAGTATTGCAGGAGGAGGTGGTGGTCGATTCCAAGGGATCTGAGTGATATATAGTATTGTAGGAGGAGGTGGTGGTCGATTCCAAGGGATCTGGGTGATATTTAGTATTGTAGGAGGGGGTGGTGGTCGATTCCAAGGGATCTGGGTGATATTTAGTATTGTAGGAGGGGGTGGTGGTCGATTCCAAGGGATCTGGGTGATATTTAGTATTGCAGGAGGAGGTGGTGGTCGATTCCAAGGGATCTGAGTGATATATAGTATTGTAGGAGGAGGTGGTGGTCGATTCCAAGGGATCTGAGTGATATATAGTATTGTAGGAGGAGGTGGTGGTCGATTCCAAGGGATCTGGGTGATATTTAGTATTGTAGGAGGGGGTGGTGGTCGATTCCAAGGGTTCTGGGTGATATTTAGTATTGCAGGAGGAGGTGGTGGTCGATTCCAAGGGATCTGAGTGATATATAGTATTGTAGGAGGAGGAGGTGGTCGATTCCAAGGGATCTGAGTGATATATAGTATTGTAGGAGGGGGTGGTGGTCGATTCCAAGGGATCTGGGTGATATTTAGTATTGCAGGAGGAGGTGGTGGTCGATTCCAAGGGATCTGAGTGATATATAGTATTGTAGGAGGAGGTGGTGGTCGATTCCAAGGGATCTGGGTGATATTTAGTGTTGTAGGAGGGGGTGGTGGTCGATTCCAAGGGATCTGGGTGATATTTAGTATTGCAGGAGGTGGTGGTGGTCGATTCCAAGGGATCTGAGTGATATATAGTATTGTAGGAGGAGGTGGTGGTCGATTCCAAGGGATCTGGGTGATATTTAGTATTGTAGGAGGAGGTGGTGGTCGATTCCAAGGGATCTGGGTGATATTTAGTATTGCAGGAGGAGGTGGTGGTCGATTCCAAGAGATCTGAGTGATATATAGTATTGTAGGAGGAGGAGGTGGTCGATTCCAAGGGATCTGAGTGATATATAGTATTGTAGGAGGGGGTGGTGGTCGATTCCAAGGGATCTGGGTGATATTTAGTATTGCAGGAGGAGGTGGTGGTCGATTCCAAGGGATCTGAGTGATATATAGTATTGTAGGAGGAGGTGGTGGTCGATTCCAAGGGATCTGGGTGATATTTAGTGTTGTAGGAGGGGGTGGTGGTCGATTCCAAGGGATCTGGGTGATATTTAGTATTGCAGGAGGAGGTGGTGGTCGATTCCAAGGGATCTGAGTGATATATAGTATTGTAGGAGGAGGTGGTGGTCGATTCCAAGGGATCTGAGTGATATATAGTATTGTAGGAGGAGGTGGTGGTCGATTCCAAGGGATCTGGGTGATATTTAGTATTGCAGGAGGAGGTGGTGGTCGATTCCAATGGATCTGGGTGATATTTAGTATTGTAGGAGGGGGTGGTGGTCGATTCCAAGGGATCTGGGTGATATTTAGTATTGTAGGAGGGGGTGGTGGTCGATTCCAAGGGATCTGGGTGATATTTAGTATTGTAGGAGGGGGTGGTGGTCGATTGTGAGGGATCTGAGTGATATATAGTATTGTAGGAGGAGGTGGTGGTCGATTCCAAGGGATCTGAGTGATATATAGTATTGTAGGAGGAGGTGGTGGTCGATTCCAAGGGATCTGAGTGATATATAGTATTGTAGGAGGAGGTGGTGGTCGATTCCAAGGGATCTGGGTGATATTTAGTATTGTAGGAGGGGGTGGTGGTCGATTCCAAGGGATCTGGGTGATATTTAGTATTGTAGGAGGGGGTGGTGGTCGATTCCAAGGGATCTGGGTGATATTTAGTATTGTAGGAGGGGGTGGTGGTCGATTGTGAGGGATCTGGGTGATATTTAGTATTGTAGGAGGGGGTGGTGGTCGATTGTGAGGGATCTGAGTGATATTTAGTATTGCAGGAGGAGGTGGTGGTGGTCGATTGTGAGGGATCTGAGTGATATATATAGAAGATAGTCGCGCGGCAAGGAACATCACGTGATCGCTGTGAGCGATCGATTGCAACTCTGCGTCCTGTCGTGGGCGTGGCCAACGTGGCCTCATGCTCCCAGGTGATTGGCTAACTCGAGCTCGAGAGAGCCATAATGCGCTACGTTATGGCAAAAAATATGAATCTAAAGATGAAAGGGAAAAAAACCTGTGTGGTGTGAATGGCAATGTTCGTCGCTTAAATGTGAAAAAAGGCAATTGCTTTTCGCTCTGAAATACGTGCGAACACGTAACTGAGTTGATGGCGGCAGGGAACATCACGTGATCGCTCTGAGCGAATCAGTACGCTGCTCTGCGACCGGTCAGATTCCGGTCATAATATTTCGCGCTGAGATAAAAAATATGGTAAAAGCATATTATGAAATACATTTTTAGGTCAGCCATGTTCGTCCCAGGCTCAATGGCCATGTCTGTGCCAAATATCAAGTACGTGAGCCTCTCCGTTTAGGAGTCTATCGGTAACATTACATGCACACACACACGCACACACAAACTGTGTTTTATATATATAGATGATTTGTAATACTGGCTACCACCGGGTGGCGCTATACGATACACATTTACATAGAGAGAATTTGGGTCTTCACCACCACCCTGAACCCACTACTGCAGATATGCCACCCAGACAGAAACCATACTTGTACTACTTGTGAACGTCTTCAGCTGTAGAAGAACTCGGGTAGAGTTTGAAATGGCAAAGGGCTACTAGGTATTACCCGAACATAAAATTTATCCTGGAATCCACAGATTACACAAATAGCTAAGTGTGCCTCGAAGAAACTCGGAGTCCTGTTCAGATGTTGAAGATTGTTCACCTCTCAACATTCAACTATATAAAGGACTGATTCATCCTTGTATAGAGTGCTGCTCCCACATCTGGGGAGGTTCTAGCTCCACATACTTACTGGACAGAATTGAATCCAAAGTAATCGGACTTATCAACTCTCCCAATCTGACCTCAAAACTCGTGCCACTCGAATTACGCCACAAAGTTGGCTCTCTTTCTCTTTTCTACAGATATTTCTGAGGTTTCTGCTCCCAAGAACTTGCTGCTTGTGTACCTCCGCCATTAGCGAGTCCACTCTTAGTGAGACTCGACAATCCACGATATCGCATGATTATTGTGTGGCCATTGGCAACTCAAGGGTGGCCCATTATGATGTTTGTTTCTTCCCCACCTCTGCCAAACTATGGAACTCCTTACCTTCCCATGTATTTCCAAACAATTACGACCTTCCCCTTTTCAAAAAGCAGATTTTTTACTTCCTCAAAAACTCTTAGACTATTCTCCCTTTCTTCACTTTTCTATCAATGCAGCTCCTTTATTTAAGGTCTAGCCTCGATGAGGACTATATAGTCTGTGACTGGAGTCTTCAACCTAAAACAAAAATGAAAGCAAGACAAATTTACCGCAACTTCGACATGGTCTGTGCCAAGATCATCTTGCTTATGCAGAACCTCCATGTAATATTGCTGAGTTGAAGAGAGCCTGCCAGGGTGCAATAAAAATGTAATCGCTCTGATTAAATGTTTAACAGGCCACCATTCATAGAAAAGGTAGACATTGTAGAAATGCACAGGTTATAAAACGTTCACCTCATTCAGTACTTTTGGAGCATAATGACTCACCAGATGGGCAGGGATACCTGCGTTTTGAACCTTGTGTATTCACCAGGTGCAGTCCACTCGTTGCCTGTCTGAAAAACGGTCACCCACCTGTCACAGTTAGAGGACCCCAGGTAAATGCTTGCTTAATGAGAGTCAAAGTAATAAATCTTGACAGAAATATCTCCTTTGGTGTAACAGCACAGGACATTTCATTTGTTAAGATGGATTTCTTTCACAGAATGGAGCTGTGAATCTGAATTTATTACAAACTGCATGACAGAGCAAATTCACCGAGAGGATTTAGTGCTGCATTTTCGGAATAAGATGATAAGGTTGCTCTGTCTACATGAGTGGCCATGATCTGTTTTTACATTCATTTGCAGACAAAAGCTAAGATGGAGGGCGATGATGTTTAACTATCCTTTCTAGGCGAGTTACTCCACTCTGGGGTGGCTGGATGCAATGTGCGAGCCTCGATCTCAAAGAAGAGGGGAAAAGCAAGAAAGGCAGACGTGAAACATACAACATTCCAAATCAAGGTAAAACCTGCCATGGAATAAACCAGGTGTTCAGGAGAAATCAGTCATAATGGATTTACAAATTGAAAATGGGTCATAGGTATCTATTGGTTCTGCAATGTGTGTATAAGCATGCGTTAGATCCGCACCTTGCCAACAAAGGCGATGAGATGTATGTTGTCAGAATCCTCATCTTGGCTCAGCCACAGCTCCGAGTTGTCATCGGAGGAGATGGCAAACTCATACTTACCTGTAGCACAAAGTCAATTTCAATAAGATAATAATAAATAATTTCTCGTCGTCATGTTTTGCTACAGCTATAGTCAAGTTAGAATTGGATGATAATTGTGCAAGTCTTATATAAAGGTATTCTCCTGGAATTTTTTTTTGAGTTTAAACAGATGTCCAATACATTCCAGGCATTTCAAGGTGTTTTGTGTGGTGTGGTCACTGGTCAATGATTTGGACTGATGAAAACTTATTTTTCGACTCCTCCTCCTCCTGCTCCTGTTCCCCCTCCTAAGGATATACTACCACTACTATTACTACTAATACTACTATTCTAATATTATTGTGGCACTCGGAAGAGTATCTGTCCCAAGTGACGGGAAAAGCTTGAAAAAGTATCCACCTCCTCTCTCTCCACCCACACCCCTGTCCTTTCCCCACTCCCCTCTCTCCACCACTCCCCCACTCCCCCCCCCCCCATGTCTCCTCCACTCCTCTCCCTCCCCCACTCTCTCTCTCTCTCTCTCCCCCACTTCCCTTTCTCTCCTCTGACATCCTGCTTCCTCCCCCACACCCTCCTCCCTTCCCTCACATCACGCTCCATGTCCCACTCCCCTCTACATCACGCTCCCTCCCTCACTCCACTCCACCCTCTACATGTCCGTGCTCCATCCTTTTTAAACGGCTTCAAATTCCCTTTTCAGTTTTTTTTTGCTTTCACTATTCACTTGTTACTCGTATTTGATATCTGATGTTCCATACTGGTTACAGAGCGTCTGTGCAGCCAAAGCAGCTTCCGGCGATAGCTCGCCTACTCTTCGTGAAGGACACCAGACACCGTGGGGATCTTTATCTCCACCAACTCATGTCAGAAGACACGATGCCCTGTTTAACGTCCATCGCAGGGACAGAGTACACATTGATGATTCACCCAGCCTGTGAAACACCGGGATGATAGCTTATAGCTGTGTTGGGATTCGAACCCAGGCGAGACAGCTTGGTGGAGAGTGTGCGTAGCCTACCTCGAAGGTCGTACCTTAACGTGCACTGTTAATAATCAAACTGCCATTCTATTTTGAATGCACATACATTAAAAATGTACAATAAAATAAGAACGTGAATCCAGAAAGATTTCCCTGGACGGTGTAAAATAAAATCAGACATCCAATAATTACCTTTAAAAGAGTGAAAAAAGGAATTTTGGAGCCATTTTACTTCAATCTCGTGGAGCTTATTATTTCATTATTTAATTTTAAAAATCTCTTTTTCCTAATTTGGTTCTGATTTTACTCGAGGCCATGAGGCCATGATCGACATAATTATTTAGGCCATGAGTTCAGATCGTGAAATATGGAATCAGATTTTGAATATCCGCTTATAATAAGCCTATACGACACATTATTCAATCTTGCCAGGAGCCAATCAAATTGCACTTAGCCTCACACCAGCCAATCAGCGTAAGCACAAACGGATGAACAGACAGCCATCTTTGTTTTGTATGTAATCCTTCACATGTGCTGAAAACATGCATGTGTAATTAATTCTTCACATGTTCCATTGAAAACATGAATGTGTATTTAATCCTTCAAACTGAAAACATGTATGTGTAATTAATCCTTCACATGTTCCATTGAAAACATGAATGTCTATGCAATCTTTCACATGTGCTGAAAACGTGCATGTGTAATTAATCCTTCACATGTTCCATTGAAAACATGAATGTGTATGTAATCCTTCACATGTGCTGAAAACATGCATTATATGCAAGTAATCCTTCACATGTGCTGAAAACATGCATGTGTAATTAATCCTTCACATGTTCCATTGAAAACATTCATGTGCATGTAATTGATCTTTTCTACCCCCGTTAATTCACCCCAGATCCACTTTTCTGAAATACCGACTTCTTTCCTGGAAGTCCTAACTGTGTCCATGTGTTTTTTTTTACCTCTCTCACCTCCCACACCCCCTTCCCACGCCTCCTCCCCCCCAAGCCCTTTCCCTCCCACAGATCTCCCGATGTCCCTGCTCTCAAATGTTGTACTTGTGTCCTTCCCCCTCTCTCCCCATCTTGTCTCCTGCTCCCTTTATTTCCTTTTATGTGTCAGTTTGGTTTGTTTTTTTTTGTTGTTTTTTTGTTTGTGTTTTTTTTGTCATTAATATTAGCTCTTACACGAGCCTCGATATTGTATACAACAACAACAACAACAGGCATTTTAAAGGCCATTTTCCCTGCAAGAGTGGGGGTTAGACTTGCGGTCCCCATGACAATGTTCTCCATTTTGCCCTATTTTCTGCATCTCCCCTTGTTGACCCCCTTGCCCGCATTTCTTCTTCTACTACCTTTAGCCAAGTCTTTCTCGGTCTTCCACATCCTCTACTTCCTTCTACATTCATTTCCATCACTCTTTTCAACCAGTCACTTTCATCCTTCCTCAACACATGACCAAACCATCTCAACCTGTTTCTCTTCAGAGCATCCATCACAGGCTCTATTCCCATCATCTTTCGCAATTCATCATTTGTCTTCCTCTCTCTCAACGATACTCCACACATCCACCGAACCATTCGCATTTCCACCCTTTCCAGCCTTCGTTGCTGCTCTACGTTCATTACCCATGTCTCACTCCCATAAATCATAACACTTCTCACACATGCAGCATACCCCTTTCCCTTCAGCTTCAATAACACTCCCCTCCTCGTCAGCACGCCACTCAGTTCCCGAAACTTCTTCCATGCACATCTCACTCGAGCAACCGTTGCCGAGTCTGATCCGCCTTCTCCATTCAGCATGTCTCCAAGGTAACAAAATGTTTTCACACCTTCCAGCTTCACGCCATCTCCAAGATCCAACTCAACATTTCCTCCATCTGCAGCTCCCTCTGTGCACACCTTACACTTGAATGTAGCTGCCACACTGGTTAATGACCCTCTCAAACCACTACATCTTTGATGAACCCACTCAGCGCACATTGTACATTGAATGGAATTCACTCCGACACCCTTCCTGCACACAGCACACGGCCACTTCCCAGTTCTTTCCACCTCACCACATGCTTTACCACTTGCCATCACCTTCGTTTTTCCGATATTCACCTTCAGACCTTTTGTCTCCATACATTCCTTACACTTGTTCATCTTTTCCTTCAGTCCATCCATAGTTTCTGCAATCAACACCAGATCATCTGCACACAACAACTCCAATGGTAAACCCTCCTTTACGTTCTGAGCCAGCACCTCCATCACAGCTACAAATAGTAGTGGACTTAGTACCGACCCTGATACCCTGATGCACTCCCACCTTCACCTCAAACTCACCATTGTCCCGTCCTTCGTCCTTACAGCTGTGCGCGCTCTTTTGTACATTGCCATCACTACTCTGATCAACCATTCCTCCACTCCTAACTTCCTCAATGCCCATGTCACTACTTCACGTGGAACCCTTTCGAATGCTTTCTCCAGATCAAAAAACCCAAGAAACAACTTCTTCCTCTTCTCCATATACTTCTCCTGCAACTGCCTCACAATAAAAAGTGCGTCTGTCGTTCCTCTTCCTGGCATAAATCCAATCTACATTTCGTCAATCTTCACTTTTTTCCTTATCCTCCTCTCCAACACCCTTTCCAATACCTTCATTCCATGCTCAAATAACTTTATCGCTCGATACGAGCCACAGTCCAGAGGGTCACCTTTCCCCTTGTATAGAGGGACGAGGGTACTCAGTTCCCAATCCACTGGAATGCGGCCTTCTTTCATCACCAGATTGCAGATCTCTGTCATTCCCTTCACACCCCAATTTCCCGCTGCCTTCAACATATCTCCCACAACTCCCGTCGGCCCTCCCGCTTTTCTACTCTTCATTGCTTTTATCGCTTCCTCAACTTCCTTCTCGGTTATCTTCTCTGCCGGTCCTAAAACTGGGTTACTCTCTATGTTGCCATCCCATTCATTCTCTGCATTCAACAGTATTTCCATATATCTCTTCCATCTTCCTTTAATTCCATCTGGGTCCACAACGATTTGTCCCACTTCATCCTTCAAGCAACTCACCCCCAACACATCACACCTCTCTTTCGCTATCTGCTTTGCAATCCTGAGTACCGCTTTCTGACCCTCTTCCGAATCCAAGCTTTCTCCGAACATTTCCCGACGTGCCTCCTGTGCCTTTGCTACCTCTTTCTTTGTAGCCTTCTTGGCTGCCTTATAACATTCATGCTCTGCCTTTTCTGCCCCCATACCCTTCGCCTTCTGCCACTCCCTGAACTTCTTCCTCTTCTCGTCAATCTTCTTTCCAACTTCATCATCCCACCACCATGTTTCCGAGTGCCTCGGTGGTCCTTTTGTCCATCCACATACCTCACCAACGGCTCCCAACAGACTATCTTTCATTGACATCCAACCACTTTCAAGCTCAACCACATTATCCTCCACCATACTCAGCCTCTCTTTTAATGCCTCCCTCACTGTCACCTCTTTCAACCTCCACACCTTCATTCTCGGTTGGTACTTCACCCACCGAGCTCTCCCCGCACCTTTCACCCTTATGTCGCAGACAACCAAGTGGTGCTGTGAAACAGCCTCCTCCCCCGGGATCACCTTTGTGTCCCGGAGGTGCCCCCTATCTCGCCTACGCACCAGCAGGTAGTCAACGGTTGTCGTCGACCCACCTGACGTGTATGTAACCGGCTTGGGATCCTCGGATCCTTGGTTCAAATCCTGGTCGATCACTGAATTAACACCAGGAGGGTTTACTCAGCCTGTCATTCTTCTGAGGTCGGCAAATTGAGTACCAGCTCACTGGTAATTCCCTGTGTGTCACAAGAGGCGACCAACAGGGCTGGCGGCAGGAAGGGCATCCGGCCATAAAATATTGCTTCAAAAAGGGGACCACGGTGCCCGATAAAGCCCAACCCCTGCTCTGTTGGGGAAAATGGCCTCGAAAGATGGTTCATATATGGAGAAGCATGAATGAGAGGCAAATATGAAGATGTGAATGATGAGGAGGTAAATATAACTGAACAAACCATCTACAGGAGGATGCAGGAAACCAAAGAGCCGCAGACCATAGTTTATCCAGTTCGGTGCAATCTCCAGCTTGTCGAGTGCCAAACGACTCTGCGGACAGCATGGCATGAAAACAGGATGCGACAAAAATCCACACACATTTGTGACATTTGAAAAGGTGATTGAAAGCAAAATGTTGTTTGTGTCAATGCAATTGCTCATCGGTCAGAGGTAGCTGATTTTACAATGTCGATTCTGGGTTCAATTCCCAACCCACCAATAAACTGTCACTCCGGTGCCTCCTCGGCAGTGGTTTACAATAATGAGTACACCAACCCTCGAAGGGACTTTAAGCGGGTGCCTCATCTGCTAGCATTCGCTGGTGAATGCTTAAAGATCACATCGTACATTATATAGTCCAAAGGTCTTTTGTTTTCTAAAAGTTTGAACGAGTCATGATTCATTAAATGAAATGAAATTAAAAATAAGTAGATCAACTGAAATCAACTAAATGATCAACTAAATGAAGTGGAATTAAATATTTTCCTGTAAAAAAATCGATAATATGTTTTGTTCATCATTTTCTCTTGGTCTCTTTGAAAGTGCTTCATCAAACCTGGCTTGAATTGGCATTGATTACACAATAATAGTTCCTGCAACAGAGTGGCAACATATCCAGGGTTGATTCTCAGTTAATGCAAAGTTCATTACTTGTCATGGGTGAACCGATTTGCTTGGAAACAGAATATTGCCATGGATTTTGATGGATATAGATGGATTTTGATGGATGATGTAGTTTGTAGTAGTATGGTAAAACAATTCTCCCAAAGAAGATGCATTTTGGGATTATAATTATTGCAACCAGAAAACTTCTCTCAACATCCCTATTGTCAAATCAATGATCAATCAAATCAATCAATTATGGTCAAAGCAGAATGGAGGCATGGGGACAGTAAAGAGTAGACCAGGAAGTGGAAACTGGTACATTTTGGCTCACATTAGTGTAAGAAATAACCATTGCTAGTTTTGAGAAGGGAACAGCCATTCCTTTCGGAACGGCTGTTCCAAAGGCATTATATTAATATTTAAAGGATATTGTATTTGATGCCCAAGAGAGAATTCTACAAGACCCAATACTTGACTCGATCTTAATTTCAAACCTCGAAATTAGATGTTTCCCTAAAGTAAGAACATTCTTGACCTGTAAGCAATTGATAGATTTTTCTGACTGCCCAGATCATCAGCTGGGTTCTGTTCCTTACACAAGTTTTGACTCCCCAGAAGTTCTCCGAACGGTGGGTCTTCAACCACACCGTGGGTCTACACATCAGAAGATTCAGAACCTCAGCTTTGTCCAAACAGTCAGTCAACACAACCATGTCATTTCATTATTCAAACTTTCTTCTTTATTTTTAGAGGTTTTAAAGTTGTATTATTATACAGACTTGGAATTTAATATGGAATTTTTTTTTCCTTGACTTGGGTTTACTTTCTGCACTCAGTATATCAATCTGGTGAGTTTCTTTTACCCTTCGGTGATGTCTTTGTTGAAAGAACCATGTCACTGATTGTCTTTCGCAGCAAGAAGTCAATAACAGGATTATATCACAGGTGGCGTGACAAAATGTAAGGACAGGTACATTTGACGATTGGCTTCACAATCGGGTATATAAGCGTTGTTGCGTTCTGTATTAGTGGAAAACAACTGCTGCACGTCTACAAAAGTTATTGGCGCTTCCTCTGGAGATGGTCCGTCAACTTGACAATGCGGTTTGTCATGGAGTGGTGGCTTTACGAAATTCTGGCATGAAACAGTGTGCTATTGCTCGGCAGTATGGCATCACTCAAGGTCAGGTGTCAAAGATCCTGAAACGAAATGCTCAGAGGGGTGTCCCTACTCCAATACCGAGGCCAGGATGTTCACGCAGAACCACAAGGAGAGATGATCGCCAGCTGCACCGGTTAGTCTGCAATGGCCGTACCAAGTCAGCTAATCGGCTTAGGGCTGAGTGGCAGCAACTGACAAATGTGCCTGTATCCAGAGGCTAGTCAACCAACGACTGGTTCAAGCAGGCTATCGTGCCAGGCGTCCCCTGAGAAAGCCACGCCTGACCAGACAACACAGCCAGCGCCGATTGCAGTGGGCCAGAGAGCACCATCAATGGCAGCCAGGACACTGGAATCACGTGACCTTCAGTGACGAGTCTAGATTTCTGGTCTATCGTCAAGATGGCCACGTCCGAGTGCGCAGACAAGTGCATGAAGCCCACAACGAAGATTGTATAGTGCCAAGAGTCCAAGCTGGAGGTGGTGGGGTGACCGATTGGGCTGCTTTTCATGCAGGGGGCAAAACTGACCTGGTTGTTCTGAATGGAAACCTGAACCAGTTCAAGTACAGGGTCATTCTGGGAGAAACATTGCTTCCATTTGCTCGTGCAGCCTTTCGAGGAAACTTTGTCTTCCAAGATGACAATGCACGGCCTCATCGTGCTGGCATGATCCAACACTTTCTTGCTGACCGTGGTGTAGAGCATATGGAGTGGCCTGCCATGTCCCCGGATATGAATCCGATAGAGAACTTGTGGGCAGAATTAACGCATCAAATCGACAACTTGGAGCAGCAGCCTGCCTCTGTGCATGAATTGCAGCAGGCTATTGTCACTGCACGGCAAGCGATTCTTGTCCAAACCTTGGCAAATCTCGTGAACAGCATGCCTCGACGTGTACGTGCTCTCCTGAATGCTCATGGGGGTTACACGAAGTACTGAACTGTAATTTTACTGTCCGTAATCCCAGTCATAATTTAGCTTTTGTTTTTGTTGAAATTTTTTTTGGCTAATGTGCAAAATAAAGTGATACTTCTGGAAAACGTACAGAAGTTTAACACAGTACTGTCCGTGAATTGAGTTCGATATCAGTTCACATCACTTCCAAGGATCAATTTATTTGCTTCAAAATGTCAAATGTGGTTTTTGTTTCTTTTAAAGGTCACATTAACAATATCTAGAATAATTTCAACATAATTCCAATGAACTTTTGGTTCTAAGACATCTTGAAAAGTAAGTTCACCCCCACAAAAAAAATATTCCATATTAAATGCCAAATCTGTATATTCAATTCATTCATTCACTAAGTCATACACACCTTACCTTGCACATGACACATACATTACCCAGCACATCCATTTTGCTTACCTCCTACGGTAATAAAGCTCATGTTGTTAAAGTACAGACACTGTCATTTCCCAGTGCTCAACTGTATCTCTGAGCAACAACTGAAAATGTTTTAAATTGTATTTATTTGAATACTTCATTTAAAATGTTCTTACCGTTTTATGTATTTACCTAATTATGTTTGGTGTTATTTTGTTTGTGACCTTAAAACCCCCTTTTTAACCTGCTCATTGGAGCTTCCTGTGTTGGCATATGTCTGCTGTTTCTCTCACTGTTCCGATTATTTCACCTGCAATTGTACCATAGAAGAGCTTTTTAGGAATATGCTGCTGTCCAAGAAAGGCATGTGTAGAATGTGGAATGGAAAAGCATCTCGTTTATAAAACAATTTGGTGGGAAATGTTTTATTATTACCTCCGCCACCGAAAGTGGGTGGAGGTAGTGTTTTCACCCATGTCTGTCTGCTGTTTCTCCGTTTTTGAACAATATCTCAAAAGGTTGTGGACGGTTCATCCGAAATTTAGTGGAGATGTTGGGCATGTGACAAGGATGAAATTAATAGATATTGGTGAAGATCCGGATCTGTATCTGAGAAGTTTTTAAATGATTCTTCACCATTGAGAGATCGGGTCAAAAACAATATGTAGCACGAAATCTCAAAAAAGTTATGGACGGATTCGAAGGAAACTCGGTGGACAAGTTGGGTGTGTGACAGGAATGAATCCATTAGATTTTGGTGAAGATCCGAATATGGATCCGGATACGAGAATTTTTATTTTATTTTATAAGTGATCCATCACCATTGAGTGATCAGGCCAAAAACGATATATAGCATGATATTTCGTAACGTTGTGAATGGATTTTGACGAAACGAGGTGGATGAGTTGGGTAAGTGACAAGAACAAGCTGGTTAGATTTTGGTTCGGTCCGGATCCAGATCCGACGTAACAGTGCAATACAAAACATAAACTGTTCAACCTGGTGGTAATATGCACTCTGCTGGTCTAGTTTATGGTGTCTTTCCTGTTCTTCCTCTATTGCAGTACTGTAAGTGTTGCACCATCTTGCCCTAGATGTGCTTGCTTCTTTATACCAATTGTCCTCCAACACCCCAATCCTCTTCACATTCTAACACACTGGTCCCTGTTTCTAACTGTAACATATTGTGCTGTACGGCAACGGAATGGAGGATATTGTGCTTTACGGTAATCGGGCAGACGTCCCTGGTCGGGAGCAAGGTTGGGCTTCCGGGAAGGGGCGGGATGAGTGAGAGATCAGGCGTGATGGCGATGGGCTTTTAGCTTGAGCATTGAACGGTGATTAAACATTTTGCCTTTACTGGACTGGCCTTCACGTGATACAGTTCATTTGGCGACGAGAATGGGACGAAGGTGGTCTTCAATTAGCTCACAGAGTTCTTCGAAGGTTTTGGCAGACGGTTTGGCAGGCGACACAATAATATGCATGAGGCCATACATTTGAGATCCACAAACACTGAGTAAAACAGCCCTTCGTTTGCCGGCATCTTCAATATCATTATTGATGAAGTACTGGCCTAGCCGCTCCATGTATTGGGCCCAGTCATCAGCATCCACATTGAATTAATTAATCTTGCCGAAGTGCATCATAATTAACGCCAAAATAATTCACAGAAATTTCATGTACTTGCCGATTTATCTTTCATCCCAAACCATCTCCGATTGCACAAAGTTTCCAATTCAATTCGATGTTTCGGAAACCAGGACAATTAATCACAGCTTTTGCTGCTGACATGACGCTCGTATAGGAGTTCTGTGAGTTTGGGGCGACACTGGAGGATATGCTCAGGGATAAACTGGTGTGCGGAGTCCAGGATGATCACATTCAACGTAGGTTGCTGTCAGAAAGGGATTTAGATTTCAGAAAAGCAATGGACTTAGCTCAAGGCATGGAGGTTGCTGCTTAAAATGCAACAGATAGTCAGGCAATGAATGCCTCTGTTTTTCCCCAAAGGTGGGAAGGGAAAGTACATAAATTTCAGGCCTACAACCACCAGTACAAGCAGTTCAGGAGTTCGACCAGCACTGGCAACCGGGGTAACGGGGTCACCCAACATAAGAGCAGGGGCCAAAGTTCAAAGGGAAATTTCACCCCATGTTCCCGATGTTCCAGTATATTTCATTCGCCCGATGAATGGCAGTTTAAAGATGCTGAGTGCAATTACTGTCACCGTGTGGGGCATATTGCCAAGCCTTGTAGAAAGAAGAGGTCCCGGAAGCCAATTGGGAAACATGAAGGGCAACTTGCAACAAATGTGGTGCAACATGATTCTGAAGTTGAGGATGGGGAGGTTTCAGACGACGTTTATTGCATGTGTAATGTCAGTTCTGGGAATAGGGGAATTCACCCCCTGGAAGCAGATTTTGTCATAGATGGGAAGATTTTTAAAATGCAAATTCATACCGGAGCCTCCATTTCAGTGATGAGTGCCAAGTCTTTCAAAGACTTTGGTCTTAAGCTCCAGTGGTGCGCAAATCGGGGGCTATTCTACGCACTTACACCGTGGAGCTGATCAAAGTGGTTGGATCTATTGATGTGGATGTCCACTATGGTGGCCAGAGATCCACCCTCCCTCTCATGATTGTGGATGGTATTTGTCCAAGTCTCGTGGGGCGGGACTGGCTGAGAGTGTTCAAGCTGAATTAGGCCGAGATTTGTCACATTGGGATATCAGCATCCCACAAGCCCACGGTGGATCAATACCCAGAGGTTTTTTTAGAGCGGATGAGGCAGAGTGAAGAACATGACTGCGAAAATTCATATGGATCCTTTATCTCAGCCTAAATTTTAAAAACCGTGGCCGGTGCCCTATGCCATGAAGGGGAAGGTAGACTGTGAGCTGGAGCACCTTCAGAGAGAAGGAATTTTAGAACCAGTAGAGTTCTCAGACTGGGCAGCTCCAATATTGCCTGTCCTAAAAGGTGATGGCCAAGTCCGTATATGTGGTGATTATAAGCTTACTGTAAATCAAGCGGCAAGACAAGACAGTTATCCGATTCAACAGATTGAGGATTTGTATGCCACCTTAAATGGAGGACAGACTTTCACAAAACTTGATCTCAGCAGTGCTTACTTGCAATTACCTTTGGAGGAGGCATCAAAGGATTGCACAACCATAAATACTCACCGCAGTCTTTTCAGATATACCCACCTCCCGCTAGGGATCTCCTCATCACCTTCCATCTTTCAGCGCAGTATGGACACTCTTTCACAGGGCATTCCTCACATTTGTGTCTCTTTTGATGACATTTTAATTTCAGGGGAGACATAGGCTGACCATGAGAAAAATCTTGAGGCAGTGTTTCGGAGGCTGTCAGAGGCAGGGATGAGTGTGCGCAAGGAAAAATGTGTTTTTCAGACAAAGGAGGTGGAGTATCTAGGCTACAGGATCGATGCAAAGGGGTTGCACCCTGTAGTTATCGAGGGTACAGTTCGCAACTGCCCCTAGTGTCAGGCGAATGCAAAGTTGCCAGCGCCATCACAAATGCATCCTTGGGAATGGCCCCAGAAACCTTGGAAGCAAATACCCATTGACTTTGCTAGGCCATTTTTGATCAAAATGTTCCTGGTCATTTCTGATGCCTATTCTAAGTGGATGGACGTGCACCCCATGACAACAATCTCATACGAGGCAACCATCAGCAAACTACGGACCTTATTTGCTACCCATTTGCTACCCAAATTTGCTACCCTCGACTCTTGTGTCAGATAATGGTCCTTCATTCACTAGTAGTGATTTTCAAAGGTTTGTGGATGCCAATGGAGTCATCCATCTCACCTCAGCACCATACCATCCCGGGTCCAATGGTTTGGCTGAATGTTCTGTGCAAGAATTCAAGGGGGGTATGTCAAAGCTTATCAGGGTAGCACATAGCATCTAGTCGAGAGTGGCCCGATTCCTTTTGAAATACAGTGTAACACCCCACTCGACCACTGGGAGGTCACCCTCGGAGCTTTTGATGGGAAGGAAGTTGAGGACCCAACTGGACCTGTTACAGCCAGAAGAGTATGCAAAGGTCAGCAAGGTCCAAGTGAAGCAGAAGTCCTGGGATGACAGACACTCCAAGGAGAGGTTTTTTTTAAATGTGGGAGATCGTATGTACAGTCGCGGCCAAAAATATTGGCACCCTTGCACATTTTTCAAATAACTCACAATTTTCTCTAAAAATAAGTTCAAATTGACAAAAGTATTTGGTCTCCACAATTATTTATTTCACTGTTAATATTACAGAATCTTTGTTTTTGATTCAGAACTTAATATATCCTTTGAAATCAGAAAATAAAAAGAAATGGCATTGGCAAAATTATTGCCTCCCGAGACCTAATATTTGGTAGCACATCTTGTGCAAACTGCTCCAGTTCTCGAAAATTTGAAGGGTGCCTTCTCTGCTTCAACTGCTGTTTTCAGATTTCCCCACAAGTGTTCAAATGAATTTAGATCTGGATTCATTGATGGCCACTTCAGAACAGTCCAGCATTTTGTCTTGAACCAATCCTCGGTGCTTTTTGAAGTGTGTTTGGGGTCATTGTCCTGCTGCAAGACCGATGACCTTCGACAGAGACCCAGCTTTCTGACACTGGGTTGAACATTGCACTCCAAAATGCCTTGGTACGCTCCTGACTTCATGATGCCATGCACACATTCAAGGCACCCAGTGCCAGAGGCAACACAGCAACACCAAAACATTACTCCTCCATGTCTGGCTGTAGGGAAGGTGTTCTTTTCTTTGAAGGCTTCATTTTGATTTCTGTAAACATAGAGATGATGTGCTTTACCAAAAAGCTCTAATTTGGTCTCATCTGTCCACAGCACATTCTCCCAAAAGGATTTTGACTTGTTCTGATGTGTTTTAGCAAACTCCAGTCAGGCTTTCTTATGTCGCTCTCTCAGTCCTGGGTCTCCTATCATAGAACACCCTTTCATTGAGTTGGCGATGGATGATGCGATTTGAAACTGTCGTACCTTGTGTCTGAAGGTCAGCTTGAATATGTTTGGCAGTTGATCGAGGTGCTTTCTCCACCATTCGAACAATCCTTCGCTGCAATCTTTGAGCAAGTTTTCTCTTGCGGACACGTCCAGGGAGGCTGGCTACAGTGCCATGGGCCTTAAACTTCCTGATAACATTGTGTATGGTGGACACAGGAACATCAAGGTCTTTGGAGATCGATTTGTAGCCTTGAGATTGTCCATGCTTGGCTACAATCTTGTGTCTGACCTCCTCAGACAATTCTCTGGTTTTCTTTCTTTTCTCCATGCTCATTGAGGTACACACAGTGACACAAAACAGCAGAATGTCTCCGTTTTTCCATTCAAACTGGTTCAATGAGTGATTTTTATATTGCAGGCACATACAACTCACCGCACGTGAGTTCAATTCCAAAGTAAAGGAGAAACACAATCTTGAACTCTAATTATTTCTAACTTCTGAAAGGTGCCAATCAATTGTCCAGGCCATTTTAGGATTTCTGTGTGGAATAAGCTAAGATTTTGTAATTTTGTCAGCTTTTTTGTTTTGTTCCAATGCAAACCAAAGAAATAGATATGTGGATACCAAAGAAATAGATATGTGGATACCAAAATATTTTTTAATTTCAACAATTTTCTGGAAGAAATGGTGCATTATTTGAAAAAAGTGCAAGGGTGCCAATATTTTTGGCCACGACTATGTGCTCTATTTCAGTTGGGGTATTCGCTGATTGGGGGGTCCATTCTGGTGAAATTTGATTTGTCTCTTATCGTGAAACTCTTGGATGGCCGGAATGTCAGGAGACATGTGGATCATGTGAGACTGGCACCGTCTGATTTAACCAGTGACATACTGGGTCCATTGGAACCGTCCGTCTGGATGACCACCCTGGATAGAGCTGCAGATATAATTCCGGAGGGCGACACTAAAGAAAGTCCTCGCAAGGATGCTTTCCAGGGAATTCCTGCTGCGGAGGAAAGTGAACTATCACCTCCTGTGGCATCATCAGAAGAGGGAGTGCTCCGTCGCTCTTCTCTCTCCAGAAGATCCCCTAATCGATTGGATTTGTGATCTTTAATGAACTTTCCTCAAAGATTTGCTTTTATTGTTGTGCATGATTTTGGGGGTATTTTTGGTGTCAAAGGCAAACTGCAATGGTTCGACAAGGGGATCATTGGTATTGTTTGTGTTTTTGTGGTTTCATAAAGGGAGAGGGAAAATCACTTGGTGTTTAATGGATGGTTGACATGAATTGCTGATCATTATCAGTGTTTGAAGATTTGGGATGTTGGGGATGGATTTTATCCTCTCCATGTTTCTTCGCAAATCGTTAGTGTAGCTCACAGGGGCATTTTCTGTTATGAGTGCAATTGGAAGTATGTTAGATATGTTTGTGTAAGCTTAAGAAGGAAGGAATGTAACATATTGGTTGCTTCTTTATACCAATTGTCCTCCAACACCCCAATCCTCTTCACATTCTAACACACTGGTCCCTGTTTCTAACTGTAACATATTGTGCTGTATGGCAACAGAATGGAGCATATTGTGCTTTACGGTAATCGGGCAGACGTCCCTGATCGGGAGCAAGGTTGGGCTTCCAGGAAGGGGTAGGGCGAGTGAGAGATCCGGCGTGATGGCGGCTGGCTTGTAGCTTGAGCATTGAATGGTGATTAAACATTTTGCCTTTACTGGACTGGCATTAGCGTGATACACTTCATAACACGCCCTGATCCTCCAACAACCTCATCACCCTGATTTATGTCTCTCCATCTTTTCCTTGGTCCACTTTGTGGGTTGAGGCTGACACAAACAGCCAAACAGACACATCTTTGGTAAGTGGTGATTGGGCATGCATGTGAAATGACCTAACCACTCCAGATGGCATTTGGTTACCTTGTGAGATATTGATGATGTTAAACATGAAGAATTAACTTGTGTCATCTGTATGCATATGTTGTGGAAGGAGTATAATTTTTCAGTTGTTGTCTGAAGGAAATCCAACACTCTGATCCATAGAGAAGCACTGACACCATACATGCCTGACCTATCTTATGTTTTATCTTAACACTCAAATCCTATCCATGAAGACTATCTTGTGTGGAGCTCCAAAATCTCTAAAGGCCTGTGCAGTCTGGTTTATGATCTTTGAGGCCATCCTTCCTCATGAGGCAATCACTGATTCGAGATATGGAAGCTAACTTACAAACTCAATTTCACTGCCATTGACAAACATAGCTTATGGTGACTGGGAGAGGAGCCACTGATGAAAAGTTCCTAAGTTTGTACGATGCTAACAGACAGACCAAAGGCTCCATTCATTGCTTGGCACTCGTGCATGGCTCTCTCAGCACCCGACCATGTTGTGGCAAGTAGTGCAGCATCATCAGAAAGTTGGCAGTCATACAGCTGTGCATGATCAGCATTGCATGTGTACCTTCTGAACAGTTTCATATCATATTTGTACTTCGGGTTGACTCCCACTCCCTCTATGTTGTTAACGTGTCCTGCCTGGAACATTGCTACAAGGCAAACATGCAGGTTAAACAGCACAAGCATCATGCAGAACCCCTACCTCAGCCAGTTATCCACATTAATCTCTTACAGAAGGCTGATATTTAAACGAATCTGAGCATTTGTGCCTTGATGGAATTATTGCCTGACTTTGATTATTTGTATGCCAGGTTGCTAAGTGCTGTCCACATTGTAGCAGGAGGGACAGAGTCGTACAGTAGGCTTCCTTAAGGTCTATGAACAGGAACAATACTTTGGATCTACTCTTTAACATGATTTCCTTACCATATGGCAGGTTGATGTAGCCTATCCTGTAGTATTCTTGCCACAACTTTCCCTACAACATTCCGAAGAGGTATAACAATACCTCACCAGTGGTCACATTTATGGAGATCACCTTTCTTGGGAATGGATGTTACGACAGCATCTGCCCACTCCTTAGGAACATTTCTCTCCTTCTTCACTAAGTGCATTACATCAAGCAGTCGGTCAAATAAATCATCATCACAGCATACTGCTGTCACCAACTCAGGGAGGATGCCAGAACTGCCCAAGCCTTCCCCTTTTTATCTTTCTAACAGCCTTTTCTGACTGTTCCTTTGTTGACTCTAGTCGTCAGTAGCCATGGGTGCGCGCTCTCTTACCCTCTCCAATTCTGTAGGACCAAAATGGCTTTGTATGTTGAGAATCTTCTCAAAATGACTTATCCATCTCTGCTGTTGAGCTGGCAGATTGGGGGTGCGGGGGGGGGGGGGGGGAGTGGAGAGAGGTGTTGGAGAGGGAGCTGTGGTCAACTTTGCTCTTAGCGAAGACCACTTCTCTTCTACAGTGTCTGTCATTCTTCATCATCCATGTTGCTCTGACTCCTGTGCATGCTTAATTTTGAAAGAGTGCTCTGGTGGTCAGGTGCCTATTATCACCTGCTCTACTGCCATTCAGTGTCGATATGTTAAACCTTCCCAAGCTGCCACTATGGGGTCTTTGATGGAGCTTCTCTCCTGTCATTCTTCCTTTAATACTAGGTAGTTGGTGATGAGTGATGTACTCAGCTCATCATTTCACAGTTCAGAGCAACATCGAGGCACACTTTGAAGTATTTTTGCCTAATAATAGCATAGTCAATGCAGTGCCACTGTTTGGATTTGAGATGTTGCAAGGTTTGTTTGCGGAGGTCTTTTTTCTCAAACCAGGTGTTGCAAACAGTCGCTTCATTAAAAGAGAGGAATGAGAGCCGCTCTTTGTCTGCATCATTAGGTGCTCCCCACCCATGAGGTCCACAAACACGTTTCCATTGGTCATCTTTATCAGTTCTGGATCCAAAAATTGCATCAAAGTTACCTAATATAACATATGGCTCAATTACTGGTATCACGCCCAAAGCCTGCTGGAGGTCATCAAAGATCTGATTCCTCGATTCCCTGCTTGAGTTGGTGAAAAGTAGGATATGACATGGAGGTGATTGGAGCTCCTCTTATCACCAAGTGTCGCACTAATCATGCTTTAACTCCAGGCCTTCCATTGTTGGCCTCCTGATTTCCAAATTGCTATGGTTAGGGCAGTGAGCACTATGGCAACAGTCTCTCTTTTCTGTCTTTGTTGCAAAGCATCTGGTATAGGCCTGCTAGCTGTCAGTGCTATGCTCTCCTACCTGGTAGACAGCATTTCCAAACCACTTGGTCTCTTGTTGAGTGACAACTAACACCTGGTATCTGTTCAGCTCTCTGATGGTTAGGTCCACGAGGTGATCTTCTGCTTTAGCACCTTCAGTACCCTGCCAGGCAGTCTCTAATGGTCCTTCAATGTCAAAAGGTGATACCATATTCAAAGAACTCAGATACCATATAAAACAATATCTCCTTGTCTGTTCTGTGCGCAAATAATCACTCCCTTAAAAAAAAAAGAAAAACACAACACTCTTACAACGTTAACCAGCCTATAACCATACCATATAATATAATAATGGAATAAGGTGTTAAGAAGGCCAAAATCAATTAATCAAAACTTCTGGCATATTTGCATGGATATTAATTAAATCAATGACGTAACTCTTAGGGTCAAAAAATAAAACTACCTTGGAACATATTAAAGGGCTGTTTATTGCCATGCTGGCAGTGAAAAAAAGTCATCTGAACTCAAAATAAAGTAAAAGGAAATGTGTCAACAGAAAAAAAACAATTGTTAAGAGGAAACTAAATTGATGCACCAAAAATTATTATTATTATTATTATTATTATTAACCAAATGTAATCATTTAAAACTTTTTCATTGGACATCCTTTTTTAAATGCACGATTAAGCAGTAAATAGGTACCCAGTAATTTCCTTGTTAGTAGGAATGTCTTTCTATTTCAGGTGTATGATTGCATGAATGTGAAAAGCAAGTGATAGTCTCACTAAGGGACGGACCTTGGATATGGAAGTCCATAAATAAATTACTGTAATGTTTAATGAGCTATATTTAATGATTATTTATTGATACATTTTTCCCCATTTGTAAAGGCAAAATCAAAAAAATCATTAAATATCAAATTTATTAATTTGCAGTTTTTTAATTTGATTTTAAACTTCCTTTATGTTTATACATCATACATGAGTAATAGTGTATAAATTCATTGGGACTGCAAATTGAAAATAGGTCAAAGAGCAATGCTAAGGACTAAAGGGGAGAGGGTTTGGGGAAGGGGTGGAGGTGGTCACTCAGGCTCACACAATAAAGTGAGATGTGGAGTAGAGTATTAAAAGTCTGCAAATGTAGTGAACATAATATGTAAATGACCACTTAGAAAGGTGGAGAATAAAGAAAAAAATTCTGTGATTAAAAAAAAAAGATTATGGAAAGTTGCTAAAGGCAGTTTTTCTTTTCAGCAGAAGTTAAACAGATCATCAATTAGATGTACAGGTAGTGGACAAAAAAAGGAAACACCTTGATAAATTAGATGGTATTCATAGAATACGTACCCTGCACAGTCAACTTGGTGCGAGACAACTCTTCTGTTTTTTTAAAGGTTTTTTTCTTTGATACAATATAGCTGCCAGACCACATGAGCGATGACATCATACATTTATATTCTCTTATAAAATTGTTGAGTAGACCATGCTCAATAAATTTCAAACTGATCAGACCAAGCGTTATCCCTGTCAAATTATGACGTCATAATTAAAGCACCAATGACGTCATCGTTAACAACACTTATTTCCCATGTGTAGTTCTTTACAATGAGCCACATTTCAATTTTTCTATGGAGCAGTTTCGGAGATATAGAGGTGCAACGTTTTTCGGTTTTTCCAAGATGGTGCCTGTACCACGTGACACATGACGTCATAATTATTAATTATTATACAGGAGGAGGCGCTCCTATGATGAAAATATTTTGTCCATCGGACTAACAGTTGCAGAGAGAGAAAAAATTCATACTGATAGGATCAAGCGTTATACTTGTCGAATTATGACGTCATAATGAAGGCACGGATGACATCATTATTAATATATCTTATTTCCCATAGGGAGTACTTGACAATGAGCCATGTTTCAATTTTTTTCCATTGAGCAATTTCAGAGATTTAGAGGTGTAACGTTTTTCCAAGATGGCATCCACACCACGTGACCTATGGCATCATAATTATGATTTAAATATTATACATGCTGAGGTGCTCCTGTGGTACAATTTCATGTCAATCAGACCAATGGTTGTTGAGAAAATGAATTTTAAAAAATGCAGAAACACCACACGTATGCATGTACCCAGGCGAATGCCTAACCCTGCTTTTCACTTCGCGAGCGCAGGGTAATGAGTAACACCAAGCAACGGCTTCCACACAGGTGTGGCCCAGGTGTGAATGAAGCAAATAACATCCCAGCATGCTTAAGGTCATGTATAAAAATGCTGCACAGGCCTGGTTGCCTATAATTATGGCTAGCATGACTGCAAGAGGAAAACCCCTAATGCCCCCACCCATAGAGGATGTGTGTTCGCCCAATGGATGATGAGCATGACAATGATGTTATCCATAATGTCATGGTCTTCTCAGTTACCAGATCAGAACCCAATTGAGCATTTATGGGATATTCTGGAACGACGCCCGAGACAGCGTTTTCTACCTCCATCAAACAGGTGTGAGTTGATAGAATTTCTCGTGGAAGAATGGTACCGCATCCCTTCTGCAGAATTCCAAACGCTTGTGGACTCTATGCCATGGCGCAAACAGGCCGTAACTGGACGCATGTGGTGGCCTAACGTCCTCTTAAGTGAGTTTACTTTGGTGTTTCCATTTTTTGTCCACTACCTGTAGCTTCTTCATTAAAGTGAAAGAATTGACACAGCGCCCAGCAAACATCCGTAGCTGATGGAGTAAACAAACATTGCATTGGTAGCTCACAGATAATGCTTGCAATACTTGCAGACAGCTTACATGTGGATATTGAGGGAATTGCAAATTCTGGCGGAGGTGCTGCACTGTCGCTCCACACCAATCCTCAAAAACATGAAGGTTTATTTTTCCTTCCAACTGTCCACACACAGAAGGCACATCATTTAGGACAAGGTTCTCGCTGCAGTTAAACAATATGCACACTTTTCTCAACTAAAATAAACCAAGGATTATGTCAATAAAACTTATAGTTACTTTTTTTAATTTCCACATTTTGCATAATGTTTGGCTATTTTGGGAATTGTACACTTTTATGGTCCACGCTGAGCTTACACATACAAATACACTGCATTTACCAAAAATAAAATTTTCATGTCAAATTTATCTCTGCTATACAGTCATGGCCAAAAATATTGGCACCATTGCACTTTTTTCAAATAACTCAAAGTGTTCTCCAAAAATAAGTTGAAATTGAAAAAAGTATTTGGTCTCCACAATTCTTTATTTCACTGATAATATTACAGAGCCTTTGTTTTTGATGCAGAACTTAATATATCCTTTTAAATCAGAAAATAAAAATAAATGGCATTGACAAAATGATTGACACCCGAGACTTAATATTTGGTAGCACACACAGCCTTAGGACAAAATAACTGCAATCAAGAACTTCCTACAGCCATGAATGAACTTCCTACACCTCTCTCCTGGCAGTTTGGCCCACTCTTCTTGTGCAAACTGCTCCAATTCTCCCAGATTTTTCTCCCAACTGCTGTTTTCAGATCTCCCCACAGGTGTTCGATGGGATTTAGATCTGGACTCATTGCTGGCCACTTCAGAACACCCAGCAGTTTGTCTTGAAGCATTCCTGTGTGCATTTTGAAGTGTATTTTGGGTTATTGTCCTGCTATGTACCTGCATGTACCTGCATGTACCCATGACCTTCGATGGAGACCCAGCTTTCCGACACTAGGTTGAACATTGCGCTCCAAAATGCCTTGGTAATCTCTTGATTTCATGATGCCATGCACACATTCAAGGTACCCAGTGCCAGAAGCAGCACAGTAACACCAAAACATCACTGAACCTCCTCCATGTTTGATTGGAGGGAAAGTTTCTTTTCTTTGAAGGCTCCATTTTATTTTCTGTAAACATAGAGATGATGTGCTTTACCAAAAAGTTCTAATTTGGTCTCATCTGTCCACAGGACATTCTCCCAAAAGGATTTTGGCTTGTTGAGGTGTGTTTTGGCAAACTCCAGTCGGGCATTCTTATGTCTCTCTCTCTCAGCAGTGGGGTCCTTCTGGGTCTCCTACCATAGAACCCCCTTTCATTGAGTTGGCGATGGATGGTGCGAGTTGAAACTGTTGTACCTTGTGTCTGAAGGTCAGCTTGAATCTGTTTGGCAGTTGATCGAGGTGCTTTCCCCACCATTTGAACAATCCTTTGCTTCAATCTTTCATCAAGTTTCCCCTGGCGGCCACGTCCAGGGAGGTTGGCTACAGTGCCATGGTCATTAAACTTCCTGATAACATTGCATACGGTGGACATGGGAACATAAAGGTCTCTGGAGATGGACTTGTAGCCTTGAGATTGTCCATGCTTGGCTACAATCTTGTGTCTGACCTCCTCATACAATTCTACATTTTCTTTTTTTTTCATGCTCATTGATGAAATGCAGAACTTACACAATAACACACACAGTGACACAAAACAGCAGAATGACTCCTTTTCTCTATTCAATCTGGTTGAATGAGTGATTTTTATATTGCAGGCACCTGAAACTCACCACAAGTGAGTTAAATTCCAAAGTAAAGGAAAATCACCTGCTTGAAATATAATTATTTCTAACAACTTCGAAAAGGTGCCAATAATATGAGGATTTCTGTGTGGAATAAGCTAAGATTTTGTAATCTTTTCAGCATTTTTTGTTTTGTTCCACTGGAAACCAAAGAAATACAATTGTGGATACCAAAATATTTTTTAATTTCAACAATTTTCTGGAAGAAATGGTGCATTATTTACCCTTTTGGTGCAATCCACCAAGTGAAAAGCCCACAGAATCTTGTTTCTCACAGTCTGAGAGTCCTTTAGGTACTTTTCTGCAAACTCCAAGCGGGCTTTCCTGTGTCTTTCACTGAGGAGAGGCTTCCATCTGGCCACTCTGCCATAAAGCCCAGATCGGTGGAGTGTTGCAGTGATGGTTATCCTTCTGGAAGTTTCTCCCATCTCCACACAGGATCTCTGGAGCTCAGCCAGAGTGACCATCGGGTTCTTGGTCACCTCTCTTACCAAGGCCCTTCTCCCCCGATTTCTCAGTTTGGCCGGACGGCCAGCTCTAGGAAGAGTCCTGGTTGTTCCAAACTCTGGCTTGGTTTTTGCTCTGATATGCATTGCCAGCTGTGAGACCTTATATAGACAGGTGTGTGCCTTTCCAAATCATGTCCAATCAATTTAATTTACCACAGGTGGACTCCAATCCATGTGTAGAAACATCTCAAAGATGATAAAGAGAAATGGGAGGCACCTGAGCTAAATTTAAAGTGTCATAGCAAAGGGTCTGAATACTTATGTAAGTTTGATATTTCCGTTTTTTCTTTTTAATAAATTTGCAAAACTTTCTAAAATCCTGTTTTCTCTTTGTCATTATGGGGTATTTAGTGTAGATTGATGAGGGAAAAATGAATTTAAACGATTTCAGCATAAGGCTGCAACCTAACAAAATGTGAAAAAAGTGAAGGGGTCTGAATACTTTCTGAATGCACTGTATATATATATATATATATATTGTAGTGTAGGCTGCAAACTCCAGACAGGTCGCAACTACATTCAAGTGGTTACAGTTACGCTGAAGCTGCGAGGCTCCAAAGATGGCCGAACTACAACTGTTTCTCACAAGTCAGCACCAAGTGGATTTTGCTGGTTTGCGATCTCATGTGACCGATGACGATGCTGATTACAAAACAGGATTTCAATAAATTTAATCCTCCAGGGAGGAGCGAAATGAGCGAAATAATTTGCGTGGCAAAATGGCAGCAACACAAGGCAAACTGTTCTTTAAGATATAAACAAAAAAAATCTTGCAGAAGACCGTATGCACACGACTCCTGAAAGACAAAACCACAAGACAAGTTATCTTCCTCTGGGATGGCACATACAGACACTCAAACACTCGTGCAAGAAGTGGGCAGTGCAGAGCAGAGCAGAGGCGAAGTACGTGATGAAGAGTGCATAGCTGATGCAAAACAGCAGGGGCATGAAACTGGAGAAGAACGTGTATAGTTCTGTTTAGTCTCCCCCAAAGCAAAAACAGGAGCGAGGCAGTGGGCCAGAAATTATTCGGGTCCAAAACAATAATTGAGCTCGCGTCAACTCAATATACTGTAGAAAGATCCCTTTTTTGGTGCCACCTTTTTTGGTGGCCTTTTAAAATCCATATCCCATTGTATTGAAAGTGTTGTGCATTTCTTTGGGATTTCAGCAGTGCATCTCTTCACCCTATATGTGATGTACTTGTTCATGTCACTGAAGTTTGAATTTGGAAATGGAGCCCGGTTTGCACAGTTGGCTGTTAACCCCTCCATGTATGCTTCGCTCCCCTTTTCCCCAGTTACATTCACTCATTAGGTTGTCACTTGTCTTCTCTTCATCCACACTCTTCTGCCATCACTCACCATCCTCGGTTCCCTGCCCATGCTCTTTCAGCCCATCAGCTCCAATTTTCCCATGTTCCTGTTAATTTTCCCATTATGTCTCCATTCTAACATCACCCCCTCCACGTTACTGCTGTTGTTTCAGACCCTTTACAGGATGTTCCCAATCTTTCTGTGGCTCTACCTAGCTATTCTATCTTCATTATTGACGAGCTTCAGCAATCCTCTCTTCTTCATTTACGTGATTTGTGATTGTGATTTCATCTACCTCCGAGCTGGTTATCTGGGAAATTGCCTCGACAACAAACTTCCACATTATTGCTGCATAGGCCTTCCGTGAATTTGTGGGTCTGATCCAATCAATGAACTTCCCAACCTGGATCCTGTAAATAGAACATCTGGGACATTCTCTGGGACATGGTAATAACTAACTTTCCCTCCAACCTTTGATGTTCTTCCTCTGCCCTCACTTGTTTCCTCTAATGATATTCTTGTGAAAATACAAATCTCGAGCTGTCATTAGAGATAATGTCCTCAATACCATTAAGTCTGGCAGTTCACTCTGCCCAACTGCTCGGGATTGAAATTTGCTCTGCATCTGATGTGCTGTGTCCCTGGAAGTGCTTTCACAAAAGCCTGCTCTCATTTTTGCAAATATTTATCCCATCTCATCTGCAGCTATTCTCTTAATCCTCTCAGCTTGGCTATAGGCTTCTCACAAGAGTCACTGTCAAGCAGCTTACTTCTCAACCTGTGAAGCAATCCCGACCAAGATGAACCTTAAGTTGTTTTGCGAAGTCTGAAACAAGTGCATGCTCATTCTCAGGCATGTCAGAAAACGACATGAGGCCCGTTAATGATGAACTCGCAAATCTGTTTTCTTTCTCAAAGTCATAAGCAGCTATACCAGTTGGTAGTGTCTTCATTTTTAAGTGGTGAAGCCGCCATTCGTCTGTCAAAAATGAAGAAGAACCTTTTTAACCCACCCTGTGTAAATCTAGAGGGTTCTAAATGCAATTCTAGAGGATTCTAAAGGGTAATTCTAGAGGGTTCTAAAGGATAATTCAAATTGGTAATACTGACGGGTGATTCTATAGGGTTATAAGGGTAATTCTAATGGGTTATAAAGGGTAATTCTAATGGGTTCTAAATGGTAATTATAAGGGTGATTCTAGAGGGTTCTAAGGGTAATTCTAATGGGTTATAAAGGTTGATTCTAAAGGGTGATTCTCGAGAGTTCTAAAGGTTGATTCTAAAGGGTTCTAAGGGTAATTGTAATGGGTACTAAAGGGTAATTATAAGGGTGATTCTAGATGGTTCTAAGGGTAATTGTAATGGGTACTAAAGGGTAATGCTAAAGTGTAATTCAAATGGTGATTCTAGAGGGTTCTAAAGGGTAATTCTAATGGGTTCTAAAGGGTAATTATAAGGGTGATTCTAGAGGGTTCCAAGGGTAATTCTAATGGGTGATTCTAGAGGGTTCTAAGGTCATTGTAATGGGTTTTAAAGGGTAATTCTAATGGGTTATAAAGGGTAATTATAAGGGGGTTATAAAGGGTAATTCTAATGGATTCTAAAGGGTAATTCTAATGGGTTCTAAATGGTAATTATAAGGGTGATTCTAGAGGGTTCTAAGGGTAATTCTAATGGGTGATTCTAGAGGGTTCTAAGGTAATTGTAATAGGTTTTAAAGGGTAATTCTAATGGGTTATAAAGGGTAATTATAAGGTGTTATAAAGGGTAATTCTAAAGGGTTTGAAAGGGTAATTGTAAAGGGTGATTCTAGAGGGTTCTAAAGGGTATTTTAGTGTTTTAAAGGGTAATTCTAAAGGGTTATAAAGTTGTCAGCATCTGGAAGTCCTGTAACTTGCATGGATTGCACATACTGCCAAACTGCACCGCTTCCTTCGGACACGGGTGCGATTTTTTAAATATGGATGTTCCCAAATGACAATTTCCCAAATACAGTAAATTCAGGTTTTTGCAAACAATAAGTAATTGGCATCTAAATATGATATATCAAGTTGGATTGTAGTCACACAATTGTAGTTTTTTTGGTTTAAACACACTCAAAATGCTGTTTGCAAGTGTTGCCGAATACTTACAAACATAAAGATATAAAGTGTCTTTCTGCTTTATTAGGACTGGTGTACCTCTTTTGATTTTGAAGTTTGCATTTCTAGTTTAAACTTATGTTGAATTCTCAGAGGCACATACTCAAACATATGAAACCAGATTATCAGGTAATTTAACATTATCTTCCAGGTATTATAAAGCTATGAGGGGCAGCACAATTATTGTTACAAACAATTATTACAAACAGCATGAATGCAATTAGAAAATTACAAGATCTAACAATATTCAAAGCATGTCTCTGTCACATCGCTCTTCTATGAGCCTCGATTTTTGGAAGAAAATTAAAGCAAGTGTCAAAATAGCAAAGAAGGTTTCCTAAATAATACAGTAACCCGCCTCGGCTGGCAGGTTAGCTTTGAGGTATGCACACTCACCTTTGAGCTGTTTAGCCTGGATTCAAATCTTGGCATCATGGCCAAGTTGCTGCATTTAACTTAGAGGGGCACTGCATGACTGTCACTCCAGCACCCACCCCACCCCTTCTCTCCCACCACCCTTCCCACAACCCAGCCAAATGATGCTACCTGCAGCCTTGTGCTGCACACGAAGGAAGATGATCAGCTGGACCTTTTCTCGATTAGGGAATCTTATAGTCAAAAATGTATGCAATGATCCCTCATGACAAATTTTTATTTATTTTTTTGTATACAAGATCGAGGCTCGTGTAAGAGCTAACATCAATCACAAAAAAAACAAACGGACACACAAAACATACAAAAAAGGGAGCGGGAGACAAGATGGGGAGAGAGAGGGAAGCACACAAGTACAACAGCAGAGAACAGGGACATCGGAAGATCTGTGGGAGGGAGAGGGCTTGGGGGGAGGAGGCACGGGAAGGGGGAGGGGCTGGGAAAGTATAAAACACATGGACACTGCTGGAACTTCCAGGAAAGAAAAAAGTCGGTATTTCCCAAAAAAAAAAGTGGATCTGGGGTGAATTAACGGGGGTAGAAGAGATCAAGGTTTTGGATGGGCGAAGATAAGAGAAGGTGGTGAACAGCTGTTTTAAAGACCTGGAGGGAGGAGAGGGATTGAAGAGAGTGAGGGATAAATTAATCCCTTATGACATTGATTGAAGAGAATAATCCCTTATGGCAACTTTAAAGTTACCGGTATGTATAGATTTTTGCTATAAATTGTAATGGTAATATTTTTTGCTGGATAGCTTAACATGAATTCAGACACCTTAGAACTAACTACCAATGAGTCGATGTCACGTTACATGCATCAAGTTAGTAAAAAAAAATCCCCTCAATCTCCTGTCGCTCAAAATACTATGGGGTATCTGTCAATCTCGACAATAAAGTAGGAATGGTATCATATTGTTCGTTCACTAACTCATCCTCCAGCTTGTCGCTGATCTCGTCTTGACCAAACTTGGTATGCATACGCAGGGCCCATTGGGGTTGTCTCACCTAATAGGGTCTGCTCCACAATTCCCTGAGGACTGGAGAGGACGTCATTACAAAGGTTCAATCTGTCACTGAAAGTCACTAAAGAGCAAGGTGCATGTGTTGTTGTTTTTGTTGTTGTTGTTGTTGTGGTTGTTGTTGTGATTGTTGTGGTTGTATAGACCCAGATAGTTCTCTCGAACAAGCCCGTTGCACGGAGACAGCCGATCGATCTCCCAGGAGCACCTCAGAGATCCCCCACATCCAGGATGGTGTACCCGAGCCTTCACGAAGTCAAGACCACGTCAGAGTTAGTAGAGGGAGAGAGAGAGAGGAGAGGAGAGGAGAAGAGAAGAGAAGAGAAGAGAAGAGAAGAGAAGAGAAGAGAAGAGAGACGGGCGGTCCATGGGGACTAATCAGCACTATGACCGTGATCGCGCTGCCCTGACGAATCCGGGCAGCAGGGAAGAATGGGGGAAGATTTGGCCCCTGACGTGTTGGGGGTACAAGTACAACCACCACGAAGAGGCGTCCTTGATAGTTCTGTGCATGTGTAGAAATGGTCTCCGATTAGCAAGGGGAATAAGCAACATTGAATGGATAAATGGTGTCAATAATGGACGGTCGAAAGACAAAAGCATCATCATTCTGTCAAAGTCCAAAACTTTAGAACAGACAAGATGTCAAAGTGAGGAAGAGGACGAGACACCAAGGTTGTGATCCAATTACCAATCAGATTGCTATCGCTTGTCAAGCCAGCCGTTCCTTATCAACCGTTTCGTTGGAGTGCTATCTCGAGTGATGAGGCCACTTGGTGAGTGCTCTACAAACTGGGCAATCAATGGAGCACACCCCCGACTTCGTGAGCCTTTGTTGAGAACAGGTACGTCATGAAGTATACCTTAGAATTTGCATCCCTCATCAACACCTCCTCTGAGTTCTTCCAATCTCCTGTATAACATATAAAGGTACATTTTCTAGTGTGTATGAAGTATGTTAACCCTTAGATGCAGTGATTGGGCCTCGGAGGCCCACAATGTTTTTTTTGGTTGCAAAAACAGAGCTGTACAAAAAAATTTTGGGGAATAATCCTCATTTTCACCGACTTTCATGTTGTTACACAAAATTCAGTGACATTAAAAAAATTTCATTCAGGCTCGTGGGAAAACCTTCATTCTTCAATTATAACCCGAAAATCCGACACGAATGCAGGCCTGGGGCCTTCGAGGCCCCGCATAAATGTTGTTGTACTACTATGTTATATCATTATTTTCTTGATCATTATATGCTCCTATAACTTGGTTACAAATAATTCAGTGACAAAAATATGAAAATTAAAAAACCTTTACACGAATACATTTGTGGGGCCTCCGATGCCCAATGGCTGCATAGGTGTAGGATTTTTGACATTTATGGACATATACATTCTAAATAAAAGGCTTAGTGAATCATAATTTTTGAGCAAATACTCCTCCATGCGCCTCAACTTTTTCGGGGAAAAAGGTTTAAAAACCAAGAACAAAAAAAAAAATTGCAAAAAAAATAAATAAAGATTCATTACTTGTATGGGATTCTTCCACCTAATGGGATCAATGATTCACATTTTCTGAGCAAATACACATCCATGAGCATCGACTTGGATTGAAAAAGGATATGAAAGAAAAAAAATCTATAAAAAATAAAAAATAAAGCTAACATTAAACGAATACATCTGTTGGGCCTCCGAGGCCCAATGGCTGCGTTTATGTAGGATTTTTGACGCCTGCATCTAAGAGTTAAGGAAACAGTGCCGAAGGATGAGTTATGAGTAACGTCACTTTAAAATATATATTTACCTCTGAATTTGTTTTCCTGCCTGACATTCAATGGACCTTGTTTACAGTGATATCATGTGACTCTGAGTCTGACACTAATTATTTAATTAATTATTTTGCCTGAGACTGTTTTTTTTTTCATATCAACTGATCAAATGGAAAAACATTGTGTAATAGAAAATCTTCCACTCATATTTAAAGGCTATGTTGTGGGGTAAAGTCTCACGTTAACCAACTCTACTCAAATAATCTGACACATAAGCAAAAATTAGTTACATTTTGATAAAAGCACCAAATTTCCTGGAAATGAAGTGCTCCATTTGATATCCTGTTCACAGAGAGACAAACAGACAGGCAGGGGAGAGGGTGAAAACAACCTCCACAAAACATAACCTGAAAAAAACAATATACAGCATGATTTCTCAAAAAGTTCTGGACGGATTCGGACGAAACTTGGTGGACATGTTTGTTGGGTGTTTGAAAGGGACAAATTGTTTCGATTTTGGTGAAGATGGGGATCCGGATCCGAGAAAAATTTTTTTTCGTGATTCTTCACCAATTGAGAGGTGGGACCAAAATTAAATATAGCATAATATTTCAAAAGGTTGCAGACGACTTGTGAGAAAACTTGGTGAATGAGTTGAGTAAGTGATTAGATTTGGGTGATAATAATCAAAATCAAGGTGATTCGCTTTTAGTTCAGGTCTGGATCCAGATCCGGCCTACCAATGGGAGACTAAACATAAACTGTTCAGTCTGGCGGAGGTATGTGCTCTACCGAGTGCGGTTCTGGTTCAAGTTCTGGTTCTGGCTGGTTCGGTTCTAGTTCTGGCTTCCAAGCCGGCCTCCAAAGCCAGTCGCCGACCGGGCATCCTCCGTCGTGCGAAGTCCTTCCTTGGCACACCTGAGCTCCTCACCACATACAAGGCTTTCATCCGCAGCTCAATGGAATACTGCTCTCCCCTCTGGGCTGGTGCTCCTTCACGCTGTTGAAACCAAAGCTTTCAGAATCATTGGAATCTCCCGCGATGAAGCCAACTCCGAGGGCCTTTCACTCACTCACCGCAGGCAGGTTGGTGGTCTTTCTGTCTTCTACCGACTCCTCTCTGGCCTTGCTCCCCCAGCTCTCTCTCTCTCTGTGCTCTGTCCCCCAAATACTCCTACAGGTCACACAAGATGTTCCTGCAACCCTCTTATGGTTAAAGTGCCAAAATCTAGGCTCTCTGCTCACCTTCACTCCTTCATTCCTCTTTTCTCCCGCCTCTGGAACAAACTCCCTCACTCTCTTCAATCCCACTCCTCCCTCCAGGTATTTAAAACAGCTGTTCACCTTAATCTCTTATCCTCCCCCATCCAAAACCTTGATCTTTTCTACCCCCGTTAATTCACCCCAAATCCACTTTTTTGAAATACCGACTTCTTTCCTGGAAGTCCTAGCAGTGTCCACGTGTTTTTTTTTTTACCTCTCCCACTCCCCCCCCCCCCCCCCCTTCCCATGCCTCCTCCCCCCAAGCCCTCTCCCTCCCGCAGATCTCCCGATGTCCCTGCTCTCCATCTTGTTCTCCCGCTCCCTTTATCATGTGTTTTATGTTTTAGTTTGTCTTTTTGTAATCATTGTTAGCTCTTACATGACCTTATATCCAAAAAAGAAAAAAAAGAAGATGTGATATGAAGTGTTTTGAGTTATAACAGAATTATATTAATAACAAATGTTATCCTTCTTTTGCATGTATGCTCCAGCAATAATGAACTACACATCAAGTCTAAAGCCTAGGAGCTAATATATGAAGGACATAGGTGTAGACTATGTGATGGAGCCTACTCAATCCCCTGACATTATTTAATGGCGATGGTTTGTGGAATGCAAACTAATTATGCCTGGACCAAACTATCAGTCTGCAACTCTAACACAGCCAACTGACTGACAGATATGTTTTCTTTATGAAGAGGATGTGAAAGATAAAACAACTAGTGTTCTGCGATAGCAAAGAGCAAGAAATATGGTTATGACTCCATTGGCCACAATTTGCTGGAATTCAAGGAAATTGGTTACGTATCAAAAGACATAAATTTGGTCAGACTGAATGGTTGGTGATGGAATCACAGAAAGTATTATGCATTACAAATGTCTACGTCACAAATCTTGTAACCTACATTTTACACAAGAAAGGCTACAGAGAGTGGAGGTCATATAAAAAAAAAATTCCATAACCAAATCGAATGAAAACAAGAGATCCAATCTTTATTCTTCATTTACTGTCCTTAATCCTCTAACCAGCCAAAGTGATTAATCAGATGGCCAATTGCACTAGACCAGCATCAAAGACAACAGCATCAAACACAACCTTCATGACACAAAACATTTAGGTAAATTAGGAATCTGAGACATTCATGCATTAGAATACAACACAATAACACAGAAAATGCTGAGCAGCCCTAAAACAGAATGGCTCTCAGGGTGGGAGCATAATAACAGCAAAAGCCTTTGACTTTGCAGAATTGGCCGCTTACATTGCAGAATCCACGTGCGATGAAAGCACATTGCCTGTATTCAAGCTGTGTGATCTTACCAATCTGGATGTTGACAGATAAAAGCCAAAATCTGCAGATACTCCAAACAAGGTTAATTCCATTAGATTAAAACAATTATACCTGACTTGAGGACCCAGGGCCATGGCAAAGAAGTACTTCTTGCATATGCCAATGACTTTACTGCTGCCCTCCAGTTTACGCATGAAGGAAGTTCTGAATATAATGCTATGGTTCTAGCAAAATGTAGCACGGATACACAATATTACACACAAGGAATTGTGAGACAGATGGATGCCATTTTATCCCATCAGGTCTGTGCTACATCAACGCCAAATTAATTCAATCGATCATTTTATCGACTTCAATTCACTGGGGGAAGGGGAGGTTGTGAGAGGGAGTACTTACTAATGTCACCCAATTTTTTTATTTATGTCAAGTTGCCTGAAGAGCAAGTGTTACGGATTCGGCAATTATTATTATTGCTGTTATTATTATTATTGTGGGTTCTAAGTATTATGGGTATTGTTGTTTAAGAGAAATGGTTATTGTGGTTAAAAGGTTAAAATCGCTCATGGTAAAAATGAGACAGGAAATCGGATCGTGACCCGGAAAGAAAAGGCATTAAAGAAGAAGAGCGCGTGAGGCAGAGGAAAACGACGCGTTTTGGTAAAAGCTCCGTACCCAGCGTGGTCGAGCGTCCATGGAGAGTGAACTTTGAGTCCTTGAAAGGATTCTCGTGCGATCGGTGTTATCGCTGGAGTTGTGGAAAAAGCCTGCGAAGCCAGGTGCAGGTGTGAGATTCCGGAGAATCTTCGCCTAGAGGCTGCGGCTCGAGAAAGAACTGACCGCCATTTCGCGGACCTCATGCGTCGTTCGCGGAACATTGGTTAGCCGCATCCGCTGGTCCCGCCCTCCGGTGGTTTGCCGAGGATGTGTGTGCGCGACAGCGGCCTTTGAAGAATACGGTGCGGTTCGCGACTGCACGGTGTATGTGCACGTTTGGATAGCGTCTTTGGGATTCCTCTTTCCACCGCCAATTGGGGTTGGCTGGGACCACGTGACGGTCCCCGCCTTACCTACATCTCCTTACCCGCCTCATCGCCATCGCCTCTTCACCGGGAGCACCATTGTGTTCTAGAGACATTGAGAAGGGCTCTGTTTCAGTCCCTGGGGGTGCCGTGAGTTTGAGATAGGTTACCATCTTAAGATTTGATTGTAGGGTTGATTGCCCCATTGGTGTATGGTTCTTTTTGTGTGCTTTTAATATAATATTTGTTCATTGACAACCAAGGGTGTGGTTTCCTTATTGATTTGGATTGTTTCCTTTGGTGGTTTCCTGGATGGTTTCATTAGTGATTGATTGCGACACGGAATAGCATATATATCTTTCTGCCGGGGTTCCTCTCAGTGTTCGAAGGTTACCGAGACCAGGACATTGCAGAGGACCCCGTAACACAAGGTTTAAAGTTTTTTTCCATATAAGTTTCAACCATGTCGAACAATTTATGTGCTCTGTGGTGCCCTGGCGGACGCTCATTTTGGAGAATGTTTCTAAACAAAGGAAGTTTCAATTAGGGTCTATCCAAATGCAATAATTTCACAATACAAAACCATAAAATGTATTGTTGAAACTTTTAGAGACACTGGAGGTGTGAAAGACCAAATTAAAGGAAGGTGAAAACCCTTCAGTGAGAATACCTCGTAGGATAAAGGATGTAAGAGAAGCTTTTCAGGCCTCTCCGAAAAAGTCGATACACCAACTTGCACAGCTGGTGGGAATTTCTTGCATGCCCATTGGCAGAATCATACATAATGATCTGAAGCTGTTTCCATGCAAGATACAGTTACTGCAGCATCAGATTTAAATAAATAAGAGAGTCGCATACGTCTCGTGGTGCTTTGGAGTTTTTGAGACGACATTTCCCGGGTGATCGACTCATTTCTTTATTGACGTACAACTCATGGCCTCCCTACTCCCCGCGGATGTATCTGCTCCTGACTATTACCTATGGGGATCTCTCAAAGCTAAAGTCAATGAAAACAACCCACACACACTGCAAAAGTTGAAAACAACATCAATCAAGAAATCAGATGCATATACCAGCTCAAGTTCTCAGTGGAGTATTTGACAGTACTTCATGTACATGTTACAGCTGTCATCCAGGGATGCGGTGCTTGGCTTGAGCACTTCATCAACTATAAATGATAATGCTCCTTATTGCTTGTTGACGCATCATTTTTTCACGATAATAAACAAAAATGTAACTAATTATGTGTATCATTCGACAAAAACAAACAAAATTGACCAATAATAAAAAATATTGTAGTTAACTAAAAAGTTGAAAATCATTTTGGAGTACCATGTATATATACAATCTGGTATACCCAACCAAGGTCTAGCTAGTAGCTAGAATATAATTTCATATGAAATTCGAAACAAACCAGGTCGGCCTGACACACACACACACACACACACACACACACACACACACACACACACACACACACACACACACACAACTCACTCGTGTATGTATGTATGTGTATATATTGTCGTGTGACTACCCTGTAGTAAACACCGCAGGGTGACACGGATGACCAAACGGGCTTTACTCCAAGGCGTTCAATCCAAAAATGATGGCATTCTTTACACGCGAGGGAAAGGAGGATGGCGAACTTACCTGGGCGGCTTCCACCCAACGTCTTCACACCTGGATAATCAATCAACTCGACGACACAGAATTAAAATGTACAAACAAAAAGGTTTAATGAAAATAAATGCCAGTCAACAAGAAAATGCGCGATAAGACCAATATCCTAAATGGGACATCCCCATACAGACCCGAATACAGACAAAGGGAAATATAAAAGAACTAAAATAAATGTGTGTTATTTATTGTGGGCACTTAGCTCCGAGTTGCTCTTGAACACCATCAGGAATCGTCAAAGATTGTTGCAGGCCTCTACGTCGTTGCGCACGAAACCGCAGGCTTCACTGCCCATGGGCGCAAACATGGCCTCGCCGCGCGGTCCGCTCACTCCTGGCTCCGTGCGCGAAGCGAACAGGCTGCGCCTGCATGGTCACTCCAGCCACGCTTGTCCTTACGATCTCGTTCACCAACACCAACACCAAAGCCAGACGATGCAAGAAAGTCCAGAGCCTCGACCATTCATTCTCAAAACCAGGATGTGAGAGACAAAAAAAATAGTGGAAATCAAGAGAGAGTGAGGGAAAGCCAAGAGGAGAAAATGTCGGCAGAGCGTTCTATTTTACTCAAGGCTCTGACGTCATCCGTGCCTGCTCCACCAATCCCATAGTCCCATCTTAGCAGTCCTTGCGCCAATCAATCCTGGACCAATCACTGCTCTTTGGGGCATGGCCTCTCGGCCCTGCCTGTGCATGTGTACTCACCAGGTCAGTGTTATCCGCGGTAGTGCTCGATGTCCTGCTTCCGGTTGGTTTTTATTTAGTGTGGTAAATGTGTGATTTCTGTTTAGGTATTTGTGCTGCTGGTGTCATAAGGAACAGAGGAAAAATAACAGAGACCATTACATACAGGGGATTAATTACCCATAATCCCTAACTAATTAACATACCCTACCCCTCGTAACGGGAACAAAGATACGCTCTTCCACGACATATGGTCTACCGGATCCCTACTTATGATACATGAGGGTTTCTTCTTGTTCACGACAGTCGGAGCACACTACCTATGCAATTTTACCTAGACCAAGGTATTGCCTACCCCCCCACAAACGTATAGATATATATGCATACACATATACGAGGGCCAGTCAATAAGTAACCTTAAAATGGCGATATAAGTTCGAGAATGTAATGTGTGTATGTAGGGGAGGTAAGGTATATTGTCATCTCTGGACCAATGAGAGATAGCGATTGCCAAGTGCTTGCTGGGTAAGGAATCATGTGATCTAGTTTAGCTAGGCCGGAGGAGTAATGTCCTTGGCTGAACTTTTGTAGTAAACATGTTTTTCCCTGAATTGTAGCCTGGACAGTATCATCGGGTGATGTGGCTTGACATTGTGCGAGTGCGAGAGGATATTGCATTCTTTTCAACCTTTTCCACTGCCTTGCATGATGAACATTTCGTGTATAAATTTGGTGCTGTATTGAGTGAGATTCAGAGATTTTTGCTTGCAGCTTTGCAATTGCATTTTCTCTCTGTATGTACAGCTCTTCAATAAAAAAAATCCAGTGATTACAAAAGTCTTGTCATCCTTCCTTTGAGGAGAGACACCGACATGAATTTGCAGACGAAACATGTTATATCTATGGGTAAGAGTCATGTTTTGCCTGTTTTAGATCTGGCAGCATTAAGCGTATGACGTCATTAGAGCAGTTCCAAGATGGCAGCTCCCTTGGAAGCATACACCAGGGAGGAGCACCGTTCTGTCGTCAGTTTCTTGGGAAGTGAGGGTTTGAATCCCAGTGAAATCTATCACAGAATGAAGATGCAATATGGTGATGCATGTTTATCGCTGCAGCAGGTGTACGACTGGGAAAGGAAGTTTAAAAGTGGAGTGTCCAGTGTGGCAGACGCTGCTCACTCGGGCCGGCCTCAAACAGCCGACACACCAGAAATGCTTGCAGGAGTTGAGCACATTCTAAGGGAAAACTGTCGCATTACACTGGATGAAGTGATCTCCGAATTGAACATTAGCCATGGTTTAGAACACCATATCATTCACAACGTGCTGTCGTTCCGCAAAGTGTCTGCAAGGTGGGTGCCTAGACAACTCACACCCAAACTGAAAGAACGGCGAGTGGACGCATGTGAAGAACTTCTGCAACGTTATGAAACAGAAGGCTCGTAGTGACTGGGGATGAAAGCCTGGTCCACTACTTTCAGCCAGAAACGAAGAGGGCAAGCAAAGAGTGGTGACATTCAACTTCACCGACGCCCAAAAAATTCCCACACACAGCCATCCGCTGGAAAGGAAAAGTGATGCTGACGCTCTTCTGGGATAGCCGAGGCCCACTTGTAGAGCATTACATGCCCAGAGGGACGACAGTCACCAGTACATCATACTGTGACCTCCTTAAAAATAATCTGAAACAAGCAATCAGATCAAAACGTCGTGGACTACTCACCACCAGTGTTTTGCTGCAGCATGACAATGCTCGGCCCCATACTACCCATGCCACAGCTGCAACAATTGAGGACCTGCATTTTGAGTGTCTTCCTCATCCACCCTACTCGCCAGACCTCGCCCCTTCGGATTACCACATCTTTGGGCCACTTAAAGAGGTGCTTGGTGGAATCACTTTCCGATCCGACAAAGAGGTCCTAGAGGTGGTGCACGAATGCCCACACAAGCAGCCAAAACATTTTTTAAAGAGAAGAATCCAGGCCTTAGTAAAGCGCTGGAGAAAATGCATTGAGCGCAATGGAGATTATGTTGAAAAATAACAGTTGTTACACACATACATGCAATAAACAAGTTGTGAAAAATATTTTAAGGTGACTTATTGACTGCCCCTCATGTCGACAATATATATATATATATTATTGTTAGGGATCCCATGTCTGTCGACGTACTATGGGGAGGGGTTAAGACCCCGTTTCCCCACAGACACCGGGTCCACGGGCCGTCGACCACAACGAAGCTCCAATCGCCAGTCCCCCAACCATGGGCCGAAGGGTTATCAACCGTGATCCGAATACCTTCGAGACCACGTGACCGGGAAGACCGAGAATTGAACCCCTCGTGATCCCACACCTATTTCAATCAGGCGCGCCAAGTGATTCGTGCGGTGTGGGTCGCAGTTTTGCACTGCATGTTCTACGGACCTAATCGAGCAGCCAAATTCGGTTCGAACGATGCTGGGACAAGGGGGGAAAAGACGCACACGGGCAGGTCGAGAAGAAATACAATGTACACATCTTTATTCACAAAAACCACAGAAAAAGGATGAGAAGCAGACGTAACATAAATTCTTACCTATCTATTCCCAACACAGGCGCCTGGCACATTTGCACACAGGGTGAATCACACAGCGGTTAGACTTGTACCGGAAGGACGTGCGGACGCTGATTCGGGCAGTTCCTGCACGTGGTGTATGGATCGATCCAGTAGACAGAACGAAGAATGAGCAGCTCGGAGAACGAACCAGCTCAGAGAACGGCCAGCTCGGAGGAAGGTCAGCACGGAAAAACCACCATCCCGGGCTATGATCAGCACAGACTTTTATCGGGGGGAATGCCCTTCTGGAAGGTTGCACGGCCGGCCATTGGTTGCTGTGGATCATGTGCCCCGCCATTCAGCCCCGCCTCCTTCTGGAAGGTTCCACAGCCTACCATTGGCTGCTGTTGGTCAAGTGCGGTCGGTCATTCAGCCCGGCCTCCTTCTGGAAGGTTCCACGGCCTACCATTGGCCGATGTTGGTTACGTGCGGTCGTTCATTCAGCCTCGTCTCCCTCTGGAAGGTTTCACGGCCTGTGCTCGCCCACCCATGAACCAACGCCTTCTTTCAAAAACACAAGGGGTTGGGATTGTGCCTAACTCAACACATATATGCTTTAATTACTGCACAATGGAAAGGGAGCTAATCTTTACATTTAATAAGAAATAACTGACTAATGCAGGCTACATGTTGTCGTGTAATTAACTAGAGGGGGTTCCTTTTATTGTTCAACCGTAACAATATATATTGCTACGGTTTTGAGGTTTGTACAGTGAGCCTAATAAAGGTTAAAGGTTTGCCCCCCATAGATAGTCACACGAGCAACATGTAGCCTCATTGGTAGTATCGTTATTTCTTAGTATGTGTGAGAGTAGGCCCTTTCCAGTGTTAATTCTGTGTTGTGTAAAGCCAGGAAAATAGGCCCTACTGCCACCAATCATCCTGCATCCATAACCTCAATACAGTTTGTTAACGTTGGTTCATTTTGGGCGAGTTAACACGAGGGAGGTGGAGGAGGGTCGGGGCGGAGTCGAGGCAGAGCGGCAGGAGCGATGACGGTAAGTATGAGCCGCCAATCAGGGCTCAGGGGTGGTGGCATCAGAGGGCATGGTGAGAAGAGTCTGGTGAGTTCCAGAAGGTTCACAGGGCGGGCCTATATAACCCGCTGCGCAAAGCCCTCGAAAGGACTGCAGCGTTGTAAAGGACTTGCGGCAAACAGGACTTGCGGCAAACCGGACTGAAGCGGAGGACTAGCGCTGGAGAGATACCAAGAAGGGCTCATTGTGACCTTACAGCCCGAACGCGCGGTGTTTGATGAGCTTGTTGCGCCTTGCCACACTTGCATGAAAACGGCTGAGTAACCGCCCTTTGCCGTAAAAGTCCCCCCTTGCCGTTCCGGCCGATATATCGCTTTGTTCGAGAGATGCGCTACGAGCCCCTGTCTTCGCCGATCACCATCTTCGCGGGACGCACGTGGGCCGTGGAGAGCTGGACGAGGACCATCCCTGGACGCGTTGGGGAACACCTGCCCATCTGCAATCCCCTGTGTGAGTGTGTGAGACGGGCCCATTGTCCTGGGATCAGTTAAGACTGTTTAAGCTTGCTCTGTGTCTCTTCGTCCTGAACTGTAAATACGTGTGGAAATAATTAAACCTATCTGTTCTTCCTTTCTTCTGAATTCGATCGTTTCTGTGATTTCTCCAATTGACTAAGCGTGGCACGAATAAGATCGCTCCAATCGGGTTCCATTAATTGAGACTGCATGGATCACGTGTACGCAAACCGCTCGGCGTACTCCAACCTCACGTGGTTCGTGCGAGGCTTGCTACCTCGTTTCCGTGGCGGCGCGAGTACTTAGGTACGAGCGAGAATTTGGTCCCGAACCCCTATTTTGCGCTCGCCCGGAAAGGACGTAATAAGTCTCGGTTCCGCCAGGCCAGTAAAGACAAGGGGATTAATCCCCCCTTGATAAGGGGAAGAAGGCCGGCGAGAGAACCGCAACAATATATATATATATATATATATATATATATATATATATATATATATATATATATATATATATATATATATATATATTGTTACGGACTGCGGATAAGGATGTTGGTTTGCCGAGCGGATGGCACCGCGGCCGAACAGTTACCCCGACTAACCCGATTCCCGAACGTTGGCCGGATAGCGCCACAGATATTCAATAGGGAAAAGACAAAGGTGACACGGATGTGAAGAAGAAGAAGACGAAAAGGTTGGAAGTACTACTAAATTTTTTCCTATTATTTACACGCTCAAAGTAACCAAGGAAGAAGGAAAGATAAGAAAATAATTTACAGAAGATATTAGAGACACAGTGCAACGCTAGCTTACCTACAGTCTTAATTAACCCAGGGACAGAACAAACAAGGACAGACTCACGCCGGGAATGATGATAGGACTGGCAGGAGATGGATGGCTGGAGGGAGAGGAAGGTCCACGGATACTGCAGCACGATCGGCGCGTTTGGCAGCCGCCGTTCCTTCGCGGCCCCGCTCAAAACTGCCGTCAAGGCCCCAAGCTGCTGTGTCTGAAGCTGCTGTGGCTGCTGCTGAAGCCGCCGCTGTTGCTGCTGTTGAAGATACGCTGTTGCTGCTGTTGCTGCTGCGTGGATGTCGCATGCTTTCTCCAGGACTCGTCTGACTCGTCTGGTCCAACCACTCAATTCAACAACTCCACTCAACAACGTCCTTGCTTCTTGCGCGCGCGCTTTTATAGCGCCTCAGGCGATCAAGCCGCCGGCCTTCAGGACACGCCCCTCAGTCAGCTCGCCTCGGCCCTGATTGGTCGGCACGGCCCTCTGGCTCCGCCCTTGATGATGATGGGCTGGCATGCCCTTCTTCCCGGAGCTGAGCACATGCTCAATGGTGGTTTTGGGGCGAAATCAGCAACCCACAGCTGTAGCAAACCTGGCAAACTGCCCAGTGCAGTTGGCAATGGAGGCTTGGAGGGGATGTAGCTGGCAATTGAGGCTTGGCAATGGAAGTTTTGGGAGTGAGAATGGGGAATGAAGGGAATCTATCTTATTTCACTTGGTGCAATGGAGTGTCATCTTAATGGAAGACAAGGCCTTACCCTAATACACATAATAAAGATATAACTATCAACAAGGGGGAAATCTATGATTGGCTGACGTGATTGTTTATGACCTAATTATGGGACGCCCTTTGACCTTTATACATAACTGGAGTAAGGAGGGTCCAGAATAAACAATAATAATAAAAAAACACAATAAAAAAAAACACAATCCTCATATCCACAACAATATATATATATATATATATATATATATATATATATATATATCTATATATATAAAGCAGTAAAGTATGTTTGTTTGTTTGTCCTCTTATAACTTGAGAACTACTCATCGCAGAGAAAAACCAAAGGCATATTCGGAATCAGTACGTCTCAGAGCAACTACAGCACACCTTAAATTTTAAAAAACTTCGGGTTTTAAAATTAGCGTATTAGTGCAGAAGCGCTAGCAGAAGAGGGAGGGAATCGAAGGGAGGGAGCGCAGCGCTCCCTCTAGCGCTTCGCAGCGCCAGCGCTTCTGTTAGCGTAATTAGCGTATTTCGGAACGTTAATTTTTCAACTTCATTATTCGGAATCAGTATGTCCCAGAGAAACTTCGTAATGTTAATTTTTCAACTTCATCCGATTGACATGGGACCAACGGCATGTGACAGAGAGTGAAACATACATGCTACATTTATTTGACGACAATGAGTTCCGACTTCCGGGTTCGTGCCGCCAACCCTGTTCGTCTCTTGCGGCACACAGGGAATTACCAGTGAACTGGTACTCAATTTGCCGACCTCGGTAGGATGACAGCCTGAGTCAACCCCCCTGGTGTTAAGGGGGAGGAGGAGGGGAGGGGGAAGAGGAGGGGAGGGGAACGGGGGGGAGGGGGGAGGGAGGGGAGGGGGAAGGGGGGGAGGGGGTGAGGGGGAGGGGAAGGACGGAGGGGAAGGGGGAGGGGCCCTTCTTCCCCTGGGCACCCCCACACCCTCCCCTCCCCCCCCCTTCCCCCTCCCCCTCCCCCCCCCATTCCCCTCCCCTCCTCTTCCCCCTCCCCTCCTCCTCCCCCGCCCGGCAATGCCGGGTACTTCTGCTAGTATATATATATGCTAGAATACTCTTGCCCGTCGCTTCGCTGACATGAATACTAAGGGGGGGGATGGGGGAAGAGAGAGGGGTGGGGGCAGAGTGGATTGGAGAGGGAGAGGAGGTGGTCAATTGGAGCAGATCAGAATATTGTTACGGGTCGCGGACAAGATGTTATTTTGACCGAGCGGTGGTGTATTTCCGCGACCTAACAGTTCCCCCGATTCTTCCCCAACTCACCCGATTCACCCCAAACTTTGGCCGTATCGCACCGCAGCTGCCCAATCTGGAAAACTCTAAAACGACCGAATGCAAAGAGGAAAAGGAATAAGACGAGAAGGCGTACAGAAGAGTAATTGGATTTATTATACACACAAGCAAAAAGAAAGCAGTCACGTTTATTTACAGACGAGATTAGATACACAGTGCAACGCTAGCTTACCTACAGTCTTAATTAACCCAGGGACAGAACAAACAAAAGACAGACTCACACGGGGAATGATGACAGGAATTGGCTGGAAGCAGAGGATGGCTTGGAGTTGTATTGTGCAGCACGATCGGCGCGTTTAGCAGCCGCCGTTCCTTCGCGGCCCTGCTCAAAACCGCCGTCCAGGCCCCAAGCGGCTGTTGAGTGTGGTTGCTGCTGTGGCCGCCGCTGCTGCTGCTGCTGTGGACGTCGCGTGCTTTTCCAGGATTACAGCAGGCTTTGTGCTTTCTGGGATGTCCTCTCCTTGGATGTTCTCTATGTTCTCTTGGTCCAATCACTCCTCACCACCGACAACTCAACGCAACCAACGACCACCACAACGCAACCACTGACGACCAAAACCACACAACTCAGCTCTGCTTCTTGGACCCTCTCTCTTCTCAACGGCTTGGGCTCCCTTTTCTCTGCCGGTAAAAGCTCATCTCTCAAAGCTTGTCTCAGCTTCTCTTTTGGGAGCGTCGCGCTGCGGATTTTAGCTGCGGTCACGCCTGCTCATTTCCTCCTCTCAGCGCCTCTCTTTAAAAGCGCAGCCTCTTCTCATCTCAATGCTCAGTACTCATCTCTTTCTTCTTCAAAGCTCGACTCTTGGGGAGCGTCGTGCTGCGGGCTGCGGCCCCTCCACCTTTGCGAACCTCCCCGATAGCTCTTCCTCCGCCCTCCCTAGCCAAACCCCTGGCTCATGGTTGGTCGAGTGGGGCTGGCTCACTCCTCCCCTCTATGACGAGGTGGAGACACGCCTTTCTTCTCCGACCCTGCCTCGTGGTCAATGGCGGTTATTGGAGGGGAGGTAATTGCCAAACGACAAAAAGGGGGAATGGAGGTTTTGGGAATGGGAATGAAGGGAATCTATCTCTTTTGCTTGGTGCAATGGAGTACTTCTATTAATGGGAGACACAGCCTTACCCTAAAACACAGAATAAGATATAACTATTGAACAGGGGTATTCTATGATTGGCTGTGGTGTGGATGCTTTATGGACTAATTATGGGATGCCCTTTGACCTTTACACAGCTCCGGAGGCAGGAGGCGCAGAATAACCAATAATAATAATTCACACAATCAAAAAAATATACAGTCCTCATATCCGCAACAATATAATGAAAGCAGATCACACAATAATGTGAAACAATGTGATTTCGTGTAAAAAAAGAAAACAATTCACAGCATTTTCAGCGGGTGGACCGGATGACACCGAGGGACTGCAAGATACCTGGGCAGCGAGGAGGGTGTGGGTGAGGAGGGGTGGGAGCGAGGAGAGGATGGAAGCAAGGAGGGGATCAATGATTTTGAAGTTTTATTACTTATATATTGGTGGAATCGACCATTCATTCTCAAAACCAGGACGTGAGAGACAAAAAAAAAGAGTGGAAATCAAGAGAGAGTGAGGGAAAGCCAAGAGGAGAAAATGTCGGCAGAGCGTTCTTTTTTACTCAAGGCTCTGACGTCATCCGTGCCTGCTCCACCAATCCCATAGTCCCATCTTAGCAGTCCTTGCACCAATCAATCCTGGAACAATCACTGCTCTTCAGAAACCACATTCAGGAAAAATAAATAATTTGACTTTCACTGAGGAGATGCTTCCGTTTGGCCACTCTGCCGTAAAGCCCAGATCGGTGGAGGGTTGCAGTGATGATTGTCCTTCTGGAAGTTTCTCCCATCTCCACACAGGATCTCTGGAGCTCAGCCAGAGTGACCATCGGATTCTTGGTCACCTCTCTTACCGAGGCCCTTCTCCCCCGATTGCTCACTTTTGCCGGGCGGCCAGTTTTAGGAAGAGTCCTGATTGTTCCAAACTTCTTCCATTGAAGAATTATGGATGCCACCATGCTCTTGGGAACCTTCAATGCAGCAGAATTTTTTTTTGTAGGATTCCCCAGATATGTGCCTCGACACAATCCTGTCCCTGAGCTCTGCAGGCAGTTCCTTCGACCTCATGGCTTGGTTTTTTGCTCTGATATGCATTGTCTCAACGAGTGAGACCTTATATAGACAGGTGTGTGCCTTTCCAAATCATGTCCAATCAATTGCATTTACCACAGGTTGACTCCAATCAAGGTGTAGAAACATCTCAACGATGATCAAGAGAAATGGGAGGCACCTGAGCTAAATTTCAAGTGTCATAGCAAAGGGTATGAATACTTATGTCAATGTGATATTTCAGGTTTTTCTTTTTAATAAATTTGCAAAACTTTCTAAAATCCTGTTTTCTCTTTGTCATTGTGGGGTATTGAGTGTAGATTGATGAGGGAAAAATGAATTTAAACAATTTCATCATAAGGCTGCAACATAACAAAATATGAAAAAAGTGAAGGGGTCTGAATACTTTCTGAATACACTGTATATACAGACTTGGCATTTAATATGGAATATTTTTTTTGTGGGGGTGAACTGACTTTTCAAGATGTCTTAGAACCAAAAGTTCATTGGAATTATGTTGAAATTATTCTAGATTTTGATAATGTGACCTTAAAAGAAACAAAAACCACATTTGACATTTCGAAACAAATAAATTGATCCTTGAGAGTGATGTAAACTGATATCGAACTCAATTCATGGACAGTACTGTGTTAAACTTCTGTACGTTTTCCAGAAGTATCTCTTTATTTTGCACATTAGCCAAAAAATTTTTTTAACAAAAACAAAAGTTAAATTACGACTGGGAATACGGACAGTAAAATTACAGTTCAGTACTTCGTGTAACCCCCACGAGCATTCAGGAGAGCACGTACACGTTGAGGCATGCTGTTCACGAGATTTGCCAAGGTTTGGACAGGAATCGCTTGCCATGCAGTGACAATAGCCTGCTGCAATTCACGCACAGAGGTCGGCTGCTGGTCCAAGTGGTCGATTTGACGCGTTAATTCTGCCCACAAGTTCTCTATCGGATTCATATCCGGGGACATTGCAGGCCACTCCATATGCACTACACCACAGTCAGCAAGAAAGTGTTGGATCATGCGAGCACGATGAAGCCGTGCATTGTCATCTTGGAAGACAAAGTTTCCTCGAAAGGCTGCACGAGCAAATGGAAGCAATGTTTCTTCCAGAATGGCCCTGTACTTGAACTGGTTCAGGTTTCCATTCAGAACAACCAGGTCAGTTTTGCCCCCTGCATGAAAAGCAGCCCAAACGGTCACCCCACCACCTCCAGCTTGGACTCTTGGCACTATACAATCTTTGTTGTAGGCTTCATGCACTTGTCTGCGCACTCCGACGCGGCCATCTTGACGATAGACCAGAAATCTAGACTCGTCACTGATGATCACGTGATTCCAGTGCCCTGGCTGCCATTGATGGTGCCCTCTGGCCCACTGCAAATCGGCGCTGGCGGTGTTGTCTGGTCAGGCGTGGCTTTCTCAGGGGACGCCTGGCACGATAGCTTGCTTGAACCAGTCGTTGGTTGACTAGCCTTCTGGATACAGGCACATTTATCAGTTTCTGCCACTCAGCCCTAAGCCGATTAGATGACTTGGTTTGGCCATTGCAGTCTAAACGGTGCAGCTGGCGATCATCCCTCCTTGTGGTTCTGCTGGGATGGCCTGGCCTCGGTATTGGAGTAGGGACACCCCTCTGAGCATTTTTTTTCAGGATCTTTGAAACCTGACCTTGAGTGATGCCATACTGCCGAGCAATAGCACGCTGTTTCATGCCGTAATTTCGTAAAGCCACCACTCCATGACAAACAGCATTGTCGAGTTGACGGAGCATCTCCAGAGGAAGCGGCAATAGCTTTTGGAGACGTGCAGCAGTTGTTTTCCACTAATACAGAATGCAACAACCCTTGTATACCCGACTGTGAAGCCAATCATCAAATGCACCTGTCCGTACATTTTGCCACGCCACCTGTGATATAATCCTGTTGTTGACTTCTTGCTGTGACAGACAATCAGTGACATGGTTCTTTTAACAAATAAATCACCAATGTGCAAAAGAAACTCACCAGATTGATATACTGAGTTAAGAAAGTAAACCCAAGTCAAGAAAAAAAATATAATCCATATTAAATGCCAAGTCTGTATATATATATCTACAGACTTGGCATTTAATATGGAATATTTTTTTTTTCTTGACTTTGGTTTACTTTCTTAACTCAGTATATCAATCTAGTGAGTTTCTTTTGCACTTTGGTGATTTCTTTATTGAAAGAACCATGTGTCAAAACCATGTGTTAAAAGAAAGTTATCCATGTGTTAAACCATGTTATCCATGTTAAAACCATGTGTTAAAAGAACCATGTGTTAAAAGAACCGCAGAACTACTTTCTGAATGCACTGCATATATATATATATATATATATATATATATATATATATATATATATATATATATATATATATACATATATATATATATATATATATATATATATATACAGACTTGGCATTTAATATGGAATATATATTTTTTCATGACTTGGGTTTACTTTCTTAACTCAGTATATCAATCTGATGAGTTTCTTTTACACTTTGGTGATTTATTTGTTAAAAGAACCATGTCACTGATCGTCTGTCACAGCAAGAAGTCAACAACAGGATTATATCACAGGTGGCGTGGCAAAATGTAAAGACAGGTGCATTTGATGATTGGCTTCACAGTCGGGTATACAAGGGTTGTTGCGTTCTGTATTAGTGGAAAACAACTGCTGCACGTCTGCAAAAGTTATTGCCGCTTCCTCTGGAGATGCTCCGTCAACGCGGCAATGCTGTTTGTCATGGAGTGGTGGCTTTAAGAAATTACAGCATGAAACAGCGTGCTATTGCTCGGCAGTATGGCATCACTCAAGGTCAGGTGTCAAAGATCCTGAAACAAAATGCTCAGATGGGTGTCCCTACCCCAATACCGAGGCCAGGACGTCCCCGCAGAACCACAAGGAGGGCTGATCGCCAGCTGCACCGGTTAGTCCGCAATGGCCGTACCAAGTCAGCTAATCGGCTTAGGGCTGAGTGGCAGCAACTGACAAATGTGCCTGTATCCAGAAGGCTAGTCAACCAACGACTGGTTCAAGCAGGCTATCGTGCCAGGCGTCCCCTGAGAAAGCCACGCCTGACCAGACAACACCGCCAGCGCCGATTTCAGTGGGCCAGAGAGCACCGTCAATGGCAGTCAGGACACTGGAATCACGTGATCTTCAGTGACGAGTCTAGATTTCTGGTCTATCGTCAAGATGGCCGCGTCCGAGTGCGCAGGCAAGTGCATGAAGCCTACAACAAAGATTGTATAGTGCCAAGAGTCCAAGCTGGAGGTGGTGGGGTGACCGTTTGGGCTGCTTTTCATGCAGGGGGCAAAACTGACCTGGTTGTTCTGAATGGAAACCTGAACCAGTTCAAGTTCAGGGCCATTCTTGAAGAAACATTGCTTCCATTTGCTCGTGCAGCCTTTCGAGGAAACTTTGTCATCCAAGATGACAATGCACGGCCTCATCGCGCTCGCATGATCCAACACTTTCTTGCTGACCGTGGTGTAGAGCATATGGAGTGGCCTGCCATGTCCCCGGAAATGAATCCGATCGAGAACTTGTGGGCAGAATTAACGCATAAAATCGACCACTTGGACCAGCAGCCGACCTCTGTGCGTGAATTGCAGCAGGCTATTGTCACTGCATGGCTGGCGATTCCTGTCCAAACCTTGGCAAATCTCATGAACAGCATGCCTCAACGTGTATGTGCTCTCCTGAATGCTCGTGGGGGTTACACGAAGATACAGACTTGGCATTTAATATGGAATATTTTTTTTGTGGGGGTGAACTTACTTTTCAAGATGACTTGGAACCAAAAGTTCATTGGAATTATGTTGAAATTATTCTAGATTTTGTTAATGTGACCTTTAAAAGAAACAAAAACCACATTTGACATTTCGAAACAAATAAATTGATCCTTGAAAGTGATGTAAACTGATTTCGAACTCAATTCATGGACAGTACTGTGTTAAACTTCTGTACGTTTTCCAGAAGTATCTCTTCATTTTGCACATTAGCCAAATTGTTTTTTAACAAAAACAAAAGTTAAATTAAGACTGGGATTACGGACAGTAAAATTACAGTTCAGTACTTCGTGTAACCCTCACGAGCAGTCAGGAGAGCACGTACACGTTGAGGCATGCTGTTCACGAGATTTGCCAAGGTTTGGACAGGAATCGCTTGCCATGCAGTGACAATAGCCTGCTGCAATTCACGCACAGAGGTCGGCTGTTGGTCCAAGTGGTTGATTTGACACGTTAATTCTGCCTACAAGTTCTCTATCGGATTCATATCCGGGGACATGGCAGGCCACTCCATATGCTCTGCACCACCGTCAGCAAGAAAGTGTTGGATCATGCGAGCACGATGATGCCGTGCATTGTCATCTTGGAAGACAAAGTTTCCTCGAAAGGCTGCACGAGCAAATGGAAGCAATGTTTCTTCCAGAATGGCCCTGTACTTGAACTGGTTCAGGTTTCCATTCAGAACAACCAGGTCAGTTTTGACCCTGCATGAAAAGCAGCCCAAACGGTCACCCCACCACCTCCAGCTTGGACTCTTGGCACTACACAATCTTTGTTGTAGCCTTCATGCACTTGTCTGCGCACTCGGACGCGGTCATCTTGACGATAGACCAGAAATCTAGACTCGTCACTGAAGATAACGTGATTCCAGTGTCCTGGCTGCCATTGACGGTGCTCTCTGGCCCACTGCAATCGGCGCTGGCGGTGTTGTCTGGTCAGGCGTGGCTTTCTCAGGGGACGCCTGGCACGATAGCCTTCTTGAACCAGTCGTTGGTTGACTGGCCTTCTGGATACAGCCACATTTGTCAGTTGCTGCCACTCAGCCCTAAGCCGATTAGCTGACATGGTACGGCCATTGCGGACTAACCGGTGCAGCTGGCGGTCATCCCTCCTTGTGGTTCTGCGGGGACCTCCTGGCCTCGGTATTGGAGTAGGGACACCCCCTGAGCATTTCGTTTCAGGATCTTTGACACCTGACCTTGAGTGATGCCATACTGCCGAGCAATAGCACGCTCTTTCATGCCGTAATTTCGTAAAGCCACCACTCCATGACAAACAGCATTGTCGAGTTGACGGACCATCTCCAGAGGAAGCGGCAATAACTTTTGGAGACGTGCAGCAGTTGTTTTCCACTAATACAGAACGCAACAACCCTTGTATACCCGACTGCGAAGCCAATCGTCAAATGCACCTGTCCGTACATTTTGCCATGCCACTTGTGATATAATCCTGTTGTTGACTTCTTGCTGCGACAGACAATCAGTGACATGGTTCTTTTAACAAATAAATTACCAAAGTGTAAAAGAAACTCACCAGATTGATATACTGAGTTAAGAAAGTAAACCCAAGTCAAGAAAAAAAAAAAATCCATATTAAATGCCAAGTCTGTATATATACAGGGGGCTGCAAAAGTAGGTATACAGTAAGGATTATACCAGTATTACCAGTATTATAATAGTGGTGCTAGGATTCATTTAATACTAGAATTCATTTAATTCATTAAAATCATTATTCCCATTTTTAATATTTTTATTTTCGTAATTTTTTCTATAATACATCTATTATTTGCAGGTGAAGTGGAAATTTAACGATGGCTGGTAATACAACGGACGATGAGCGCAAATGGATTTTGAAACAGTACTGGAAGACAAAGAATAGTGAACATGTGCGAGAGCAGTGGCGAGAAACATTTGCATCGCCTCCACCAACGAGGCTCACGATTTACCAGATACGTGACAAATTTGAGAGGACGGGGTCTATCCACAACTCGCCGAAGAGTGGTCGACCAGTCACCTTGACAACGCCAGAGAATGCAATGCAAGTCGCCCTGGCATTTACCCAGAGCCCTCAGAAATCGAAAAACAGGGCGTCATCTGAATTGGGTATTGAACGCAGATCGTTGGGTCGTTTGATGCACCGTGCAGGACTGAAAATGTATGTGCCACGATTGATACATGGTTTATTAGAGGAAGACTCGGATCGGCGTTTACAATTTTGCGAAGCCATCCTGAACGAGGAACGAGAGGGTGACAGCATTCTGCGCAAAATCGTGTGGTCCGATGAAGCAAACTTTAAGCTATCGGGTGCTGTTAATCGGCACAATTGTGTGTACTACGCAACTGAAAACCCTAAAGTCACGATTGAGCAACAGCTCAATCAACCTGGGGTGACAGTGTGGGCTGGCCTGTCCTGCAAAGGTGTCGTTGGACCTATCATTCTGCACAGGACTGTCGATCAACACGTGTATCTGAACATGCTGGCGGATACAATCATACCACAGGTACGCGAACAATGGCAGCAGGACGACTTCTACTTTCAGCAGGATGGGGCGCCACCGCACTTCACACTCACTGTGCGTGCGCTACTTGACAAAGAATTTCCCAACAGGTGGATTGGACGTCGGGGAGCCGTTGACTGGCCACCACGTTCGCCGGATCTCACCCTTATGGACTTCTTTTTCTGGGGATGTGTAAAAGACAGGGTTTTCGCATGCAAGCCACGTTCTGTTGATGCCATGATTCAGTTCATACGGGAGGCTTGCCAGGAAATTGATGCTGATAAAGACCTTTGTGCCAGAGTGTGCATGGGTGTCCACACTCGACTGGTGGAGTGTGTGAATGCCGGGGGCAAACAGTTTGAACATTTGAGGGATTAATATGTTTATTATTGATATGTTTATTATTGATATGTTATTATTGATATGCTTGTATAATCAATAAAATACGTTTTGTGCGCACGTTTTGTTTTTCATTACTGTATACCTACTTTTGCAGCCCCCTGTATATATATATATATATATATATATATATATATATATATATATATATATATATATATATATATATATATATATATATATATATATATAAATATATATATATATATATATATATATATATATATAAATATATATATATATATATATATATATATATGTATATATATATATATATATATATATATATATATATATATATATATATATATATATATATATATATATGGATATGTATATATATATATATATGTATATATGTATATATATATGTATATATGTATATATATATGTATATATATATATATATGTATATATGTATATATATATGTATATATGTATATATATATGTATATATATATGTATATATGTATATATATTATATATATGTATATATGTATATATATATATATATATATATATGTATAATGTATATATATATGTATATATATATATATATATATATATATATATATATACATATATATATATATATATATATATATACAATGCCTATAGAAAGTCTACACCACCTTTCAAATTTTTCACCTTTTGTTGCTTTATAGCCTGGAATTAAAATGCATTAAATCAGACTTTCCACATCATAAGCCACAACGTCCAACTGAAAATCAAATTCTACAAATTTCAGAAAATTAATGAAATATACAGAACGAGAACATCTTGGTTGGACAAGTGTCCACCCCACTGAGTTAGTACTTGGTGGAAGCACCTTTGGCAGCAATTACAGCTGTGAGTCTCTTGGGATATGTCTCTACTTGATGATGGAAGAAAGGCATCTCAACCACCACTGTGAAGTGACTGTGATGGAAGAATGGACTTTTAACCACCACTGTTAAGGGACTGTGATGGAAGAAGGGACTCTCAACCACCACTGTGAATCATTGATTGACAAACCATTTCTCCATTGACCTCGCTTTGTTCACGGGGGCATCGTCATGCTGAAACAGGAAAGGGCCTTCCCAAAACTGTTGCCACAAAAGTTGGAAGCACATAATCATTTAGAATGTCAATTTATGCTGTAGCGTCAAGATTTCCCTTCTCTGGAATGAAGGGGCCGAGCCCGAACCATGAAAAACAGTCCCAGACCATTATTCCTACTCCACCAAACTTTACAGTTTGCACTATGCATTCGGGCAGGTAGCATTATCCTGGCATCCGCCAAACCCAGATTGGTCCGGCGGACTGCCGGATGGTGAAGCGTGATTCACCACTGCAGAAAACGCGTTTCCACTGCTCCAGAGTCCAATGGCGGCGAGCTTTACACCACTCAAGCCGACGCTTGGCATTGCGCATGGTGATCTTAGGCTTGTGTGCAGCTGCTCAGCCATGGAAACCCATTTCATGAAGTCTCGACGAACAGTTGTTGTGCTGACGCTGCTTCCAGAGGCAGTTTGGAACTCGGGAGTGAGTGTTGCAACCGAGGACAGACTATCTTTATGCACTACACGCTACACCACTCGGCGATCCCGTTCTGTGAGCTTGTGTGCTCCACCACTTTGTGGCTGAGCTGTTGTTGCTCCTCGACGTTTCCACTTCACAATAACCGCACTTACAGTTGACCAGGCAGCTCTAGCAGGGCATAAATTTGACGAACTGACTTGTGTGAAAGGTGGCATCCTATGGCAGTGCCATGTTGAAAGTCGCTGAGCTCTTCAGTACGGCCCATTCCACTGCCAATGTTTGTCTATGGAGATTGAATGGCTGTGTGCTTGATTAAATATACCTGTCAGCAATGGATGTGGCTGAAATAGCCGAATCCACTATTTAAAAGGGGCTGTCCGCATACTTTTGGGCATGTAGTGTATTTTGGTTACAGAGTTATACAACCTTTTTGTGAACCAGGCATTAAAATGGCAGCTGCTGCAGCGATTAAAATGCTATAATTTTCACAAACCTATTATATACACATATACACCCATATAAAGATGCATTTGCAAGGAGGTTTGAGGGGCAAACTTTATCCTGTAATGTTCACTAAACCTGCGACAAACAGAACTTATATACTATGTTTGGTTATAATCAAGCTGTGCAACGACAAGGTGTTGCAAGCCCAGCAATAAGGTGGGATAAAATTTCTAGGCCACCAATTTGTAACAATATCAGTGAATATGGTTCTGCATCTTAGCCACCTGTTGAGTGACACTAATTACCCCTTAGGGTTCGAATTAATTACCCTGTGGGTTCGACTCCCTCCAGGGAAATACGGTGAGATTTTGTCATGCAAGACCCAGAGGAGGTTGTGCTTCACAGATCTACATATGGAAGTCTTGTACACTATTAACAGTGGAAAACAGCCGAGAAATAATGTTCCTTTGTGAATATTTCCAAGGAACCCCCTGTCCAAGACGCCATCTTAACATGCCATTGATCCATGGAAGATCATGGCAGATTCCAAGTGCATGGAGCTAGAACTATAATCTGCCAGGTGTCAATTACAAAAGGAAACTAGAACAGGCACTAGGTAGAGAGCATATCTCTGCCAGGTTGAACCGTTTTCGTTTTCTATCCCACTGATATGCCAGATCTGAATCCAGCATGAACCAAAGTCGAATCGGCTTGTTCTTGTCACCTGCACAACTCATCGAACAAGTTTTGTGATAACCCGTCCAAAACGCTGTGAAATATCTCTCAATGGTAAAGATCACTTTGAAGATAAAAAATATATAGTATCAGATCCGGTTCCGGATCTTAACCAAAATTGAATCGATTCGTCGTTGTCACACACCCAATCGGCCCACCAAATTTCGTTCAAATCCGTCCGCAACTTTTTGAGACATCTTTCTCACAGACAAACAGACAGGGGTGAAAACGTAACATTTGTGCACCTTCGGTGGCTGCGGTAACTAGAGAGTTCACAGAACATGATAACCCACACAGTGTTTAAGTATATACTTCCATTTTAACAAAATAATAATTTTAACGATCGTTTAAAAAACCCTGAAGCAGGCTCATACACCACCCTTATACACCATAATATAGAAATGTATATGTGGAGGATGATGGTCGTGGCCTTCAAGGAGAAAGACGGCTCTGAGGAGCCTCTGGAATGCATCCCACAATTCCTTGAGCTAGAGATGAAGGGGTTGCATGACTTCGTCACGAAATCGATGCCACCGTTTCTCAAGATTCTGGACCTGCCCGAGGAGTTGTTGGAGCACGACCCCAGTGAATGGGGAAACCAGAAAGCGTACCGAAGGAGTCAGGAGGTTGCCCAGACAGTGAAGACTTTCATCCACAGCTTGATGGAATACTGTTCTCCCCTCTGGGCCGGTGCTCCTTCCTCACACCTAGCTCGGCTTCACGCTGTTGAAACCAAAGCTTTCAGAATCATTGGAATCTCCCGCGATGAAGCTATCTCTGAGGGCCTTTCACTCACTCACCACAGGCAGGTTGGTGGTCTTTCTGTCTTCTACCGACTCCTCTCCGGCCTAGCTCCCCCTGCTCTCTCTGTGTTCTGGCCCCCAAATATTCCTACAGGTCGCACAACATCTGCCAGCAACCCTCTTCTAGTGAAATTGCCAAAATCTAGGCTCTCTGCTCACCTTCACTCTTTCATTCCCCTTTTCTCCCACCTCTGGAACAAACTTCCTCACTCTCTTCAATCCCACTCCCCCCTCCAGGTCTTTAAAACAGCTGTTCACCATCATCTCTTATCTTCCCCCATCCAAAACCTTGATCTTTTCTACCCCCATTAATTCACCCCAGGTCCACTTTTCTGAAACACCGACTACTTTCCTGGAAGTCCTAGTAGTATCCACGTGTTTTATACCTCTCCCAACCACCCCCCCCCCCACCCCCGCCTTCCCATGCCTCCTCCCCCCTAAGCCCTCTACCTCCCACAGATCTCCCGATGTCCGTGTTCTCTGCTGTTGTACTTGTGTGCTTCCCTCTCTCTCACCATCTTGTCTCCCGCTCCCTTTATTGTATGTTTTGTGTGTCCGTTTTTTTTTTTTGTGATTGATGTTAGCTCTTCCACGAGCCTCGATGTTGTGTACAAAAAAAGGTGGTCATCAACCTCGCAAAGCATAGCGTTTCACTTATCCAAGAGTTCAACGCTTCCATAACACAAAACGAGGAACAAAAGCCGTTCCTCCTGCAGGTCATTGAGGACCATCGGAATGCGTTCTCGGCACCAACTAAGACTGGAGCCATCAAGAGATCCAGGCCACAATAAGTGCATGGCAGCCATGGCATACTTGATATCCCCCAGAATAACCTAATACCCCCACCATAGTTTATGTTGCTGTGGGGGGTGACCTAGATGCCACCCATAATCTATATTATAGGTCGTTAACAAACAATGCGCAGGATAATTCGAAACGAACGTAAATTGTTGTTATCTGTATTTTGATTTATCTTTGCTCAAAAATAGTCAAAACTTTCAAATATAGCATTTTCGTTCTCGAACCCTGTAAATTGTCTCAATATTATGAAAATTCGACAACAAATTGGTTCAAATTTGATAAATTTACATGTCATATATAACAAATATCAAAAAGTGGTTTAAATTCAGTAAGCGACCCTTGGCAATTACAGTTATGTACAAAGTGGTATTTCATGCATCGTGGCATTTGCTAACAATTAAAATGCCCACATGTGTGAAATGAAATGTCATTTGTCTGTTGTAAAGATGTTTTATTTACTATACACGGCTTGAACATTTTACCAGTTATCTTGTAACTGGCAGGAGTACCCGGCATTGGGGGCGGTGGGAGGCAGGAGAGGGAGGGGTGAGGTAGGGGTGAGAAAGGGAGTGGGGGAAGTGGGAGAGGGAGGAGAGGGAGAGGAAAGGGGAGAGGGCGGGTAAAGATATACTAACTACATATACTTTTTGGGGGGGGGGGGTGGGGGGAGGCGTTGACAGGCTCCTCTGTTTTGGGGGAGGCAAGAAGGGAAGGAGGAAAATTTTACCCATGCAAAGAGTGCTTTAACCTCAGTGTTGCCCAGGTAAAAAAAAGGAAATTGTAATACCCTCTGCCACCATCACCAGGTGGGGCTACACAGTACATATTTACATAGAGAATTTACGCCCCTCAACCGGTCCCCCACGCCCCCGCATGAGGCCGCGGCCACTAAGCCTATGTTACCCCCAAGACAAAGTTGTATTTGTACCCCGAGTAAAGTATATAAGTGTTTATAGCTGGAGTACCCGGTGTTGCTCAAGCAAAAAATAAACAGCAACATATTTGAAATGAGGGCAAATATAATGGAAAAGCAATTACATCCAAATCAGAATCCATCACAAATGTTAAATCATCATTTCACCTTTTCGTTTAATATATACTGGTTCATCACGTTTCTGTGTTAAGTTTGATGACTTTCCGAAAGAAGAAGAAGCCTTACCACAAACTTCGACAGCCCCCAGAATTGTTGGATTTATTTGTGTTCAAATGTCTGGTGATTGTTTTGTATTTATCTATGCGAATGTGTACTTGCATATAACTGCCTTTCATCAAAAAGCTTTAGGCACTAAAGAGCGATTTTTGAAAAATCCCCCCAAAAAACTTTTTTTTTCAAAAAAAAAGTTTCCCCCTAAAACACTCCCAGGCCCTCACTGATGAACTTCTGAAAGTTTGACAATGATCCGTTCAGAAAAATGACGACACAGACAGACCAACGGCTCTCTTATATAGTAGATGTGGTTTCGTCATAATTACGTGGACAATGGACATGACTATAAGGACATATAATGAAACAGGACATATTAGGAAAACTTTGATTGCGTTGTGCAAGTTCTAAATATTCTTTTATTTAAAAAAATTACTCTCACATTTGTGAAGCTGCTGGAACCGAATGGTGGGTTGGAGATTATCTTTTTCCGGCATTCATTTTTTGGAACACCCTACTATACATGCTTCGTGTCTCAGTTATAACCTGCACCACAGCAACGCCGCTGATTGACAATTATATGTGTAAAAAAGTCGAATTATATGTGTAAAGTCGAAACTGTTAATACGAAACTGTAAAGCTCCTCACCACATACAAGGCTTTCATCCGCAGCTCAATGGAATACTGTTCTCCCCTATGGGCTGGTGCTCCTGCCTCACACCTAGCTCGGCTTCACGCTGTTGAAACCAAAGCTTTCAGAATCATTGGAATCTCCCGCGATGAAGCTATCTCTGAGGGCCTTTCACTCACTCACCGCAGGCAAGTAGGTGGTCTTTCTGTCTTCTACCGACTCCTCTCCGGCCTTGCTCCCCCAGCTCTCTCTGTGCTCTGTCCCCCAAATATTCCTACAGGTCACACAAGATCTGCCAGCAAGCCTCTGATGGTTAAACTGCCAAAATCTCGGCTCTCTGCTCACCTTCACTCCTTCATTCCTCTTTTCTCCCGCCTCTGGAACAAACTCCCACACTCCCTTCAATCCCACTCCTCCCTCCAGGTCTTTAAAACAGCTGTTCACCACCATCTCTTATCTTCCCCCATCCAAAACCTTGATCTTTTCTACCCCCACTAATTCACCCCAGATCCACCTTGTTTGTAATTCCAACTTCTTTCCTGGTAGTCCTGGCAGTGTCCATATGTTTTATGCCTCTCCCACCCCCTTCCCATGCCTCCCCCCAAAGCCCTCTCCCTCCCACAGATCTCTCGATGTCTCCATGTCTCTCGGTTCCTGCTCTCAAATGTTGTGTTTGTGTCCTTCCCCCTCTCTCCCCATCTTGTCTACCGCTCCCGATGCTTTTTGTTTTATGTGTCGGTTTGTCGGTTATGTGTCGGTTTGTCGGTTTGTCTTTCTGTGTGATAAATGTTCGCTCCTTCACGAGCCTCGATCTTGTATACAACAAAAAAAAATAATAATAATAATAATAATAATAATAATAATAATCACCTTTCTCCATCGTTTCAGCATCATTGTTATAAGCGTGAGAAACAGCAAAATGGTTGTGGTGGAAGATAAATATATAATTGTCAAAACTCATGACAAAATGTGTTTGGTTGAAATTAAACACCGTGATAACTAAAGCGGTACATAAGATGTTTTCTGCAAATGGTCAAAACCCACAATATTCAACCCCGTGATATTTAAGGGTTTACTGCACTGCAAAACTGGAAATTATTGGAAGTATTATAAAGGTGATTTGTGTTCTACAGTGTTAAAGTATAGTATTCAAATAACATAAAGGTTTAAAGAGGTTTAAAGGCGTATAAGTAAATTAATTCCGGGGTTTACTGCCGTTTAATGCAGTGGCTATTACATCACCCCATCTAGCACATTACATTAGTTATTCATTCCTGTTGTTTGTGTCCTTTATAACGTCCTTAAAAACAGTAGGTTTCCTGTTTGGAATAATTTTCAATTATGTTTGACTGCCGGGCAGACAGAGTAAAAATATTATCTCACAAAATATTATTATCTCGCGTATGTGCAATCGGGACAAATTAAGAGCCGAAGAAATACAAATTTTTCGAGTAATATAAAAATGGTGAACTTGTCTTCCGATTCATGTTCCCATTCGTGTTCAAAATACAACATTCAATTTAAATAAGTTGTTCATCGATCATAAACTGACGATCATAAACTGATAATACGGATGGACAAATGGATGGATAGATATGAACCAATTGCTTAACCATGCTTTCCACTTGGTGTGTGTAGGGTAATTAGAGGAATAGTCAACCAGACTTTATGGTGAGAAAGTGTGTGGGATTTGAAACATTGAACAACATATTCCAGGTGAATATCGAAATTAATATTTTCACCAGATCTGCACAGAATTCAGTCCTTTGCTATATGAATTTCAGCAGTGTCATACATTTCCCAGCTATGGGTGAGCTTTTTGATACATTTGACAAAAACAAGTAATTATTGGTTCTGACTCTTTGTAGAAAAAAATATATACTGTTACATGTGTGGGGGTAGATGATGGAATGCAATAGTAAAGGCAGGATTGTATAGGTGTAGCATGGACCGTGGACGCGTAGGAGACATCTCAATGTATTTAAGTAAGAAAACTGGAGCTTAAGATTGTTATGTGTCTTCACACGGGGGTGAAGCTGTGTTAACTAGATAGGGATTCATGTTAGTTTCCCCCATTATGTGATTGTCTCCTGTGGCTTTTCCCTACATTTTAACAACTACAACAAGGCTGGCCATAAAAAAAACCCTCTGTTTAATGAACAAGCCGTTCGGGGGAGGGACGGAGAGGGAGCACAAGAGGGCTGTTTTTACAGCTCGCTCGACGGCTCTGTGCGCATCGCCGTCGTCGGCCGGCACCATTTTGGGGCACTCCGTCATGGGAGGCATTGGGACTGGACCAGCGCCGTCACCTTTACAAAATAACTCGTTGGGAGTACTTACCTGGGTAAGTGGCTGCATGATATATAAAAAAAACATTTATTTTACTTTATCATTCCCCTGTGTTCGTATTTGTGTCTGAATGGAGTATCCTCAAAATAGGAATTGCAATTAGTTTACTTCAACATTTATTTCGTCTTGCATTTATTTTTTATTAAATCATTATTGTTGCACTTTATTTGTCGTGTCGTGTCTGTTCATTGTGGGTTTCCATCCGGGTAAGCGCCGTCGCTGCCTTCCGTCCTGCGCGCGCCATAAAAATAACCACCAAGATTTCGGGAGTTCGCCTCGGGAGTAAAATCGATTGGTCATTCATCACCCAGTGGTCTTAATCGCTGGGCGACATGACAATACATTATTGTACACAAATACTACCATCCCCACCCCTCCCCCTCCACTCTTATATGAATCTCTTAAATCTTTTCTCAAGAGATTATGACCAGATGTCCAATTATCTCTGGATACCTATGGTGGAGACAACGCGTATATTTTGGAAGGTATTAAGATGTGAACTTTCTGTCCCGCTTTCCAAAATCCTGAATGCATCTTAAACACACATGCATGAACTATAAAAATCAAAATGGAGAGATTGATGCAATAACAACAATACAATAGCTGCCATACTGAATAGCACTCTGAAGGCATGAGTTGAGCAGAGATGAAACAAAAAGCTATTAGGCTTGGCATGCTATAAGTACTTCAAAACTTTTGATTGAACAACAACTTGCCTATACGAATCTGTCCAACCTCACCTTCTGTATCACAGATCCCCACACTCTCCATCAATGCCCCCACTCTCCCAGCTTAGACACTTTACATGATTTTCAGCATTCTCAAAATCCTTGGTAAGAAAAGATAGAAAAAGGAAATGGCAATACATCAAGGAAACAGACAGGCTTTGGTGAGTGGTACAACTTGGCAACTGGCCATGATGCACCTTAGTAAACTGAATCCAAAGTGCTGATAAGCATATCCTTTCCCAATGTCTCACCCTATATATTGGGCTGAAGCTGTGTAACTTTGCCAGGTTTGTTTCATGTCTACTGTGTTTCTTCTGTGGAGTTTTGTGGTAAAGTCTTGGGTGAAGGTTAACAGGTGTTAACGATAGTCACCATGGCGTTTGTTGCACAGAACTTTGCGGTAACACCTAGTGAGGCACAGTTCCGAGCGTTACTAAAGTCGGACCTCTTGAAATTGGCCAAACATTTTAACTTGGAGGTCCGAACTAATTTGAGGAAGGCAGAGTTGCAGACCACGGTGATACAGTCTATGGTGGGATTAGGAACATGGGATGAGTTAGCCTGGCAGTGGCTACCCGAAGAACCAGAAGACGTTGAGCTCCGGAAACTGGAGTTGCAATTACGGAGCCAGGAACGGATCAAAGAAGAAGAAAGGAAAGCAGAAGAGAGGAGAGAAGAGAAACAAGCAGAGGAAAGGAGAGTGGAACGAGAACTCCAGGAAAGGTTAAAAGAAGAAGAAAGGAAAGCAGAAAAGGAAAGAGCAGAAGAAGAAAGGAAAGCAGAAGAGAGGAGAGAAGAGAAACAAGCAGAGGAAAGGAGAGTGGAACGAGAACTCCAGGAAAGGTTAGAAGGAAGAAAAGCAGAGGAGAGGAGAGCTGCAAGGGACCTCGAAGCAGAGGAGAGAAAAGCGGAAAGGGAATTAAAGGAACGTGACATGGAGCTTCAGCAAGAAATTAAATTCAAGGAGCTGGAGTTAATGAGAGAACGGGGAGATGGACCACCCTTGCTGACGGGGTCGACACCCAGCCAGAACACCTGGGATGTGGGCAGACATGTGAGGCTGGTTCCACCCTTCAGTGAAAAGGAAGTCGCTAAGTTTTTTCCACACTTTGAGAAAGTGGCTCGACAGTTAAACTGGCCGGAGGAGGCCTGGACCATACTAGTACAAAGTGTGCTGGTGGGAAAAGCTCAAGAGATTTATTCGGCGCTACCAATGGACCAATGTGCAGATTATGAGGTATTGAAGAAGCACATCCTCAAAGCCTATGAGTTGGTTCCGGAAGCTTACCGGCAAAAATTCAGGAATGCCAGGAAGAGGGAGAGTGAGACCCATGTGGAGTTTGCCAGAGTGAAAGAAAATATGTTTGATCGGTGGTGTGAGTCAAAAGGAGTCGGGAACGACTTCGAAGCATTGCGTGACCTGATGCTGGTGGAGGAATTTCAACAGTATGTCCACGAGGACATCAAAGTGTACCTGCAGGAAAAGAAAGTACCGAAGTTGTGGGGCGCAGCCACCCTGGCAGATGATTATGCCTTAACACACCGGATAGGGGTCCACGAACCTAACTCCTCGCCTAGATCTCCGCAGGGGAGGTGGGGAACAGCAGGTGCAGAGAACGACAATACATGGCAGCGGCCTCGAGAGGATTATGGGGACAACGCGGATACCCCACCTGTTCGAAATCAGAGGGCTGCGGGCCCAAGACAAACTTATTTTTCGGGGGGCCCGAGGCAGACCACGAGTTTTTCCTCCGGGCCTACTTGCGCTTTTTGCAAGAAACCTGGACACTTGATGTCCAGTTGTTACCTCATGAAAAGGGAAGACCCAGAGCGGAGTCCGACTAGTACAACTCCGAATGCGATGGCAAACGTAAGAAATCGCCCACAGAAGAGTTACCAACCATTTATTTATGAGGGGTTGGTCTCACTCAAGGGAGACTTGACTAACCCAAGACCGGTTAGGGTTTTGAGGGACACAGGAGCCCATCAATCCTTAATGCTTGAAGGCATTTTGCCATTGTCAAAGAGTACCGCAACTGGTGATAGTGTTCGGTTACAAGGGATCGGTGGCTGTGTTAGTGCCCCACTTCATGTCATCCATTTGGAATCCGATTTGGTGTCAGGACCGGTCACCGTCGGTTTACAAGCCACGCTTCCTGTAGAGGGAGTATCTGTGATTATCGGAAATGATTTGGCCGGGGGGCAAATTTATGGTAACCCGAGGGTTGGTAAAGAGCACAGCAGGGAAAATAACACCCCACCAGCTCGGGATGGCGACAAAAGTTCCAAGTTATTTGTAGGGGGACTGAACTTCAACACAGAGGAAGAAGTTCTGACCTCTGTCTTCAACAGATATGGGCCGCTGGTGGAAGTGCGGGTGGTAAAAGACAGGGAAACGCAACAGTCAAGAGGGTTCGGCTTTGTCACGTTTGCAAGCACAAGAGACGCCAGAGAGGCAGAGAAGAATTGGAATGGTAAGGATTTGGAGGGTCGGACCATAACAGTAGGGAAGGCATTTCGTAGGCGTCGAGAGGTCTACAGAAGAGGACCACTTGGCAGGAGTTTTGGGGTTGGCAGCAGCCGATATTACTATGGAGGCTCCCAGAGTTACAGCACCTCCCGAAAGAATGAATGTCAGAGCACTGCCCGAGAAGGAGACCGCCAGTCAGGTAACGGCTGGGACAAGGGGTCCCACCGTAACTGTTAGGAGTCTGGAGAAGTTGAAGCACTATATACGGGGGAGCCGCCGAGCCGAGGCTCCTACACGGACTAACCGTGAACGCCACGTTCTTAAAGGCATCCAGGTAGTGAACTTTCCTGCACGGACTAACCGTGAACTCCACGTTCTTAAAGGCGTCCATGTAATGAACTTTCCTCCCCGGACTAACCGTGAACTCCACATTCCTTAAGGCGTCCATGTAGGAATACTCCGCTGGGCCTCCCGAAAAAGTGCTATAGAGAGGTTTAAATTTGGGGGCTTTGGGTCACCACCTCTTAACCGTCATTCAAGAGAAATTAGAAGGGGTTGACGCTTGGTCCAGAGGGAATTAATCTAGGGGATTGTGTGAAATTTTGTTGCTTTATTTTTAGGTGATGACTGTGCCCGGGGGGAACTGATGAGTTGGGGGGGCGGGGGGGGTGAGTTATCTGGTTTGTTTATCCAAGTTGGCCGGCAAAGAAAGTTTTCGCTGGGTTCAAACTTTCTTTCTTGAAGGGGGGGAGTGTTACATATTTATGTGAATGTATGTGAATTACTATTCAGGGCTTTGCTTATCAATGTGTAGTCGATTAAAGGTTGTTGTGATTAAAGGGTCAGGAGCCCTTCTGAGAAAAAGGAGACCGGAAACGGAAGAAAAAAAGACACGAGGTCCTGGAGACGCGACGATTCTTCTTCTTCCTCGCCGAGCTCGGACGCGAGGGGTGTCGATTGAGCAACGTAAAAGAATCGGCGTTTCAAAGCCCATCTGGCGAGAGGAGTTACCGGGACGTGTAACTACCCTTTGACACGTCAAGTCATTGTGGGTTCGTGCACGAAACCAAGCAGCTGGCACAGTTCGCCTCGCCGTCTACAAGGCCGCGTACGGGTCGCACCGGGGGCCGCGCGCACTGGGCAAGCCGCATGTTGCTTTGCCTGCTTTACATTACCCGCTTTGCTTGGCCAGGAGGTGCGCGCTGCAGCCGTTGTTCCCGGTACGGGACGTGCCCGGTGAAAGCACGTCAGGAAGGGTCCGTTCAACCGCCCACGTGCGGAGATCGAACTACAGGAGTACGGAGACATTGTGAGAGACATTGACCACGGAGGGAGTCGGGAGTGGGGCTCACGTGAGGAATGTATAAGATGGCCATCTTAGAGTTCATGTAGATGAGTTTACATCTTTGCACTATTGATTGCTGATTGTTGATGGTTGATTGCTCGGGGAATATATCATTGATTATTCCGGATCCTTGGTGTGGGGTTTTTTCTTGGTTGGAATTCATATTGATTGCGTTACGAAAGCGCATACATAATAAATCATTCTGGCGGAGTTCCTCTCACGGTCCGGGGGTCACCGAGACCAGGTAGTCACCGGGAGGACCACGTAACACCGTTCACAAACAAACGGGTACGTTCACGTATAGAAAGATCGATCGTGGGTCCGTGGCAAATCTGCATATGGCGATCCACGAAGTTCACGTTTAGAAAGTAGAAACCATCTCGGCATGTCATCGTTTACTTGAACTCGATATCTCTTTTTTCATTCCAAACAACATAACTCCAATCACAAATTAATCACAAAATAAACTTTTAACAACATTGTTAATGTTTCCTTCATTGTAAAAACTACCAAGTCAACAGTTAAAAGGATTTTGAGCTGATAGGTGTTACGGCCTTGGCAAGATTGATGGAGACAGCGATCTGTTAGCGTATAAACTGCCCAAATAGCTAGGTGGAATTCTCTCATGTAGAGATTAAACTCACGTTGTTTGAACTTTGGCCGAGGTCATTATTTACTTTTAATGATGTTTATATACAAATCGAAAAGAAGATAATTGGTTTTGGGTCGTCCTTTCCGCATATCTCGTGGGACTGTGAGTTGGAGAGATGACCGTGATGGCGGGGAGGGGGTTGGCATTCTCTCAAGCAGGGATTCAAGCCATGTCATTGTAAAAGGTCTTCGTCCGAGTTCACCGAGTCCGATCGGTGCAGCTGTGCAGCGATCGGTGCAGCCGTTTGTGCAGCACCCAGGAAAATAATGTTATGCAGGAGTCCAAACCTGAAAATGCTGCAGGCCAAAGCTGAAATTGGAAAAACAATATAGCCTATTTTACTCCAGGAGATCCCAGGATTACCCACTCAAAATATCGTTATTGTTTTTGTTTTGTTTTTCTATACATAGTCAAGGCTCGTAGAAGAGCTTCTCATAAGGAGTAGGCCATTGTGAGGAGGTTCCCTGGCCAAATCCCCTGTTACGTTTATCTGGGGAGTGGACCACAGACTTGATGAGCCAAACGGCCTCCTGCTGTGCCTAAGATGTTTAATAACATTCTGGTGAATGGGGTCCATGAAGACCTTCATGAATGCAAATGGTCCATGATGACCCTCATGTATCCGAGGGGTCCATTAAGTCCTTCATGAATGCAAATGGTCCATGAAGACCGTAATGGATCCAAGGGGTCCATGAAGACCTTCATGGCTGCAAAGGGTTTACAAAGACCTTCATGGATGTAAAGGGGTCCACGAAGACCTTCATGGATGCAAACGGTCCATGAAGACCTTCATGGATGCAAGGGGTCCATGAAGACCTCCGTGGATGCAAAGGGTTTACAAAGACCTTCATGGATGCAAAGGGGTCCACGAAGACCTTTATGGATGCAAACGGTCCATGAAGACCTTCATGGATGCAAGGGGTACATGAAGACCTTTGTGGATGCAAGGGGTTCATGTAGACCTTAATGCAGGCAATGTTCTTGATTTGGTTTTTTTGTTTGTTTGTTTGTTTTTAATCGGTTTTTGGTTTGGTTTGGTTTTTGTTTTTTTGTTTTTCTTTTTGGATCGTTGCGATCGGTTCAGCCGTTTTTGCGGTACCTTCGAACGGACGGACATTTGGTGAATTATAGTAAGATTGTGTAGTCTTTTGGTCGCCACCTCTGATGAAGGAATATGCTATAGAGGCGAGTGTTTCTAGATTGGTTTCAGCACAGAGTGAGTACATTGATTCCAGACCTAACTTGACAAAGCTATGGGGAGCGGCTGAAGAAGACACGACTTTCCAATTGATTTCAACAATATTTTGTCTTTAATTTAAGTATTAAATATTTAATGGGGGTGAGGGTCACAGTTGCTCTATACTTTCTTTAAAAAAGCCTGCATTGTACATTTGCCACAAAAACTTTTCCACATCAGAGTTGAAGCTTGTGTATTAAATTGCCTCCACATTTGTATGCTTCGTTGAGTGTGTCCATCATTGGTAATATTGGAGACGGAATGCCCGATTGCTCGTGACATGAAGCAGCCCAGCCCGCGGCTCATGCAGCGGACAATTGCAAGCATGATCCCCGTTTGGAGGCTGAAGGTGAACGGGAACTGGAGGACGGGGTGGTGGGGGGCAAGAGGGGACTCAGGCCTGCCTTTGAACCCATCACCCCCCCCCCCCCTTTAATACCCTCCTCCGATTTAATAGCAGCAATTAAGACCCTTCCCACATTGACACAAAAAAAATTATTGGGGGTCATTTTGGTTCCGTTTGTGTGAAGGAAACTGCTCAGTATTCAGAGGATTCAATATTCGGTCAATGCATAATTCACTTGGAAATCAGAACATTGGTAGAAAATCGATTTTCAATATAGACGGCACAATTTATTCATTAAATATTGTGTGTGTGTGTGTGTGTGTGTGTGTGTGTGTGTGTGTGTCTGTGTGTGTGTGTGTGTGTGTGTGTGTGTGTGTGTGTGTGTGTGTGTGTGTGTGTGTGTGTGTGTGTGTGTGATACACCCCCTACGTGGAACAGCACGGCACAGATTGCGTCCTATAAGAGTTGAAACTGCACAAACTATGAGCAACAACAGTCGTCTGCAACATGAACACATTGTCTCTGCCTTGCTGCGCATCAGCCTGGTTGGGTTGCTGTCGGGCACAATAATAAGACCAGAAATGTCACTTCGGCCCTAAGAATGGTGGGTGACAAGACAGAAATCATAATTTTACGAATGACACCAATTTATCAAGTGGTGAAGCTGCTTCAATATTGGGTATGTCCTTCCACATTCGTGCACACGTCTGTCAAAATTCACCTTTCAAAAGAACATTTCTAACCCACCGTGTTTAATTCTAAAGGATTCTAAAGTGTAATTGTATAAGGTTCTAAAGGGTAATTCTAGAGGATTCTAAAGGGTAATTCTAAAGTGTTATAAACGGTAATTCTGAAGTGTTCTAATGGGTAATTCTCAAGAGTTATAAAGGTGTAATTCTAAAGTGTTCTGAACGGTAGTTCTAAAGTGTTCTAATGGGTAATTCTAAAGTGTTCTAAAGGGTAATTCTAAAGAGTTCTAAAGTGTAATTCTAAAGGGTTCTAAAGGGTAATTCTAAAGTGTTCTAATGGGTAATTCTAAAGTGTTCTAAAGGGTAATTCTAAAGAGTTCTAAAGTGTAATTCTAAAGGGTTCTAAAGGGTAATTCTAAAGGGTAATTCTAAAGGGTGATTCTAAAGGGTAATTCTAAAGAGTTCTAAAGGGTAATTCTAAAGAGTTCTAAAGTGTAATTCTAAAGGGTTCTAAAGGGTAATTCTAAAGGGTTCTAAAGGGTAATTCTAAAGGGTAATTCTAAAGGGTGATTCTAAAGGGTAATTCAAAAGAGTTATAAAGGTTAATTCCAAAGGGTAATTCTAAAGGGTGATTCTAATGGGTAATTCTAAAGAGTTATAAAGGGTAATTCTAAAGAGTTATAAAGGGTAATTCTAAAGAGTTATAAAGGGTAATTCTAAAGAGTTCTAAAGGGTAATTCTAAAGTGTTCTAATGGGCAATTCTAAAGAGTTCTAAAGGGTAATTCTAAAGAGTTCTAAAGGGGTGATTCTAAAGGGTAATTCTAAAGAGTTCTAAAGGTTAATTCTAAAGAGTTCTAAAGGGTAATTCTAAAGGGTGATTCTAAAGGGTAATTCTAAAGAATTCTGAAGGGTAATTCTAAAGAGTTCTAAAGGGTAATTCTAAGGGGTAATTCTAAAGGGTAATTCTAAAGGGTAATTCTAAAGAGTTCTAAAGGGTAATTCTAAAGAGTTCTAAAGGGTAATTCTAAAGGGTAATTCTAAAGGGTAATTCTAAAGAGTTCTAAAGGGTAATTCTAAAGAGTTCTAAAGGGTAATTCCAAAGGGTAATTCTAAAGGGTAATTCTAAAGGGTAATTCTAAAGTGTTATAAAGGGTAATTCTAGAAGATTCTAAAGGGTAATTCGAAAGAGTTCTAAAGGGTAATTCTAAAGTGTTCTGAACGGTAGTTCTAAAGTGTTATAATGGGTAATTCTAAAGTGTTCTAAAGGGTAATTCTAAAGAGTTCTAAAGAGTAATTCTAAAGGGTTCTAAAGTGTTCTAAAGGGTAATTCTAAAGTGTTCTAAAGGGTAATTCTAAAGAGTTCTAAAGTGTAATTCTAAAGAGTTCGAAAGGGTAATTCTAAAGTGTTCTGAAGGGTAGTTCTAAAGTGTTCTAAAGAGTTCTAAAGTGTAATTCTAAAGAGTTCTAAAGTGTTCTAAAGGGTAATTCTAAAGAGTTCTAAAGAGTTCTAACGGGTAATTCTAAAGTGTTCTAAAGGGTAATTCTAAAGAGTTCTAAAGTGTAATTCTAAAGAGTTCTAAAGTATCATTCTAAAGAGTTCTAAAGTGTACTTCAAAAGAGTTCTAAAGTGTACTTCAAAAGAGTTCTAAAGTGTACTTCAAAAGAGTTCTAAAGTGTAATTCTAAAGGGTTCTAAAGTGTTCTAAAGGGTAATTCTAAAGTGTTCTAAAGGGTAATTCTAAAGAGTTCTAAAGTGTAATTCTAAAGAGTTCGAAAGGGTAATTCTAAAGTGTTCTGAAGGGTAGTTCTAAAGTGTTCTAAAGAGTTCTAAAGTGTAATTCTAAAGAGTTCTAAAGTGTTCTAAAGGGTAATTCTAAAGAGTTCTAAAGAGTTCTAAAGGGTAATTCTAAAGTGTTCTAAAGGGTAATTCTAAAGAGTTCTAAAGTGTAATTCTAAAGAGTTCTAAAGTATCATTCTAAAGAGTTCTAAAGTGTACTTCAAAAGAGTTCTAAAGTGTACTTCAAAAGAGTTCTAAAGTGTACTTCAAAAGAGTTCCAAAGTGTAATTCTAAAGAGTTCTAAAGTATCATTCTAAAGAGTTCTAAAGTGTACTTCAAAAGAGTTCTAAAGTGTACTTCAAAAGAGTTCTAAAGTGTAATTCTAAAGTGTTCTTAAGGGTAATTCTAAAGTGTTCTAAAGGGTAATTCTAAAGTGTTCTAAAGGGTAATTCTAAAGTATTCAAAAGGGTAATTCTAAAATGTTCTAAAGGGTAATTCTAAAGTATTCAAAAGGGTAATTCTAAAATGTTCTAAAGGGTAATTCTAAAGTATTCAAAAGGGTAATTCTAAAATGTTCTAAAGGGTAATTCTAAAGTATTCAAAAGGGTAATTCTAAAATGTTCTAAAGGGTAATTCTAAAGTATTCAAAAGGGTAATTCTAAAATGTTCTAAAGGGTAATTCTAAAGTATTCAAAAGGGTAATTCTAAAATGTTCTAAAGGGTAATTCTAAAGTATTCAAAAGGGTAATTCTAAAATGTTCTAAAGGGTAATTCTAAAGTATTCAAAAGGGTAATTCTAAAGTGTTCGAAAGGGTAATTCTAAAGTGTAATTATAAAGTGTTTTAAAGGGTAATTCTAAAGTGTTCTAAAGGGTAATTCTAAAGTGTTCTAAAGCGTAATTCTAAACTGTTCTAAAGGATAATTCTCAAGTGTAATTCTAAAGGGTAATTCTAAAGTGTAATTATAAAGTGTTCTCAAGGTTAATTTTAAAGTGTTCTAAAGGGTAATTCTAAAGTGTTCTAAAGGATAATTCTCAAGTGTAATTCTAAAGGGTAATTCTAAAGTGTAATTATAAAGTGTTCTCAAGGTTAATTTTAAAGTGTTCTAAAGGGTAATTCTAAAGTGTTCTAAAGGGTAATTCTAAAGTGTTCTAAAGGATAATTCTCAAGGTTAATTCTAAAGTGTTCTAAAGGGTAATTCTAAAGTGTTCTAAAGGGTAATTCTAAAGTGTTCTAAAGGGTAATTCTAAAGTGTTCTAAAGGATAATTCTCAAGGTTAATTCTAAAGTGTTCTAAAGGGTAATTCTAAAGTGTTCTAAAGGTTAATTCCAAAGTGTTCTAAAGTGTAATTCTAAAGTGTTCTAAAGGTTAATTCCAAAGTGTTCTAAAGGGTAATTCCAAAATGAAATTCTAAAGTGTAAATCTAAAGTGTAATTCTAAAGGGTAATTCTAAAGTGTTCTAAAGGGTAATTCTAAAGTGTTCTAAAGGATAATTCCAAAGTGTAATTCTAAAGAGTAATTCTAAACTGTAAATCTAAAGTGTAAATCTAAAGTGTAATTGTAAAGTGTAATTGTAAAGTGTAATTCCAAAGTGTAATTCTAAAGTGCAAATCTAAAGTGTAATTGTAAAGTGTAATTCCAAAGTGTAATTCTAAAGTGTAATTCTAAAGTGCAAATCTAAAGTGTAATTGTAAAGTGTAATTGTAAAGTGTAATTCCAAAGTGTAATTCTAAAGTGCAAATCTAAAGTGTAATTGTAAAGTGTAATTGTAAAGTGTAATTCCAAAGTGTAATTCTAAAGTGCAAATCTAAAGTGTAATTGTAAAGTGTAATTCCAAAGTGTAATTCCAAAGTGTAATTCCAAAGTGTAATTCTAAAGTGTAATTCTAAAGTGTAATTCCAAAGTGTAATTCTAAAGTGCAAATCTAAAGTGTAATTGTAAAGTGTAATTGTAAAGTGTAATTCCAAAGTGTAATTCTAAAGTGCAAATCTAAAGTGTAATTGTAAAGTGTAATTGTAAAGTGTAATTCCAAAGTGTAATTCTAAAGTGCAAATCTAAAGTGTAATTGTAAAGTGTAATTCCAAAGTGTAATTCCAAAGTGTAATTCTAAAGTGTAATTCCAAAGTGTAATTCTAAAGTGTCATTCTAAAGTGTAATTCTAAAGAGTAATTCTAAAGTGTAATTGTAAAGTGTAATTCCAAAGTGTAATTCTAAAGTGTAATTGTAAAGTGTAATTCCAAAGTGTAATTCTAAAGTGTAATTCCAAAGTGTAATTCTAAAGTGTAATTCCAAAGTGTAATTCTAAAGTGTAATTGTAAAGTGTAATTCCAAAGTGTAATTCTAAAGTGTCATTCTAAAGTGTAATTCTAAAGTGTAATTGTAAAGTGTAATTCCAAAGTGTAATTCTAAAGTGTAATTGTAAAGTGTAATTCCAAAGTGTAATTCTAAAGTGCAAATCTAAAGTGTAATTCCAAAGTGTAATTCTAAAGTGTAATTCCAAAGTGTAATTCTAAAGTGTAATTGTAAAGTGTAATTCCAAAGTGTAATTCTAAAGTGCAAATCTAAAGTGTAATTGTAAAGTGTAATTCCAAAGTGTAATTCTAAAGTGTAAATCTAAAGTGTAATTCTAAAGGGTAATTCTAAAGTGTTCTAAAGGGTAATTCTAAAGTGTTCTAAAGGATAATTCCAAAGTGTAATTCTAAAGGATAATTCTAAACTGTAAATCTAAAGTGTAATTGCAAAGTGTAATTCCAAAGTGTAATTCCAAAGTGTAATTCTAAAGTGTTCTAAAGGGTAATTCTAAAGTGTAATTCTAAAGGGTAATTCTAAAGTGTTGTAAAGGGTAATTCTAAAGTGTTCTAAAGGGTAATTATAAAGTATTCTCAAGGGTCATTCTAAAGTGTTCCAAACGGTAATTCTAAAGTGTAATTCTAAAGTGTTCTAAAGAGTAATTCTAAAGGGTAATTCCAAAGTGTAATTCTAAAGTGTTCTAAAGGGTAATTCTAAAGGGTAATTCTAAAGTGTTCTGAAGGGTAATTCTAAAGGGTAATTCTAAATGTAATTTTAGAGTGTTTTACATTTCTAAATGTAAAGAACACTTTAGAATTACCTCACACCTGGCTCGGCTTCACGCTGTTGAATCCAAAGCTTTCAAAATCATTGGAATCTCCCGCGATGAAGCTATCTCTGAGGGCCTTTCACTCACTCACCGCAGGCAGGTAGGTGGTCTTTCTGTCTTCTACCGACTCCTCTCCGGCCTTGCTCCCCCAGCTCTCTCTGTGCTCTGTCCCCCAAATATTCCTACAGGTCGCACAAGATCTGCCAGCAACCCTCTGATGGTTAAACTGCCGAAATCTCGGCTCTCTGCTCACCTTCACTCTTTCATTCCTCTTTTCTCCCACCTGTGGAACAAACTCCCACACTCCCTTCAATCCCTCTCCTCCCTCCAGGTCTTTAAAACAGCTGTTCACCACCATCTCTTATCTTCCCCCATCCATAACCTTGATCTTTTCTACCCCCACTAATTCACCCCAGATCCACCTTGTTTGAAATTCCAACTTATTTCCTGGAAATCCTGGCAGTGTCCATATGTTTATACCTCTCCCACCCCCCCCCCCCCCCTTCACATGCCTCCCCCCCTTCACATGCCTCCCCCCCTTCACATGCCTCCCCCCCAAAGCCCTCTCCCTCCCACAGATCTCTCGATGTCTCCATGTCTCTCGGTCCCTGCTCTCAAATGTTGTGTTTGTGTCCTTCCCCCTCTCTCCCCATCTTGTCTACCGCTCCCGATGTTATTTGTTTTATGTGTCTGTTTGTCTTTCTGTGTGATTAATGTTCGCTCTTTCACGAGCCTCGATCTTGTATACAAAAAAAAAAAAAAAAAAAAAAAAGGGTAATTCTAAAGGGTCATTCTAAAGGGTAATTCTAAAGTGTAATTCTAAAGTGTTCTAAAGGGTAATTCTAAAGGGTAATTCTAAAGGGTCATTCTAAAGGGTAATTCTAAAGGGTAATTCTAAAGGGTAATTCTAAAGGATAATTCTAAAGTATTCCAAACGGTAATTCTAAAGGGTAATTCTAAAGTGTTCTAAAGGTAAATTTTATTTTTTCCAGGTCACTTAAAGAATAAGTTTTAGAGTTTTTTTTCATAGGAGTTTCAACCATGTTGAACAATTTATCTGTGCCTCAGCAGACGCCCTTTTAGAAACGTTTTTTATATCATTTAATTTTTTTTCAGAATCGAGGCTCGTGTAAGAGTTAACACATTGAACATGAAAACATGCACAGGCACATAAAACATGCAATTAAGGGACCGGGAGACAAGAGGAAGAGAGAGGGAAGCACACAAGCACAACAACAGCAGAGAACAGGGACGTCGGTAGATCTGTTGTGGGGGGTGGGGGGAGGGATTGGGAGGAGGGAGGAGCTCTATGAATCAATTATGCTCTGGAAACTATATGAGTCAATTATGCTCTTCCTCATGCTGCTTAAATATACTTTGTAACACCGATAAGCTATATGTGTGAACACCTTTCCAATAGGAATGTTCAAAAACTTTTCAGGGCAAGACATTAGTCTGAGAAATGCAACATGCTTTTATTTTTCAATGTACGATCAATTTTTTTTTTTCAAAATTTTTTTTTTTCAATTTTTTTTTTTTCAAATTTTTTTTTTTTTTTTTCAGAAATTTTCAATTTCAATTTTCAATACAATTTCAATTTTTTTCAATGATCCATGATCGGTAATAAAATATTTTTTTACTTATTACACAGTGCCCTGCCAGAATTAAAATAAACACCTCTGATTGGAATCAAATAATATTTTAACAATACGATACAAAACACAACCAAATGAATGCCAAATATATGATAATAATCTGGTGGCATGTCCATTGCATCATGCCATGCTTGAATTCATGAAAGCATCGAATAAATGATATTCTGAATCTTTGCCACTGACGACGCCCGATCCAGATTTTGCCACCAATGTATTTGTTTTTATAGATTTTACCTCCTATGCTCTTAGATTGAGTTGCAGCTATTGCGTATTTCTTCACAGAGGTTGGCCATTCCCCAGCTTCTTCTCAATGTCCCAGCTGTGTTGTCATGGCAGGACTCTGTATTGCCCAGGGAAGAAGCTCCAAGCGACTCCTTCTCTTTCAGCAGAGGTTGGTTCTGGACTTATGGCATGTGGCACCATCTTTTGCAGTCAATGTTTTCCATATTGAAAAGTGCCTTGCTCATAGTGTTTAGCGGGTTTATTATACTAACAACGGTACAGAACAACGGATTGAAGCCCCGCCCACTCTATGGGCGGGGCTTCAATTGGGAGGCCCAAATGAAAAGGCAAAATATCAGAAATTGAAGCCTTTTTTTATTTTAAACGATTTATATAAACATCCGTTAAATCATATCACATGCAAATCATCAAAATATAAACAGTATTTGTAGAATTTCAATAAAAGCCACCTCACTGTTCAGATCGGTAACTATTATTCCATCGTGTTTGGAAAAACTGGAAAATTAGAAATTTGAAAAATTGGAAAAACAATATAGCCTATTTTACTCCAGGCGGTCCTAGGATAACCCACCCAAAATTTCGTTGCGATTGGTTCAGCCGTTTTTGCGGAACCCGGGAACGGACGGACAGACAGATGAACATTTGGTGAATTATAGTAAGATATGGAGGGGAGACATTGTTTTTGCTATTTCTTTCTCTTTTCTTTCCTTTCCAACAATTACAATTTAACACCCTGTTTTAAGGTTTTTTTTTTTGGTTTTTTTTGGGGGGGGATACAAGATCGAGGCTCGTGCAAGAGCTAACATTGATCATAAAAAGACAAACCGACGCATAAAACATAAAACATGATAAAGGCAGTGGGAGAACAAGATGGAGACTACGGGGCCATCGGGAGATCTGTGGGAGGGAGAGGGCTTGGGGGGGGGGGGAGAAGGCATGAGAAGGGGGTGTGGGAGTGGGGGGGGGGGGAGGTGGGAGAGGTATAAAACACATGGACGGTAAAAAAAAAGTGGATCTGGGGTGAATTAACTGGGGTAGAAATCTCGATTCTCTAAGAGATTAACTTATAAAAAATGGGTCGTGATGTCCGGATGTCCATCAGTAAACTTTTTGCTAGTTTTGCTACTCCTCCCTTATCATCCAGCTGATTGGTCTGAAACAGTTTCTCACCGCACAATCGCTCGGGTTCGAATTTTTGATTTCGGATCATGCGGGCTCCCAGGTGTGGGGGGAGGGGTTAACCTCCAAACTTGTGATCCCTACTCCTCCCTTATTAGCCCCCGTTGGACTTGGTCCAAAACGGGGACTTACGGATTTGGTCTCGTCTGTCCGTGCGTCTGCAACCATATCTCGAAGATGTACGGACTGATTTTGTTCATACTTGACACAAAGACAATACATGACGATATGCATATGCACATCAATTTGTTTCGCATGGTGGCCATTTTAATAGTAAAAAAAAACCGATGTTGAACACGTCCTCAACCATTTCTCGGACATGCATTTACCAATGTTGTTCAAACTTGGCACACAGATTAATGAATGATGGCTCACATATGCACCTCATTTTTTTCGACATCAGATCAAAGATGGCCGACTGGCGGCCATTCTGTTACTTAAACGTGTCCCCAACCATTTCTTGAACATGCACGGTCCGATTTTGTTCAAACTTGGCACAAAGACAACCCATGAGAATACATATGCAGAAGATTTTGTTTTGTCATCCGGTCAAAGATGGCCGACTGACTGCCTTTAACACTGTACAGCAAAATTGCTAAAACCACCGCAGACTATGACATTTTATGTCTTTTTCTTCTTGTTTACCAACCTATTGCTCCCAAACCCGATACAGCCCTTCTACTCAATTGCCCGCACAATCGCTCGTTCTACGATTTTGGATATTGGGGGCTCCCATGGGGCAGGGAGGGGGGGTTTACCCCTGAAACTTCGGATCCCGACTCGTCCCTTATTTTCCAACCGATTACTCTAAATCCCGATACAGTCCTTCTACTCAATGGTCCATAGGATCAGGATCGCTTGGTCTTAGATTTTTAGATTTCATATTTTTAGATAACGGACCATGGGGGCTACCAGGGCGGTGGGGAGGGGATGGGGAAGGGGATCTGGAGGGGGGGGGGGATCCCCCTGAAACTTCGTTTCCGTACTCGCCCTTATTTACCAACCAATTGCTCTGCAACCCAATACAGCCCTTCTACTCGATTGCCCGCACAATCGCCCATTCTTCGATTTTGTATCATGGGGGCTCCCAGGAGGTGTTACCCCCAGAAACAGCAGATCCCTACTCGTCCCTTATTTTCCAACTGATTGCTTTGAAACCCCGATACAGTCCTTCTACACGATGGTCCATAGGATTGCTCAGTCTTAGATTTTTAGATTTCATATTTTTAGATTTTGGGTCATGGGGACTCCCAAGGGGGGTTTCCCCCTGAAACTTCAGATCCCTACTTGCCCCTTATTTACCAACCAATTACTCAGAAACGTAGATTTTGGATCATGGGGGCCCCGGGTGCGGGGGGGTTACCCCCTGAAACATCAGATCTCTACTCGTCCCTTATTTACCAACCAATTGCTCAGAAACTTAGATTTTGGATCATGGGGGACCCCGGGTGGGGGGGGGGGGGATTACCCCCTGAAACATCGGATCTCTCCTCATCTCTTATTTACCAACAGATTGCTTTGAAACCAGATACAGCCCTTCTACTTGATGGCCCGAATATTCACTCTGTCTTCGATTTTTCGATTTCTGATCAGGGGGTTCCCAGGGAGGTTCTCCCAAATCAGCAGAAGTCTGAAGTCTGCCCACTCGGGACTATTGTATTCCAATTAAGATTCTGGTACGATTTTAAGGGGTCAAAGGTTTAAAAAAAATCACATATTGCCTTTCCATTCTCTTGTGTTTGAGTCGACAGAGATTAAAGTGTATGTCAAAAGGGCATGGAAAATGCAGTTACCGACAGGTGACAAAGGCCCTTACAAACAGCCCCTATTGGAGAGCATAGAAAAAATTCAGATTAGTCGGTAGTGGTTCGTGTGCAGCCTGTGGGTGCTGGTTGCATCATTTTCTGAGGGTGTGGCTGCTGCTGATGCAATGTCTCTCTATAATCTGTAACCTGGTACTCATTTTGCTGAACTCGGACTGATGCCAGGCTGAGTCAACCGACCTGGTATCGTGTCAATTCAACGGCTGGCAGGGCCTCAAATTTGGACCCTAAGATCTCAAGTTAGCCACCTTAACCATTAATCCAACACCAGGCTGCAGATTAGTTGTTTTCGAGATTTTACAGGGGTTAAAGATCAAGATTGGTCACCAAATTATTATTTCAGCTGGCTATGCCCTTCTATTTCACCCAATCGAGAAAATAGTTAGCAAAATGATACCTCACCATGGTTCTGCCACACTAAAGCAGGTAGATATAGTGGTCTGGCATCTTCTTTTCAATGTTAAACAGGTTAAAGGTAAATATTTTTCACAAAATTAAGGTTTTCGGTATGCAAAACCTTTCCTTTTTAACTAAGTGGCACATTGGTCCATTGGACCAAATTTGCATTGGTCTTCACCATCTTGTAGCATACCTGCCTGCCAGACTTGGGGGTATTTTGGGTCCACAGTCTTTTGGGTGCTTGGGGACTTTTGAGTCCTCGGGGACTTTTGGGTTTTCAGGGTATTTAGGGTCATCTGTATCTTTTGTGTCCTCACGACTTTTGGGTTTCTGGGTCTTTTGGGTCCTCTGGGACTTTTGGGTCTACTGGATCATTTGGTCTTTCAGGGTCTTTGGGATCTTAAGGATATTATGGGTCTTCAAAATGGTCTTCAAAGGTCGAAGAAGTCTCAGCTGTCTAAAAAGTTAAAAGGTACATTTCAATTTTACGTAATAAGTAATTAATTAATAGACATACATAATTAATAGACACAAAAAGTATGCCTCACACACACACCTCATTAATTTATAGTATATGCAGACAAGACCTGATACAAATACAAAATTGCACCATATTTGGATACCTAATCATTAGATAGCCCCCCAGAAAATCTGCGGCCTGTACAATGAAAAAAAAAATATATATATATATATATATATATATACTGTATATATATATATATATATATATATATATATATATATATATATATATATATATATATATATATATATATATATATATATACACATATATATATATATATATATATATATATATATATATATATATATATACATACAGACTTGGCATTTAATATGGAATTTTTTTTTTTCTTGACTTGGGTTTACTTTCTTAACTCAGTATATCAATCTGGTGAGTTTCTTTTACACTTTGGTGATTTATTTGTTAAAAGAACCATGTCACTGATTGTCTGTCGCAGCAAGAAGTCAACAACAGGATTACATCACAGGTGGCGTGGCAAAATGTACGGACAGGTGCATTTGATGATTGGTTTCACAATCGGGTATATAAGGGTTGTTGGTTCTGTATTAGTGGAAAACAACTGCTGCACGTCTCCAAAAGTTATTGCCGCTTCCTCTGGAGATGGTCCGTCAACTCGACAATGCTGTTTGTCATGGAGTGGTGGCTTTACGAAATTACGGCATGAAACAGCATGCTATTGCTCGGTAGTATGGCATCACTCAAGGTCAGGTGTCAAAGATCCTGAAACGAAATGCTCAGAGGGGTGTCCCTACTCCAATACCGACGCAGGACGTCCCCGCAGAACCACAAGGAGGGATGATCGCCAGCTGCACCGGTTAGTCCGCAATGGCCGTACCAAGTCAGCTAAGCAGCTTAGGGCTGAGTGGCAGCAACTGACAAATGTGCCTGTATCCAGAAGGCTAGTCAACCAATGACTGGTTCAAGCAGGCTATCGTGCCAGGCGTCCCCCGAGAAAGCCACGCCTGACCAGACAACACCGCCAGCGCCGATTGCAGTGGGGCCAGAGAGCACCGTCAATGGCAGCCAGGACAATGGAATCATGTGATCTTCAGTGACGAGTCTAGTTTTCTGGTCTATCGTCAAGATGGCCACGTCGGAGTTCGCAGACAAGTGCATGAAGCCTACAACAAAGTTTGTATAGTGCCAAGAGTCCAAGCTGGAGGTGGTGGGGTGACCGTTTGGGCTGCTTTTCATGCAGGGGGCAAAACTGACCTGGTTGTTCTGAATGGAAACCTCAACCAGTTCAAGTACAGGGCCATTCTGGAAGAAACATTGCTTCCATTTGCTCATGCAGCCTTTCGAGGAAACTTTGTCTTCCAAGATGACAATGCACGGCCTCATCATGCTCGCATGATCCAACACTTTCTTGCTGACCGTGGTGTAGAGCATATGGAGTGGCCTGCCATGTCCCCGGATATGAATCCGATAGAGAACTTGTGGGCAGAATTAACGCGTCAAATCGACCACTTGGACCAGCAGCCGACCTCTGTGCGTGAATTGCAGCAGGCTATTGTCACTGCATGGCAAGCGATTCCTGTCCAAACCTTGGCAAATCTCGTGAACAGCATGCGTCAACGTGTACGTACTCTCCTGAATGCTCATGGGGGTTACACGAAGTACTGAACTGTAATTTTACTGTCCGTAATCCCAGTCGTAATTTAACTTTTGTTTTTGTTTAAAAAAAAATTTGGCTAATGTGCAAAATAAAGAGATACTTCTGGAAAAAGTACAGAAGTTTAACACAGTACTGTCCATGAATTGAGTTCGATATCAGCTCACATCACTTTCAAGGATCAATTTATTTGTTTCAAAATGTCAAATGTGTTTTTTGTTTCTTTTAAAGGTCACATTAACAAAATCTAGAATAGTTTCAACATAATTCCAATGAACTTTTGGTTCTAAGACATCTTGAAAAGTAAGTTCACCCCCACAAAAAAAATAATCCATATTAAATGCCAAGTCTGTATATACAGTGCGTATCAAAAAAAAGGTAATCCAAATTCAAGGGGTTAATATGCAAAGGTTATTTAGTTTGACAATTTACATGTGGTTTGGTTTACCAATTATGAGGAGATCCTCAGCTTTGCATTGATGCCTTTCATGCATCATTGCTGTCACACATGACCGAGTACATATTCATTGAAAATGACAAGTTCAAATCTCATTTTTACAAGATTGACTAATCGGGGCAAGACAGTTTTAAATGGATGCATTACTTGTCGACTGCCAAGTTGATTATGTAAAATTGTTAAGCTGGTCTGGTAATCGTGGTTGCGTCATCCTTTAAGATGGGTATTTAAGATGGGCCTACAGTGTATGGGTTTAGAAACAGTCTGAGTCATTGAAAAGATGGTTCAACTTACGACTGAACAGCGGACCTTCGTGGTTACAACCTTTCACCGAACTGGAGGTTTGCAGCAAACTCGTGATGTGTTCAGGGAACGTTTCCCAGAACGGGAGCCTCCAGCAGCCAAAACCATCTGGGCGAATGTTAGAAAATACCAAGAGCATGGCACTAGCCTCAACCGCAACAAGGGGAATTCTGGTGGGAGGCGCACTGGGCGATCGGAAATGAACATTGCAGCAGTAAGGCAGCAAGTTTTGCAGCATCCTCGGGATACCAGCGCAAGACGAAATGGGACAGGATTGCCTTTGGCAACATTCAACCGAATCACAAGACTGGACCTCCACCAACATCCATATCGGATTCACATCCGGCATCAACTTACGCCAGGGGATTTTGCCGGGAGGCTGGTGCTTGCCGGATGGTTGATAGCACGTTGCGAAGCAGATGTCAATTTCCTGCGGTATCTCGTTATCGGTGACGAAGCTGCTTTCGCCATGGATGGCAAGGTCAATACCCATAATGTTCTTGAATATGCACCGACAGGACAACCCCCGGAATTTAATTTTGACACCAACATGAATTGACAAAAGTGGACTGTTTGGTTGGGACTTTGTGGAAGTGGTCAGGTGATCGGACCATTTTTCTTTCAAAGGAATGTCAATGGTAACAGGTATCTGCAGATGATCAGTGATGAAGTTTTACCGCAGCTGGAGGAGAACTTTGAGCGAAAGGTTCGTGGTGTCTTCAGATATCTCTGGTGGGCCCAAGATGGTGCCCCAGTTCATTGTCTTATCGCTGTCCGAGATCGACTGTGGGAACTCTTTGGAGACCGAGTCATCGCCCTCAACCATGCAGTGGAATGGCCGCCAAGATCACCTGACCTCACACCATGTGATTATTTCCTTTGGGGACATTTAAAGAACAAGGTGTTCATAACTCCTCCCCGTGTTCTTGACGAATTGCAGGGCCGTATTCGACATGATGTGGATGCTTTGCGCAATGACCCGGCTATGGTGAGACGAGCAGTTCAGGGCATGCTCCGCCGCTGTGAGCTTTGTGTTGAAAAGGGAGGTGGACATGTTGAAGGTGTGGGTGCATAAAGGCCAATCATTCCTGAGAAACGTTTACATCTGACGTTCATTTTGCACCAATTATCCTGACTTGCATTGATTAGCCAAACTTGTAAAAATGCCATTTGAACTTGTCATTTTCAATGAACATGTACTCGGTCATGTATGACAGCAATGATGCATGGAAGGTATCAATGAAAAGCTGAGGATCTCCTCTTAATTAGTAAACCACAGGTAAATTGTCAAAATAAATAACCTTTGCATATTAACCCCTTGAATTCGGATTACCTTTTTTTTGATTCGCACTGTGTATATATATATATATATATATATATATATATATATATATATATATATATAGTTGCGGATATGGGATTTGCATCCATCCATATCCGCTTGTAAATATTCCCCTATTTCCTCAATACTTCCCAACTATCCCCAATCCCCCATTCCCTAGTCCCATTTTCTGTAAACAACACTCTGTAGACCCGACCTCCCCCTATTTCCCCCATTAAATGTCGCACCCAGGTTCACCGCATCTCATGTAAGACAACTATAGGACATCTTGCTAGTTATTCTTAGTCTATGTCAGTTAAGGACTCGTTTCCATTAATTCTGACTCTTCGTTGCACCAGAATGTGATTGTATGGCACCGTTAGGAAGTTTAGGACCTCCCAATACCTCCCCGCAGCTCTTCCTCACGGTTCAGCAACAACAACAACAACAACAACAGCAACGGCGGGCGCGGGGAGTGTGCGTCCTCACTCCGGCTTGGTTGGTAGGGGGTGTCCGGGCACCAGGCCTTTCCAACGAGCCGCCATCGAACATGTGCTCGACGGGGTTACCAAATAGGGGCTCCCTGTCAGCTCCTCGTCAAGGGCAGAGCCCGGTAACCCCCGCACCCAAAAGAAGCGGCGGACCGGTCCCATCTGGGGCGGAGCCAACCAGCCGAGGGCGTGTCACTCCCCGCTGAGCATGCGCAGGAGGAGGGAGGTGACGTCAGATGCGCGCTGAGCTTGGAGAAAGAAAGACGCCACCTCCGAGCGCTGTGACACCTCCCCGCATCTCTGGACTGGACCGTGCTTTATCCTGTCCCTGAGCCAAGGTGCACCTTGTGCTATCGACTGCCTGTCCCTTCCTGCCATCAATCCCTGTGTAAGTCAGTCTTGTTCCGTTTGTCTGTGGTCTGTCGGGGATAAGATAAGACTGTAACTAAGTGCCCATCTCTTCTGTGTCTTTTACCTCACTCTACCTTGTAATCTACCCCTTTTCTCCACCACTAATTATATCCTCCTCCGGAGGTCTTGAGAACTGTACCCCTTGCGTCGTTTCATCTATCCCAGTCGTTGTGTCCTTTCCATCATTGATTTAGCGTAGCGCGATTTGGCCAACGTTCGAGTGGAATCGGGTGAGTTGGGGAAGAATCGGGGGAACTGTTAGGTCGCGGTGGACCATCCGCTCGGCCCATAATAACATCTAATCCGCGATCCGTAACAATTGGTGTCGAGGAGTGAGATTCGAGGCCCGAACCAAATTTTTAAAAGAACATCTAGGAAAAAAATTTGGTCAAAATTATAAAGACACCGAAATTTGATTTTGTTTTACAAAAAAAAAACCCGAATTTTGAAAGTCGCGCTATGGCAGATCAAGACGGCTGGGTTCCGGTAGAGGAGAGTGAGGCAGGGTCGATCCAGGACCAAATTGAGGGACATGAGGAGAGCGAAGCAGTGAGGGCGGCAGGTTCGCAAAATGGCGTCCTTGGGCGCGCAAAATGGCGCCTCGCACATGGCTACGGCGGCCGCACCCGCTGCACAAGTGGGAGGGATGGCCCAAATGCAGGCCCTCATGGAGCAATTTATGGTACAAATGCAGGCGTCCCTCAACCTGCAGAAGGACGAGATGAGGGCTAATAGTCAGCAATTGGGGAATCGGATGGATGCTCAGAGTGAGCAAATGAGGGCTGATAGTGAGCGATTGGGGGGCAGAATGGGGGGCAAAATGGGAGAAATGGGGGCCCAGATCGGAGGGTTAGGGAGTAGAATAGAGGGATTAGACAATAGATTAGGGGAAATACAGGAGGGGTTAACGGGGGTGGAAAATAGAATGGCTGCCCAGGAGAGTCAGATAGAGGGAGTGAAAAATGGGTTAGAGGGGTTAGAAAACAGTATGGAAGGCAAATTGAGGGACATGAGGGACCAAGCGGAAAGGGAAGTTTTTAAAATGGGGCAGCAGATAGAGGGGGTCAGAATGGGGGTAGAAACTAAATTGGATGCTCACAGGGAGGAAATGGAGCAGATGAGGGTGGCATCTGGGCAGGAGATGCAAGTGATGGGAGAGGAAATCAGAAGAGGTGTGAGTGAGGAGGTCGGAGGAGTGCGCGAGGAGGTGAGGCACTGTAAGGAGCGCATGGAGAAGGAGGTGAGAAAGGGGACTGTAAAATTGCAAGGTGGTATAGAGGAGTTGACGCTGGGAGTAGAACAACTGACAGTGGGACAAAAGGAGTTGGGGGATCAGGTAAAGAAGAACACAGCGGTAATAGAGGGTTTAAAATCGACACAGAAGGAGATGAAAAAGGACGTAGGGGTAATTAAAAAAGAGTGTCAGACGGTACACGAGGACCTGACGAGGAAAATGAACAAGGTGGTAGAGGTGATGGAGGTTAAAGAGCGGGAGGTGCGGGAGCACATAGAAAAAAATAAGGTGGAGTTAGAGGAAGAACTTAAGGGGGCGCACGAGGAGATGAAGGAGGTGAAGCAGAAATTAGAAGAAGTGGAAGAAGGGGTGAGCGAAATTAAGAAGCGACGGAGAGAGGATAAGAAAGAGATAAAGGAGGAAGTAAAAGAATTGGTCCAAAGTCTGTGTTCGGATCGTGATGATGTGCTCATTAACCGGATGAGGGATTCGCAGGTGATGGAGGAGAAGCGAAGAGAAAGAGGACCCGGTGTAAGTGGTGACCAATATGGTCGTGCGTATGATGCGCCAGGTGATTTAATAAGCTTGGGGGTCGAGATGGACCCGGATGTTCGTGAGAGGCCAAGAGTGAGGTGTATGGCTGGTCCGGAGGGTATGGAACGAGGGTGCGAGCGAGAGGGTCCGGTGATGGGAGAGGTGCGAGGTGTGAGTGAGCAAGGTTGTGGTGGTATGGAATGGGTAGCGGGTTGCGGAAGTGTGACCCATGCATCGACACCAACAGGGGTAGTTTTTAGAGGGACAGGGGAGGCACGGGAGCCCCTTGGGGGTAATGTACTGTGGGGGCCCGGCCGGTTCGGCCCCGCGCTGACCCCGCAAGGGGCGACGCACGGGGTCCGGCAGGCGGGCAACGACTCACATACGAGGTGGTCCCACAAGGTCCCACTCGCGCCGTATGACGGTGGGTAAGGGTGGCATCCCTGCCACCCTTCCCATGGGGGGGCAAAGGAGCACTAGCTTAGGGGGTGTATGGCAGTGAAAACTAGCCCGGGTGGGTTAGGATATTGTGTGTAGGGATCTAGCGAAGATGACATTAGGTAACGTTAAGGTTTAGATAGTGACTGATACCTGTAGTGGGGACGCAGGTAGATTAGAGTGGATGATAATGACGAGGGAGCGCAATAGTTTAAAGGGACGACTGGGAAGCGCAAGTTTCAGAGGGGAGTAGTTAGATGAGATGATGCTGTGTGAGAACTGGACAGGTGTGTGGAGCAGTGTATGAGTAGTGAGTGTTGTGGATCAGCGCGAATGCGCTTGGGGGAGAGAAGGGTGCAGGCGGCACCAAGTATGAGAGCACAGGTGTGCAAGTAAAGGTGTGTGGAATATATGGAGCAGAGAATGAGTGGTGTGGAGAGAGTTGGAGTAAGTGGTACGGAGTGGTGTGCATGGTGCGAAGGTGTGGATGGGGGAAGAGTGGACCCCTTTCACGAGTACCCGGGGCGGGTAGTGTAAGTGTTAGGTAGAGGGTATAGGTAAATTGTGGTTGGATATTGGCATTTGTGGTGCGGTTGCAGAATGGTATTGTGGATGGGTGCATTGGTGTGGTGAAATTGGCTGGTCGTGTGGCCTGTTAGTATGAGTGTGAATGGTTGGGCACTCCGCCACTGTTAGATGTCGGCCAGGTGAGGCCGCAGGTGGGCTCTGGGAGCCGTTAGTGTCAGTGGGTGCCTGAGGATCCCGGGTGTGGATCGGGCAGCCCGTGCCAGAGAGGGCACTGAGGGGGTGAGTGTGCGAGAGGGCCTTCCCCAGTTAGTTAGGTTAGGGTGAGGAGCAGGTGAGCTCGGTAGGCAACAACAGTGGTGGAGGTGTACAGGTGGGCGGACCAGCTGGGAGCGTCACACGACCCAGCCACCAAAATTGTGCGGGGGCACCGAGTGATGAATCGGGGGAGTGAGACCCCAACTTGAGAAGCACCACAGTTTGGTCAATGGGAATTGGTTTTTAGAACCCATAGTGTAAGTTGGCCAATGGTTTGGCAGGAGAAAGACCCCGGGTAATGTAAAGTTGTTAAAGTCATTTAGGAAATAGTTAGGATTGATGAACCTGTCGCACCATACGCAGCCACTTACCTGAGGTGATGATGATGACTCCACACCTGTGTTCCTTTGTTCTGTGTTGCAGGAAGGGAGAATTGCTGTGTGGATTTGTGAGACGCATCACGACGTGGATGAGACATTGGGGTGATTCCATCTCTCCCTCCTTAGGAGGGACTGATGATGAATTGGTGATGGCAAATTTTGATGTTGAGTTGGAGATGGCAAATTTTGATGAGAGTTGGAAATGGCAAATTTGATTGGTTAGGAGGGAGAGAAGACGAATTTGGTTTATGGGAGGAACGGGGAAGACAGTAGGGACGTTTGTTGATGTGTAAAGTAGATGTTTATGGGTAGTGTTGTGTTTTGTGGATACAGTAAGGGGTAAGGGAGGGGCAATGTAGGTTACCTGGTGGGGGGGGGGCGTACATTAGGAACGTACCTGTCTCACCTGGTTCCCATGTGCCCCCAGTGTGCATTACCTTATATTGCGTGCACTTTTGCGCCCTTACCACCTTACTCACTTGTCTTCTTTTGTCTCCCACCTCCGAGGATCTGGCTTTGGGGCAGAGAGAGAGGAGAGAGAGGTGCTGGCTCCACAGTTGTGGGCCTGTACTTCCGCTGCTTGCTGCCTGGATCGATACACCATATGGACCGCAATTTTTGTGGCCGCCCACAATGGACCGCAGTTCTTTTGCGGTCAAGCACCACCCGTGGATGGACCTCTGGGTCAACGTGGCACCTATGCCATACAGGTGAACCACTTTTAGTTGGCCCCCCTGACAGCCACAATTTAGAAATGGACGCGGTTGGCGCCTTTCTTTATTTCTAAAGAAGCCAGAAGGCCAAGTGCACTCCATGAAGGCAAGACCAGCGGCAGAACATTGGCCGGCTGCGACACCACCGGTGACTATGAACACTTTATTGGTGCACCGGATGGTGCTGACTGTGTGTATGGGGTGGTGCTTTTGGTGCTTGGACGGGGTGCTCTGCACATTATTAAAGGCCGTAGGGCCACAGGGCACTCGTGGGTTGGTGTATCGATGCTGGCATGCGTGCTCTCTCTCTATGCATAACATCTGCATGTGTTCCTCAAAGACCAGGTCCTGGATCGTAGTGTAAATATCAGTCTTGTATAAATGATGCTCCCTACCGGCTGTATGTATAGTTTGAGGATGCTTTCCGCGATTCGGTTATCCTGTGGGTGTGTTTCTGTTAGGAGAAGGGTGCAACGTCGCAGGGGGACATATGTACTCATTTGTGAACATCTGTAAAACTGTCGCACTCAGGGTTGAGTTAATAGTAGAGGGAACTACATCTGAGTGCCACATTAACGTAGGTAAAAATTTATCGGGTCGGGACGCCCCGAGGTAGAGAAGGGTGCAATGTTGCGGATATGGGATTTGCATCCATCCATATCCGCTTGTAAATATTCCTCTATTTCCTCAATACTTCCCAACTATCCCCAATCCCCCATTCCCTAGTCCCATTTTCTGTAAACAACACTCTGTAGACCCGACCTCCCCCTATTTCCCCCATTAAATGTCGCACCCAGGTTCACCGCATCTCATGTAAGACAACTATAGGACATCTTGCTAGTTATTCTTAATCTATGTCAGTTAAGGACTCGTTTCCATTAATTCTGACTCTTCGTTGCACCAGAATGTGATTGTATGGCACCGTTAGGAAGTTTAGGACCTCCCAATACCTCCCCGCAGCTCTTCCTCACGGTTCAGCAACAACAACAACAACAACAACAGCAGCGGCGGGCGCGGGGAGTGTGCGTCCTCACTCCGGCTTGGTTGGTAGGGGGTGTTGGGAGGGCACCAGGCCTTTCCAACGAGCCGCCATCGAACATGTGCTCGACGGGGTTACCAAATAGGGGCTCCCTGTCAGCTCCTCGTCAAGGGCGGAGCCCGGTAACCCCCGCACCCAATAGAAGCGGCGGACCGGTCCCATCTGGGGCGGAGCCAACCAGCCGAGGGCGTGTCACTCCCCGCTGAGCATGCGCAGGAGGAGGGAGGTGACGTCAGATGCGCGCTGAGCTTGGAGAAAGAAAGACGCCACCTCCGAGCGCTGTGACACCTCCCCGCATCTCTGGACTGGACCGTGCTTTATCCTGTCCCTGAGCCAAGGTGCACCTTGTGCTATCGACTGCCTGTCCCTTCCTGCCATCAATCCCTGTGTAAGTCAGTCTTGTTCCGTTTGTCTGTGGTCTGTCAGGGATAAGATAAGACTGTAACTAAGTGCCCATCTCTTCTGTGTCTTTTACCTCACTCTACCTTGTAATCTACCCCTTTTCTCCACCACTAATTATATCCTCCTCCGGAGGTCTTGAGAACTGTACCCCTTGCGTCGTTTCATCTATCCCAGTCGTTGTGTCCTTTCCATCATTGATTTAGCGTAGCGCGATTTGGCCAACGTTCGAGTGGAATCGGGTGAGTTGGGGAAGAATCGGGGGAACTGTTAGGTCGCGGTGGACCATCCGCTCGGCCCATAATAACATCTAATCCGCTATCCGTAACAATATATATATATATATATATATATAATTAACACTAATTGGTTTCTTGTAATTTCACAGCCCCGCTACAGTGCTTGACATAATTGGATTTTACATTTTCTACATCAATATACTTTCTCGACACCAGTATACTTTTACATGAATTACCAGGGCATCATAGATATAATAATATACAAATATGTATGGCATCTGGGTCTTTAATCTGGTCCACTGAATCATGAGCTGGGGCTCAGATGGGGCCTGTACATTCGCACATTGTACCTAAATTAATGGGACCGTATACATACACCATTGTACACTTTAACGAAGTTCGTCCAGACATTCTGCTGACCTTGAACGTCTTTGTAGCTCCAGTGAATCTGCTGACCTTGAACAGCTGTGATGCCCTCTAAACTAATTGGAGGCAATGTAGGAAGCAAGCAGCAGATGCTGATCTTCACGCATGCTTTTCAATCACGCAAAATCGATGGATTAAGGAGTGTGCTCCGAAATGACGTGTGGTCATCAATGCAAGCTGCATTAGTGGAGCAAGGAAAGCTATTGGTGATAACCTCAAAGCAACATGCGACGCATTTGGTAGAAAGATCTACCACGTCCAGGTCCTTGGATGGATATTAAGTTGGGTGTTTTGTCTGCTGTCAGCACATGACCTGTTAGTGCACTTGGCAGCAGGAAAATCCACAAAGAAAAAAAAGAGGTAAGTATAGATGGCTGTCAGAATGGATTTGGATAGGATAAAGGAAGGGTTGCTGTTATATTGAGCACACGTAGAAACTATTCGGAGGGGCAGAGGGAAATGAAGAATGCACAAGGAAAAATAAATATTGGAAAAAAAAAAGTGCCTCCAACTCAGCATCCTTCCCCTTCTCCTAGCTCTCCTACAATCTCTGACACAGTGTCTACAGCTCTCTCTCTCCCTCCCCTCTCCTCCCTCATCTTTCCATACCCCTCCCCTCCCTTGTCCTGCACCCGATGCTCCCCCTCCCTCTTCCTTAACGGTGTGCACCTCAAACTTCCGGGGCCTTCGCTAAAACCTGACTGATCTCTTCATACAGGTTGCTTCAGACAAACCAGACTTCATCTGCTTAACATAAACTTTCCTCCTTCAAGATGTCTCTGATTCCTTAATTTCTCTTCCTGGTTACTCCCTCCTCCGGTATGATAGACCTGAGCCTCGTCCTGGTGGTGGGGTTGCTATCTCTATCAAAAACTCTCTTCCTCACTCTCCTTGCACTGCCCTCTCTCCACTCCACCCCCAGGAGTACCTCTGGCTATGGCTTCCCCACCATCCCACCTTTTGTTCATATGTGATCTGTACCATTCACCAAACAGTGATGACTCAATTTACATCTGGATGTCTGACAACATGGACCAACTTCTATCCACTCACCCCAACTCTCTCTTCCTCATATGTGGCGGCTTCAACGTCATCATGCCAGTTGGCTGGGTGTGGGTTCCACTCTCAACAGCCACGGCTCCTCATCAAAGGACTTCTGCGACTCATTGGGACTGACACAATCTCAGTCAACGGAGCATCTTCTCTTCAAGACTTGGTTATGACCGACTTCCCTGCAAATGTCTGCTGTTCTTCTTCTGCATCAATCGGTTCATCTGATCATTTCCTTGTTAAAGGGGAAATCTCTCTGGCCATTCTCAGAGAGCCTCCTCAGCATCGACGAGTTTGGCATTTCACTCATGCCGATTGGCATGGTCTTCAAGCAGCCATCAAACTTCTGGACTGGTCTCCCATCTCCACCGCCTCTGACATCAACTCATCCTGGGAATTCTTCCAAAGAAAATTGCTCTCTCTCTCATGCACAGATTCATCCCATCTCATCTTCAGTGGTCATACCCTTCATCCCGTCCATGGTACACTGAATCTTGTGGTGAGACAGTTGCCCTAAAACAACTTTTCTTCGCCTCCTGGAAGGCTAATCCAACGGAAGGCAATCTCGTTTCCTTTCACAAAGCCCAGAACAAGTGTGTGTCTACCCTCAGAAGAGCCAGGAAATACGATCTCTCTACTCTCAAGACTGAACTCTTAAACCTGTCTCCCTCCTCCAAATCCTGGTGGCATCTGGTCAAATATGTTTCTGGTGTTTTTTTTTTTGTTTGTTTGTTTTTTGTATACTGAATCGAGGCTCGCGAAAGAGCTGACATTTACTTCACAAATAAATCAACCAGACAAACAAAATATATAAAAAGAGGGAGCGGAAGACAAGAGAATGGGAAGCACACAAACACTTGAGAGCACACAACATTTAAGAGCAGGGAGATGTGTGGGAGGGAGAGGGCTTGGGGGGAGGAGGAGTGGGAAGGGTCTCTGGGGGAGAAGGGGAGAAGTATAAAACACAAGGACACCAAGGACTTCCAGGACAGAAGTTGGTATTTCAAAAAGTGGAATTGGGGTGAAATTAGCGGGGGTAGAAAAGATCAAGGTTTTGGATGGGGGAAGATAAGAGATGGTGGTGAACAGCTGTTTTAAAGACCTGGAGGGTGGAGTGGGATTGAAGAGAGTGAGGGAGTTTGTTCCAGAGGCGGGAGAAAAGGGGAATGAAGGAGTGAAGGTGAGCAGAGAGTCTTGATTTTGGCAGTTTAACCATAAGAGGGTTGCAGGCAGAGCTTGTGCGACCTGTAGGAATATTTGTGGGACAGAGCCCAGAGAGAGCTGGGGGGGCAAGGCCAGAGAGGAGTCGGTAGAAGACGGAAAGACCACCAACCTGCCTGCGGTGAGTGAGTGAGAGGCCCTTGGAGTTTGCTTCATCGCGGGAGATTCCAATGATTCTGAATGCTTTGATTTCAACAGCGTGAAGACGAGCTAGGTGCGAGGTAGGAGCACCAGCCCAGAGGGGAGAGCAGTATTCCATTGAGCTGCGGATGAAAGCCTTGTACGTGGTGAGGAGCTCAGGTGTGCCAAGGAAGGACTTCGCACGACGGAGGATGCCCAGAGGGCGACTGGCTTTGGAGGCCAGATTTGAAATGTGGTTTTCCCAGGAAAGATCATGGCAGATAGTGAGACCCAAAAGTTTGAGTGACAGAACTTCTTGGAGAGGATTATTCAGAAAGTAGATGGGAGGGTTGTCCAGTAGGTCTTTTCGGAGAGACATCGTAAGAGTGTGAGATTTGTCAGGATTGAAAGACATGTTCCACTTGTTTGCCCAGTCTGTGATTTTGTCCAGGTCTGCAGAGAGTGAGGAGGCTGCAGACTGCCGATCTGAGGGATGAAGAATGGAGCGACAGAGAGTAGAGTCATCAGCAAAGACTTCCGTTTCGGACTTCCATTTCCGGTCTTGCTGGCGAGGGTTCGTTTATTCTCAGCTCTCCATGCTATCCATCGAAATCGAAGTTAAGTAATTGTTCCCATTTGTATTTTCGTTATAACTATTTATTTTATGGTGTATATATTGTCTCCCGACGAAGATTTTCGGTGCAAATCTTTCATACCTGTATTGATAATCGTGTTAATTCGGGTCGTGTTTTGAGGCCTTGTAGTTGTACAGTGAACACTGTACAACCTTGAGGCTTTGTTTTTCTCTCAGCGGTCCGTGTTTTTGTGATCCAATAACTTTCGTTCTCTGTTTTCCCAATCTTTTCACCCCATAGCCCTCTTCCTTGTGTAAATCACAACTCAAAAAAATCCAAAAAAAAAACATTTCCTTCTCTGTTCTCATTCGTTTATTCATTCTTATTCGTTTGTTCGTTCGTTCTTCGACCACATGTTTCTCCCCCATTTCCCCAGATAGATTGTCAAATTTCAACTCGTTATTTTATCGTCCATGCGTTATTGTTTTGATTATAGTTACTTTTGGTTTGAATTTCCTGTAACTTGTAATTATTTAATCGTGTTCTGCTCCTCGTGTGCGGCCTTGTAGTTGTACCCCCGTCGGTGTTTGTTATCTTAATCGTGTTTTGCTTGGCTCTTAGTTTTTTTCCCTTCTACCCCGAACATAATACTCTGTCTAACGTTCTAAATCCCCACCCCCAAAAACCAAACAAACAACAACAAAAAAAAAAACATTTATTTTCCTTTCTCCACGTGTACTGTTGACTCATCCTGTATTTTCTGTCCAGGTGTGCTGTTCGCCCCGCCCCCATTAACTCCTTGCCATCCACCGTTTGCCCTTCATGTGACTCGTGGTGGTCCCTCTCGGCTCTCCCCCCGTTGGTATTTTTGTGCACATAAGATTGTTCACGGTTCTGTTTAAATATTATTTAAATATGTATAACCTTTCCCCTTCAGTGTTTTACTCAGTGGTATTTTACAACACGCTGTTTTTCTTCCTATTTAAAAGGCTTTTCTCAATTTCCTCTCCAACTCATTCCACCTCAAAAAAAAGAAATTCAATATCTTATACGTCTCCCTCACTACATGGTCTAAATTCACATTCATTCCATCCCTCCTGCATCATTCTGAACCGGATTGCTAACTTGAAAATCACAACAAACCCAATCCCAAACCCCCACTTCGTCTCCCTTCTATCTCATACCTCCACCCCCCCCCAACCTTCTTCTTTCCTCTGCCCCCCCTCAAACAACCCCTCACTGTGCCTCATCCCTTCACCTTCAAACCTTTCATCCTCCTCATCCTTCCCTTTCTTGGAACTCTTCTGCAATCGCTGACACACTAACAACTGCTCTCCCTACCTCCCCCTCTCATCCTTCATCTTACCCTACTCCTCCCCTCCCCTGTCCTGTACCCGATGCTCCCCCTCTCTCTTCATTAACGGTATGGACCTCAAAAATCCGGGGCCTTCGCTCAAACCTGACTGATCTCTCCATACAGGTTGCTTCTGACAATCCAGACTTGATCTGCTTAACAGAGACTTTCCTCCTTCAAGATGTCTCTGATTCCTTAATATCTCTTCCTGGTTACTCCCTCCTCCGGTATGATAGACCTGAGCCTCGGCCTGGTGGTGGGGTGGCTATCTTTATCAAAACTCTCTTCCTCACTCTCCTTGCACTGCCCTCTCTCCTCCTCACCCCCAGGAGTACCTCTGGCTACGGCTTCCTCTCCGCTCCCACCTTTTGTTCATATGTGTTCTGTACCGTCCCCCAAACAGTGATGACTCCATCTACATTTCACTGTCTGACAACATGGACCAACTTCTATCCACTCATCCCAACTCTCTCTTCCTCATATGTGGTGACTTCAATTGTCATCATGCCACCTGGTTGGGTGTGGGTTCCTCTCTCACCAGTCATGGCACCTCAGCAAAGGACTTCTGTGACTCACTGGGATTGACACAATCTGTCAATTTCCCGACCCGGATCTCAGCCAATGGAGTATCTTCTCTTCTAGACTTGGTTATGACTAACTTCCCTGCTAATGTCTGCTGCTCTTCTTCTGCTCCAATCGGTTCTTCTGATCATGTGCATGTCAAAGTGGACATCTCTCTGGCCATTCTCAGAGAGCCTCCTCAGCGTCGACGAGTCTGGCATTTCACTCAGGCCGACTGGGATGGTCTTCAAGCAGCCATCAATCGTCTGGATTGGTCTCCCATCTCCACTGCCTCTGACATCAATTCTTCCTGGGAATTCTTCCAAAGCAAACTGATCTCTCTCATGCACAGATTTATCCCATCTCGCCTTCAGTTGTCTTACCCTTCCTCCCGTCCATGGTACACTGAATCTTGTGGTGAGGCAGTTGCCCTGAAACAACTTGCCTTTGCCTCTTGGAAGGCTAATCCAACTGAAGGAAATCTCAGTTCCTTCCACCAAGCTCGGAACAAGTGTGTGTCTACCCTCAGGAGTGCCAGGAAGCACTATCTCTCCTCACTCAAGAATGAACTCTCAAACCTGTCTCCTTCCTCCAAATCCTTGTGGCGTCTGGTCAAATCCGTTTCTGGTGTTTGTTCCCCCTCCATCCCCTCCATTACCTCAAATGGCCACACAGTTGACATCGCACGTGACAAAGCCGAATGCCTCAACTCTGTGTTTGCCTCAAAATCCTTAGTCCCAAACCCATCTCTCTCTGTTCCCACCTTTCCCAGTCGAACCAAACTGCTCCTGGACTCTGTGACCTTCTCTCCTGACAAGGTGGAGGAGTTTTTGTCAAACCTCGACTCTGATTCTGCAACTGGACCAGATGGCATCAGCCCACGGGTCCTAAAATCCTGCTCTGCCGCTCTATCTCACCCTCTCTCTGTTCTTTTCACCCTATCTTTTGCTCAAGGTCATCTGCCAGCATCCTGGAAATCAGCAAACATTACCGCTTTACACAAAAAAGGTGCAAAAACAGATCCTTGCAACTACAGACCAATCAGCCTGCTCCCAATTATCAGCAAAGTCATGGAATCCATCATTGCTTCGGATATGAAATCTTTCCTCTTCTCCAATGGCTTGATCTCTGATCATCAATTTGGTTTCAGACCAGGTCACTCTACTCTGGACATGCTGCTTCTGCTGTCTCAACAATGGATGGAGGTCCTCAATGCCAAACAGGAAATCAGAGCTGTCTCCCTTGACATATCACATGCCTTCGATACGGTCTGGCACCCAGCTCTGCTCACCAAACTCTCCTCCTATGGTATCCATGGAAATCTCCATGCATGGCTTGCGGACTTCCTCTCTGGTCGTAGTCAACGTGTGGCCCTGAATGGATTTCTCTCATCTCCCCTTCCCGTTCAGGCTGGAGTTCCCCAAGGCAGTGTGCTGGGCCCTGTGCTTTTTCTGGTCTTTATCAATGATCTCTCCGACTCTCTGGAAAATCCTCTGTATCTCTTTGCTGATGACTCCACTCTCTGCCGCTCCATTCCTCTTCCCTCAGATCGGCAGTCTGCAGCCTCCTCACTCTCTGAAGACCTGGACAAAATCACAGACTGGTCAAACATGTGGAACATGTCTTTCAATCCTGACAAATCTCACACTCTTACTATGTCTCTCCGAAAAGATCGACTGGACAACCCTCCCATCTACTTTCTCAACAATCCTCTCCAAGAAGTTCTGTCGCTCAAGCTTTTGGGTCTCACCATCTGCCATGATCTTTCTTGGGAAAACCACATTTCCAAGCTGGCCTCCAAAGCCAGTCGCCGACTGGGCATCCTCCGTCGTGCGAAGTCCTTCCTAGGCACACCTGAGCTCCTCACCACATACAAGGCTTTCATCTGCAGCTCAATGGAATACTGTTCTCCCCTATGGGCTGGTGCTCCTGCCTCACACCTGGCTCAGCTTCACGCTGTTGAATCCAAAGCTTTCAGAATCATTGGAATCTCCCGCGATGAAGCTATCTCTGAGGGCCTTTCACTCACTCACCGCAGGCAGGTAGGTGGTCTTTCTGTCTTCTACCGACTCCTCTCCGGCCTTGCTCCCCCAGCTCTCTCTGTGCTTTGTCCCCCAAATATTCCTACAGGTCGCACAAGATCTGCCAGCCACCCTCTGATGGTTAAACTGCCGAAATCTCGGCTCTCTGCTCACCTTCACTCTTTCATTCCTCTTTTCTCCCGCCTCTGGAACAAACTCCCACACTCACTTCAATCACACTCCTCCCTCCAGGTCTTCAAAACAGCTGTTCACCACCATCTCTTATCTTCCCCCATCCAAAACCTTGATCTTTTCTACACCCACTAATTCACCCCAGATCCACCTTGTTTGAAATTCCAACTTCTTTCCTGGAAGTCTTGGCAGTGTCCATATGTTTTATACCTCTCCCACCCCCGCCCCCTTCCCATGCCTTCCCCCCAAAGCCCTCTCCCTCCCACAGTTCTCTCGATGTCTCCATGTCTCTCGGTCCCTGCTCTCAAATGTTGTGTTTGTGTCCTTCCCCCTCTCTCCCCATCTTGTCTACCACTCCCGATGTTATTTGTTTTGTGTGTCTGTTTGTCTTTCTGTGTGATTAATGTTCGCTCTTTCACGAGCCTCGATCTTGTATACAAAAAAAAAAAAAAAAAAAGAGATAGAGAGGATTTTCAAGAGAGTCGGAGAGATCATTGATGAAGACCAGAAAAAGCACAGGGCCCAGAGCACTGCCTTGGGGAACTCCAGCCTGAACAGGAAGAGGAGATGAGAGAAACCCATTCAGGGCCACAGGTTGACTACGACTAGAGAGGAAGTCCGCCAGACACGCGTGGAGATTTCCATGGATACCAACAGAGGAGAGTTTGGTGAGCAGAGCGGGGTGCCAGACCGTATCGAAGGCATGTGATATGTCAAGGGAGACAGCTCTAAGACAGCTTTGCTCCCCTTCCATCCCCTCCCTTACCTCAAACGACTACACAGCTAACTATGCACGTGAAAAAGCTGAATGCCTCAACTCTGGGATGGCCTCAAAATCTTGTGTCCCAAACCCGTCCCTCTCTGTACCCACCTTACCCAGTCGAACCCAGCTGCTCCTGGACTCTGTGTCCTTTTCTCCTGACAAGGTGGAGAAGTTTCTGTCAAACCTCGACTCTGATTCTGCAACTGGACCAGATGGCATCAGCTCACGGGTCCTAAAATCCTGCTCTGCCGCTCTTTCACTCCCCCTCTCTGTTCTCTTCACCCTTTCTTTTGCTCAAGGTCATCTGCCATCAGCTTGCAAATCAGCCAACATTACCGCTTTACACAAAAAGGTGCAAAATCAGATCCTTGCAACTACAGACCAATCAGCCTGCTCCCAATCATCAGCAAGGGCATGGAATCCATCATCGCTTCTGATATTAAATCCTCCTCTTCTCCAATAGCTTGATCTCTGATCATCAATTTGGATTCAGACCAGGTCATTATACTCTGGGAATGCTGCTTCTGCTGTCTCAACAATGGATGGAGGCCCTCAACGCCAAACAGGAAATCAGGGCTGTCTCCCTTGACATATCTCATGCCTTCGATACTGTCTGGCACCCTGCTCTTCTCACCAAACTCTCCTCCTATGGTATCCATGGAAATATCCACGCATGGCTTGCGGACTTCCTCTCCGGTCGCAGTCAACGTGTGGCCCTGACTGGAGTTCTCTCATCTCCCCTCCCAGTTCAGGCTGAAGTTCCTCAAGGCAGTGTTCTGGGCCCTGTGCTTCTTTTGGTATTCATCAATCATCTTTCTGACTGCCTGGAAAATCCTCTCTGTCTCTTTGCTGATGACTCCACTCTCTGCTGCTCCATACCTCAACCCTCACATTGGCAGGCAGCATCCTCTTCACTCTCTGCAGTCCTGGACAAAATCACAAACTGGTCAAACAAGTGGAAGTCTTTCAATCCTGATAAATCTCACACTCTCACTATGTCTCTCCGAAAAGACCATCTGGGAAACCCTCCCATCCACTTTCTCAACAATCCTCTTGAAGAAGTTCTGTCACTCAAGCTTTTGGGCCTCACTATGAGCCATGATCTTTCCTGGGAAAACCACATTTCCAAGCTGTCCTCCAAAGCCAGTCCTCCGTCGTGTGGCAACTGGGCATCCTCCATCGTGTGAAGTCCTTCCTTGACACCTCTGAGCTCCTCACCACATACATACTAATCTTTCATCTGCAGCTTTATGGAATACTGCTCTCCGCTCTGGGAGAGGCTCCTGTCTCACACCTAGCTTGGCTTCACGCTATAGAAACCAAAGCTTTCTGGATCATTGGTATCTTCCGCGATGAAGCTGATTCTGAGGGCCTTTCACTCTCACCGCAGGCAGTTTGGTTGTCTTTCTGTCTTCTACCGACTCCTCTCTGCCCTCGCTCCCCCAGCTCTGTCTGTGCTGTGTGTGCCCCCCAAATATTCCTGCAGGACGCACAAGAACTGCCATCAACCCTCTTCTTGTGAAACTGCCAAAATCAAGACTATCTGCTCACCTTCACTCTTTTGTGCCTCTTTTCCCCACCTCTGGAACAAACTACCACACTTTCTTCAATGCCACTCCCCACCCCCCCCCCCCCCTCCACCCTCCCCCAGGGCTTTAAAACAGCTGTTCACCACCATCTCTTATCTTCCCCATCCCAAACCTTGATCTTTTCTACCCCCATGAATACACCCCAATTCAACCTCTTTCAATCACCGACTTCATTCCTGAAATCCCTGGTAGTGTCAATTTGTTTTATACCATGTACCCCTTCCCTCCCCCTCTTCCCTCCCACAGATCTCCCAATGTTCCTGTTCCCTGCTGTTATGCTTGTGTGCTTCCCTCTCTCTCCCCATCTTGTCTCCCCCTCCCTTTATTGTTTTATGTGTCCGTTGATGTTTTTTGTGTTTAATGTGCTAGCTCTTACACGAGCCTCGATCTTGTATCCAAAAAAAATTGTTAAATTAGAGATTATAATTAGAGGACATAGTTCACGGAATAGTAAAGAAGAGCAGTAGATATTGGCACAACCAACTTGCGGGTTTTCCTATTTTAGACCATCAGTACATGAGATCTCGAAAGATCGCAGTTTTGTTTTTGTCGTAGATATTGCAACATTGTAGTCACATCCATATCTGTGGACACATAAATAGTATTAGTGCTTTAGTAGTTAGGCCTCCGCCGACAAAGGACATCTCGCCGGAGACATTATGTTTTCAGATTGTCTGTCCGTCCGTCCTTGATGGGTGTTCGTTACCGCGCTAACTTGAGAATGGCTAAAGGGATCTTAGTCAAACTTGGTGCAGGCATGTATAATGAGGTAAAGATGAACTGATTAGATTTTGGGGTCACCAGGCCAAAGGTCAGAAGTCATGTTAGGTAAAAAAAAAATACTGTTACCACGACAACTTGTGAACCAGTGATGGGATTCTGACCAAATTTGGTACACTTATGTAGAATGATGTAAAGATGAACTGATTATATTTTGGGGTCAAGAGGTCAAAGGTCAAAGTCTGTAATATGTCTATAACTTGAGAACGGCTGAAGTGATCTAATTCAAACTTAGTACAGGTATGTATAATGATGTAAAGATCAAGTCATTACATTTTGGGGTCAAAGGTCAAATCTGTAATCTATCTATCTATAATTCCAGTAATCTCTGTTTGTACGTTTGTACGTTTGTACGTTTGTCTGTGACCGCTGTTTCTCGACAACCACGGGTCCGATATACTTTTAACTTGCCAGGTATATTGCTGGGGACCCGAGGATGTGCCTTTTCAAGGTTTCATATTAATCGGACAATTACTTACCGAGCTATGTCCAAAAAACGATTCAACCAATCAGAGAGCAGCGAACTATCGCGTGTGCCGAACGTGGCGGACACACTCTGCCTCGGATGGCACATTTGAGAGCGTATTCATTTATTTCACGTTTGCAAACTATGTTGGCGTTAAACTATGTTTTAAAACTAATAAAAACGAATTTGCGATTCATTCGCTTTCCTGCGCGTTTGTGCACGCGATGGCGATTTCTTTACCAAACTCCGGAAGCCGTTCGCTTTGGACCAAACCATTTCATGTAAATAGAGGGGGGGGGGGATTGTCACCGTACTCGCAAGCCGTTCGCTTTGGACCAAACCATTTCATGTAAATAGAGGGAGGGGATATAATTTTAGATATATATATAGTACGGGCATGCCCTAGTATATATAAAACACAGTTTGTGTGTGTGTGTGTGTGTGTGTGTGTGTGTGTGTGTGTGTGTGTGTGTGTGTGTGTGTGTGTGTGTGTGTGTAATGTTACCGATAGACTCCGAAACGGAGAGGCTCACGTGCTTGATATTTGGCATAGACATGGCCATTGAGCCTGGGACGACATGGCCGAGACCATATTTGACGAGATCCATATTTTTTATTCATATTTAGTAAATTTACATCAGCGCATTTCAGCGAAGTACCCGCTAATCTCAGCCAGTGCCAGAACAACTCGCTGATTCGCTCAGAGCGATCACGTGATGTTCCATCCCGTCACACGTCACACGTTTGCATGTAATTCAGGGCGAAAAGCGATTGCGCTTTTTCACCTTTATGCGATCGTGTTTTGTGTCGATTTTGTGCGATATGAATTAAATTTTAATTCATATTTCGTGTTTACGAATTCGAATACGAAGGATTTCCCCTTTCCCCTTTCGATTTCGAATACGAATTGAATACGAGCTTGAGTCGAGAGGGCGAATGTACGGGTTGGGAATGTACGGGTCTCCCTTCCCCCGCCCAGCAACGCCGGTACTGGAGGGCCGTGGGTCACAGGATCGGTGAGTCTCCAAAATCCGCTTCGTGCTCTTGCGAAGATGCAGGACGATGTCGCGATTGTTGTGCTGCTCTCCGACCATGAGAACTGCAACGTCATTGTTGACTGGCCCTCCCCTTCCCTCCCCCTTCCCCCTCCCCCGTCCGTCCTCCCCCTCCCTTCCCCCTCCGTCCTCCCCCTCCCTCCCCCCTCCACCCTACCCCTTACCCTTCTCCCCTCCTCCTCCTCCCCTCCCCTCCCCTCCCCCTCACCTCCCCCACCCCTCACCCTCCCATCCCTCACCCTCCCCCCTCCCCCTAGCCCCTCCCCCTCTTCTCCACCTCTCCCCCTCCCCCTCCCCTCCCCCTCTTCTCCCCTCCCCCCCCTCTTCTCCCTCCCCCCCGTTCCCCTCCCCCCCGTTCCCCTCCCCTCCACTCCTCGCCCGGCAATGCCGGGTACTTCTGCTAGTAGGTCTATAAATTGAGAACGGCCGAAGTTATCTCATTCAAACTTGGTACAGGTATGTATAATATGGTAAAGATTAAGTGATTAGATTTTGGGGTCATATGTCAAAGGTCAAAGTCTGTAATAGGTCTATAACTTGAGAATAGCTGAAGTGATCCAATTCAAATTTGGTATGGGTAATGGTATGTACAATGATGTAAAGCTGAAATGGTTCGAATTTGGGATCAGAAGTTAAAGGTCAAAGTCTGTAATATGTCTATAACTTGAGAATGGCCAAAGGGATCGAATTCAAACTTGGTACAGATATGTGTAATGATGCGAAGATTAACTGATTCGATTTTGGGAGCCCCGAGCTCAAAGGCCAAAGGTCAGAGGTCATGTCAGGTAAAAACGTGACAACTTGTGAACAGCTGAAGGGATTTAAATTAAAACTTGGTATAGGTATGTATAATGATGTTAACATGAACTGATTAAATTTAGGGGTCAAGAAATCAAAGGTCAGATGTCATGTCAGGTAAAAATGTGATAACTTTTGAACAGCTGAATGGATTTAAATCAAACTTGATAAAACTATTGTGATGATGTAATAATGTGGATGGAGGCATATCAGTCGACGTCGTGATGTCGAAGAGTGCCACTAGTTACCCTCGCCAGAGGAAGAGGATATTGCATTTGAGTCCATTTGTTACTTGGCAAGAAAAAAAAATTTTTTTGCAAGTATGTTGATCACTCCGGTTTGTGTGTGTGTGTTGTGTGTGTGTGTGTGTGTGTGTGTGTGTGTGTGTGTGTGTGTGTGTGTTTGTGTGTGTGTGTGTGTGTGTGTGTGTGTGTGTGTGTGTGTGTGTGTGTGTGTGTGTGTGTGTGTGTGTCTGTTCGCTCACCTATACTTGCCTACAGGTCACAATTTTAAACCGATCTTCATGAAACTTCACCAAATGGTAGAGTTTGTGGTCCGACAAAATCCTATATGTATTTCAGGTCAAAAGGTCAACATAGGTCAAAGGTTAACCACCTTTTTCAACCTTCTAATATCCTCAATTTTCATCCGATTGACTTGAAATTTGAATAGGATTTCATATCAGCTAACTGAATTCAACCACCAACTATTTTTGAGATCAACATAGGCCAAAAGGTCAACAACAATTTCAAATTTTTAAATCCTCATTTTTAATCCGATTGACTTGAAATTTGAATGGGATTTACACATCGGCTAACTGAATTCAACCAATATTTATTTTTGAGATCAGCATGGGCGAAAAGGTCAACATAGGCCAAAGGTCAACCACTTTTTCACATTTCTAAAATCCTCATTTTTCATCCGATTGACTTGAAATTTGAATAGAATTTACATATCGGCTAACTGAATTCAACCACCAACTATTTCTGAGATCAGCCTGGGCCAAAAGGTCAACATAGGCCAAAGGTCAACCACTATTTTTGAATTTCTAAAATCCTCAATTTTCATCCGATTGACATGAAATTTGAATAGCATTTACATATAGCTGAACTTAATTCAACCACCAACTATTTTTGAGATCAGCATAGGCCAAAAGATCAACATAGGCTAAAGGTCAACCACTTTTTTTCGAATATATAAAATCCTCAATTTTCATGCGATTGACTTGGAATTTGAATGGCATTTTCATATCAGCGAACGGAATCCAACCAACAACTATTTTTGCGATCACCGTAGGCCAAAAGAGCAACATAGGCCAAAGGTCAACAACAATTTCAAATTTCTTAAATCCTCATTTTTCATCCGATTGACTTGAAATTTGAATAATATCGACATATCGGCGAAATGAATTCAACAACCAACTATTTTTGAGATCAACATAGGCCAAAAGTTCAACATAGGCCAAAGGTCAACCACTTTTTTCGAATCTCTAAAATCCTCAATTTTCATCCAAATGACTTGAAATTTGAAAAGGATTTACATATCGGCTAACTGAATTCAACCACCAACTATTTTTGAGATCAGCCTCGGCCAAAAGGTCAACATAGGCCAAAGGTCAACCACTTTTTTCAAATTTTAAAATCCTCAATTTTCATCCAATTGACTTGAAATTTGAATAGGATTTGCATATCGGCTAACTGAATTGAACCACCAACTATTTTTGAGATCAGCGTAGGCCAAAAAGTCAACATAGGACAAAGGTCAACCACTTTTTCCAAATTTCTAAAAGTCCTCAAATTTCTAAAATTGTCAATTTTCATCAGATTAACTTAAAATTTGAAGACGATTTGTATGTGAGGTCACTGAATTCAACCACTAATTGTTTTTGAGGTCAAAAGGATGCTCTACTGAGTGCCATTCTACTTTGTTCTGTTTTTCCAAGTGTCGTTCTATGAGTGATTTTTCATTTGTTACTTGCAGGAAAAGATTCCGGCAAGTATGTTGATCGGTTGGTTTCTCTGTTTGTTCGCAGTACTACGTCTACACCGTTGCACGTAGAATCGCCAAACTTTACACACATATTTGTCTTTCCCTGGAATAGACTGTGCCCAATTGATGACGTCATCGGTCACGTGGTTCGGCCGCCATCTTGGAAAAACCGAAAAACTTTGCACCTCTATATCTCCGAAAGTGCTGAAGAGAAAGAATTGAGACATGGCTCATTGTAAAGAACTCTCCATGGGGAATAAAATATGTTAACGATGATGTCATAGGTGCCTCCATTATGATGTCATAATTCGACAAGTACAAAACTTCATCCAATCAAGATGAAATTTCTTGAGCATAATCTAGGAATAAATTAGTTTAGAAAACAAATAATGATGACGTCATCAGTCACGTGGTTCGGCCGCCATATTTGTCCAAAATGGCCAATAAAAAAGTATATTCCAGCAATTCCTCAGTCTCTGACCGATTTTTCATTTGTTTGTCTGTCTGTTTGTTTGTTTGTCCGCACAGAATAAATACGATTTTCTCTGCAACCGTTGGTCCGATTGATAGGAAATTTTCACCATAGTTGCAGCTCCACCTGTATAGTTTTTTTTACTGATTATTATGACGTCATAGATCACATGGTTGGGCTGCCATCTTGGAAAAAACGAAACAATTTGCACCTCTATATCTCCGAAAGCGCTAAATAGAAAAAATTGTGTCATGGCTCATTGTAAAGAACTCTCCATGGGGAATAAAATATGTTAATGAAGATGTCATAGGTGCCTTCGTTATGACGTCATAAATCGACAAGTATAACGCTTCAGCCGATCAGATGAATTTTCTTGAGCGCCATGTCGGGATAAATTGGTGGAGGAAAAATAAAATAATGATGACGTCATCGGTCACGTGGTTTGGCCGCCATATTTGTTTTAACACAAAAGCCTTAAAAACTATTAACTTAAAAAGTTAATACTTGAGGATAATGTGAGACCATCTGTCAGAAAGTTGAAGTTCAACCGAAGGTGGACCTTGCAACATGACAATGACCCTAAACATACCAGTAAATCCACAAAGGAATGGCTGAAAAGAAAGAAATGGAGGGTTCTGGAATGGCCAAGTCAAAGCCCGGATCTAAATCCCATCGAGATGTTGTGGGGGGATTTGAAACGAGCTGTGCATGCAAGAAACCCCCCAAACATCGCACAGCTGAAAGAATTCTGCATGGTGGAGTGGGCAACAATTTCTCCCAGTCGCTGTCAGAGACTGGCAGACAGTTATAAGAAACGCCCACTTGAGGTTGTTGCTGCCAAAGGGGGCAATACCACCTATTAGAGCCAAGGGTGTACTTACTTTTTCCACATGGGAAATTTGCATTTATGTTTATTTAAATTATACAATGGACTACAAAATGTAAATGTTTCATGATATTTGTTATATTATATCACTTTTATCTATCAATATTGTTGAAATGAAGATCAAATAGCTGTATGTTGAAATATGTTGAAAAAGTCAAAACTTTACATGGGGTGTACTTACTTTTTCATGTGACTGTCCCTCAACTTTTCTGACTTTACATAAATTGGAGTTGACTAGTAAATGTGTACAGTGACTTGAACGTGTATTTCCTCATACATATAGGTGCAAATCTCATTAAACTTTCAGTGTCCAAAAACGGTCACCATGCTGATTGCCAATCCTTTATTTTTGCATGTATCAACCATGTTGATAGCCTCGGCCAAATGAAAGAGTGGATGGAAAATGAAGAAAGACACATCATGGGAAGTAAATGCAAGAAGATTATACCAATACAAAAAATATCATGGGCAAGTCTTCCAATGCATTGCAGGACGTCACAAACAGGCCAAAACAAAGGACAAACAGGACGCCATGATGTAGGAGACAATAGAAACCAGAGGAGCCATGATAACAAATAATCAAAATAGCTTGTTGAAGATTTATCGGGATAAATTGCCAATGTTGGCTTATGTACACACATGCACAACGAGCGAAAGAAAGAGCACAACGATCGTCCAAGACTGGCAAAGGCTGTATAGTGTAGCAGCATAGCAAACCTGTTGTGCATTTTGTGATACAAGCACCAAATTTGGTACACTAGTAGACTATCATATTATGAAAAGATCTGGATATTGGGCCATCTCAGATTCAGAGATTTGATTTTTGCAAGATTTCGATTCGATTGGGATCGAAGAGAACACCTTCTTCGTCTTCTGTACAGTGAAGTTGCCAGCCCTGAATTCTCTGGCTACATCTGGGTGCTGCATTGGGAGTGCAACCGTGTCCCTCAGGTGAACAGGGACCCACCTGGCATAGTGTGTGTGGTCTAAGGCATGGAACCATGGGACCAGTTCCGTCAGGGCATCAAGGTACGTCGTGAATGAAGCCTGCCGCAGAGAACGCACGTAGACCAGTACCAACATCTCTAGTTCCAGCACAGTTGCCCAGTACTGAAAGTTGGGAATGTCTTCTCCTCTCTGGTGACACCAGTCTTCGAACTCAGGCAGGTCTTCTGCATCATCAGCATATGTCATACAGTGGCGTTCATACGCACGGTGTTGCAGGATGTGCAGTGCCGCTGCAGTGATTTGATGAGCTCTTCTTGTGCGGGTGACGTGGGCAGCTCGTAGAAGGAGTCGGCCGTCCCTGGCGTTGCAATCTCAGCTTGCAAAATCTGCAAATCTTGCAAAAATCAAATCTCTGAATCTGAGATGGCCCAATATCCAGATCTTTTCATAATATGATAGTCTACTAGTGTGCCAAATTTGGTGCTTGTATCACAAAATGCACAATTCTTTTGAATATTTGGGCTAAGCCGCCCCACTAGTAAGAGAAGGGGAGAGAAAAAAAGACACAACATAAATACAACATAAACTGCACTCAGACACAACATAAATAGACAAAAAGATGGACAAAACTGACTTATATTGGGGAAGCAATGGTCCACAAGCAAGTTTACCAACGCAAGATAACAAAGTGAGAGAAAACTTAAATTGGTCCCTGTAAACTTCACAATGTGCGGTTGTCTCCCATATATGTTGCTTAATTGCAGTAATCGATCTATTTATTTGCTTGATATCAATGTGAAACAGAAGTCCGACATTATCCCCCCCTAAATGGTTATTGCAACCATATCCCTTTTATCATATAACCATATCCCATATCCCTTCTCAGACATGGTTCCCCCATTATCCCTTTCATTTCACCACTTATACAAGTGCACCACAAATTACCACATGAGAGAGCAAAATCCACAAGAAGTTATCCACACGAGAGAGCAAAATCTGGTGAAAAACTTTAATATATATTCTTTCAGGAAGCTATCCTTTCATCCTAAGATGACATTTTTAGCCGCGTCGCAGACGCTGCTCATAGAGTGCCCTCTGCTGTTGTTGTTGTTGTTCTTCTTGTTCTTCTTGTTTTTGCAGAGAAGACAAAACCTCAAAGCTCCACCCATTCTGGGAACCATAGCTCCACCCATTCTGGGAGAGCCTTCATATTGTTACATATTTATGTGAATGTATGTGAATTACCATTCAGGTCTTTGCTTATCCATGTGTAGTAGATTAAGGGTTGTTGTGGTTGGAGGGTCAGGAGCCCTTCTGAAAAAGAGGCCGGAAACGGAAGAAGAAAAGACACGAGGAAGAAAAGCGACGAGTATTCTTCTTCCTCGCCCCGCTCCGACGAAAGGTGGGATCGACCTTGCGCCGCGTGGAAAAGCGGCGTTCCGAAGCCCGTCTGGCGAGAGGAGTTACCGGGACGTGTACCTACCCGGTGGAGACGTCAAGTTGACGTGGGGCCGTGCATCGACCCCGCGTCTGGCACCGTTCGCGGCACCGTCTAAAAAGACGCGTACGGGTCGCACGTTGGGGCCTAACACGCGTTGCAAGCGGCGTGGGGCTTTTGGCTTGCTTTACCGTACCCGCTTCGCGTGGCCACGAGGGGCTGCAGCCGGGGTGCCTGGTACGATACCTGCCCGGTGGAAACACGTCCACCCGGGGTTCGTTCAACCGCCCGAGTGCGGCGACGCCGACCATCATCTTGGTCAGGAGGGGCCCAGAGACATTGTGAGGGGCAGAGACCAAAAGGGGGTCGTGAGTACCAAAAGGGGACACACATATATAAGATGGCCATCTTAAACCTCTAGGGGATTGATTGATTGTTGAATGTGAATTGTGGATGGTGGATTGCCCGGGGAATAGACCCTTGATTGTATCATTAAAATTGTTTGGTATCATTACCCTTGAAATATATCATTGAACATCAGTTTTCTCTTGGGTGGAATTCATAGGGATTGTGTTGCGAAAGCGCATATATACTACTACTTTCTGGCGAAGTTCCTCTCACGGTCCGGGGGTCACCGAGACCAGGTAGTCACCGAGGGGACCACGTAACAGAATTGGGGGCTCGTCCGGGATCTAAAAGTGTATTTGTATAAAATAATAAAATAATATTTTTATTAATTAAAATTTATTAATTAAGTATTAATTGGTGAATTTTTGGGGAAATTGGGGTAAAGTCTTGGGTGAAGGTTAACAGGTGTTAACGATAGTCACCATGGCGTTTGTGGCACAGAACTTTGCGGTAACACCGAGTGAGGCACAGTTCCGAGCGTTACTAAAGTCGGACCTCTTGAAATTGGCCAAACATTTTAACTTGGAGGTCCGAACTAATTTGAGGAAGGCAGAGTTGCAGGCCACGGTGATACAATCTATGGTGGGATTAGGAACAGGGGACGAGTTAGCCTGGGAGTGGCTACCCGAAGAACCAGAAGATGTTGAGCTCCGGAAACTGGAGTTGCAATTACGGAGCCAGGAACGGATTAAAGAAGAAGAAAGGAAAGCAGAAAAGGAAAGAGCAGAAGAAGAAAGGAAAGCAGAAAAGGAAAGAGCAGAAGAAGAAAGGAAAGCAGAAAAGGAAAGAGCAGAAGAAGAAAGGAAAGCAGAAAAGGAAAGAGCAGAAGAAGAAAGGAAAGCAGAAGAGAGGAGAGAAGAGAAACAAGCAGAGGAAAGGAGAGTGGAACGAGAACTCCAGGAAAGGTTAGAAGGGAGAAAAGCAGAGGAGAGGAGAGCTGCAAGGGACCTCGAAGCAGAGGAGAGAAAAGCGGAAAGGGAATTAAAGGAACGTGACATGGAGCTTCAGCAAGAAATCAAATTCAAGGAGCTGGAGTTAATGAGAGAACGGGGAGAGGCACCACCCTTGCTGACGGGGTCGACACCTAACCAGAAAACCTGGGATGTGGGCAGACATGTGAGGCTGGTTCCACCGTTCAGTGAAAAGGAAGTCGCGAAATTTTTTCCACACTTTGAGAAAGTGGCTCGACAATTAAACTGGCCGGAGGAGGCCTGGACCATACTCGTGCAAAGTGTGCTGGTGGGGAAAGCTCAAGAAATTTATTCGGCGCTACCAATGGACCAATGTGCAGATTATGAGGTACTGAAGAAGCACATCCTCAAAGCCTATGAGTTGGTTCCGGAAGCTTACAGGCAAAAATTCAGGAATGCCAGGAAGAGGGAGAGTGAGACCCATGTGGAATTTGCCAGAGTGAAAGAAAACATGTTTGATCGGTGGTGTGAGTCAAAAGGAGTCGGGAAAGACTTCGAAACATTGCGTGACTTGATCCTGGTGGAGGAATTTCAGCAGTGTGTCCACGAGGACATCAAAGTGTACCTGCAGGAAAAGAAAGTACCAAAGTTGTGGGACGCAGCCACCATGGCAGATGATTATGCCTTAACCCACCGAATAGGGGTCTACGAACCTAACTCCTCGCCTAGATCTCCGCAGGGGAGGTGGGGAACAGCAGGTGCGGAGAACGACCATACATGGCGGCGGCCTCGAGAGGATTATGGGGACAACGCGGATACCCCACCTGTTCGAAATCAGAGGGATGCGGGCCCAAGACAAACTTATAGTTCGGGGGGCCCGAGGCAGACCACGAGTTTTTCCTCCGGGCCTACTTGCGCTTTTTGCAAGAAACCTGGACACTTGATGTTCAGTTGTTACCGCATGAAAAGGGAAGACCCAGAGTGGAGTCCGACTATTACGACTCCCAATGCAATGGCCATTGTGAGAAATCGCCATCAAAAGGGTTACCAACCATTTATTTCAGAGGGGTTTGTGTCACGGGATGGAGCCTCGACTAACCGGAAACCGGTTAGGATATTGAGGGACACAGGGGCACATCAATCTTTAATGCTTGAAGGCATTTTGCCATGGTCCGAGGAGACGGCAACGGGGGATAGTGTTCGTTTACAGGGGATCGGGGCGGTGTTAGTGCTCCACTTCATGTCATCCATTTGGAGTCCGATTTGGTGTCAGGACCGGTCACCGTCGGTTTACAAGCCACGCTTCCTGTAGAGGGTGTATCTGTGGTTATCGGGAATGATTTGGCCGGGGGATTAAGTTTATGGTAACCTGAGGGTTGGTAAAGAGCCCAGCAGGGAAAATAACACCACACCAGCTCGGGATGGCGACAAAAGTGCCAAGTTATTTGTAGGGGGACTGAACTTCAAAACAGAGGAAGAAGTTCTGACCTCTGTCTTCAACAGATATGGGCCGCTGGTGGAAGTGCAGTTGGTAAGAGACTGGGAAACGCAACAGTCAAGAGGGTTCGGCTTTGTCACGTTTGCCAGCAAAAAAGACGCCAGAGAGGCAGAGAAGAATTGGAATGGCAAGGATTTGGAGGGTCGGACCATAACAGTAGGGAAGGCATTTCGTAGGCGTCGAGAGGTCTACAGGAGAGGACAACTGGGCGGTAGTTTTGGTGGTGGCCGCAATCAATATTATTATGGAGGCTCCCTGAGTTACGGCAGCTCCCGAAGGAAGGATTGGCAAAGTAGTGGCCGAGAAGGAGACCGCTATTCATGGGACTACAGGGACAAGTGGTCCCACCATAATTATTAGGGAAATTCTGAGAAGTTGAAGCACTGAATGCGGCGGAGCCGCCGAGCCAAGATTCCTACACGGATTAACCGTGAACGCCGTTCCTAAAGGCGTCCATGTCGTGAACTTTCATGCACGGACTAACCGTGAACTCCACGTTCCTCAAGGCGCCCATGTAGAGAACTTTCCTGCACGGACTAACCGTGAACCCCACGTTCCTAAAGGCATCCATGTAGTGAATACTCGGCTTGGCCGCCCGGAAAAAGTGCTATCGAGTTGCTTAACTTTGGATCTTTGAGCAACCCCTTAACCTTCATTCACAAGAAACTGACGGTCAAAGTCAGAGGGTCATGAGATGGAGTTTGATTTGGCAGGGACAATGTCGTTGCTGGTGCTTAGTCCAGAGTGAGTAATCTGGAGGGGTTGTGGTAAAATTTTGGTTGCTTTATTGTTAAGTGATAACTGTGCCCGGGGGGAACTGATAATGTGGGGGGGTTGAGTTATCTGGTTTGTTTCTCCAAATTGGCCGGCAAAGAAAGTTTTCGCTGGGTTCAAACTTTCTTTCTTGAAGGGGGGGAGTGTTACATATTTATGTGAATGTATGTGAATTACCATTCAGGTCTTTGCTTATCCATGTGTAGTAGATTAAGGGTTGTTGTGGTTGGAGGGTCAGGAGCCCTTCTGAAAAAGAGGCCGGAAACGGAAGAAGAAAAGACACGAGGAAGAAAAGCGACGAGTATTCTTCTTCCTCGCCCCGCTCCGACGAAAGGTGGGATCGACCTTGCGCCGTGTGGAAAAGCGGCGTTCCGAAGCCCGTCTGGCGAGAGGAGTTACCGGGACGTGTACCTACCCGGTGGAGATGTCAAGTTGACGTGGGGCAGTGCATCGACCCCGCGTCTGGCACCGTTCGCGGCACCGTCTAAAAAGACGCGTACGGGTCGCACGTTGGGGCCTAACACGCGTTGCAAGCGGCGTGGGGCTTTTGGCTTGCTTTACCGTACCCGCTTCGCGTGGCCACGAGGGGCTGCAGCCGGGGTGCCTGGTACGATACCTGCCCGGTGGAAACACGTCCACCCGGGGTTCGTTCAACCGCCCGAGTGCGGCGACGCCGACCATCATCTTGGTCAGGAGGGGCCCAGAGACATTGTGAGGGGCAGAGACCAAAAGGGGGTCGTGAGTACCAAAAGGGGACACACATATATAAGATGGCCATCTTAAACCTCTAGGGGATTGATTGATTGTTGAATGTGAATTGTGGATGGTGGATTGCCCGGGGAATAGACCCTTGATTGTATCATTAAAATTGTTTGGTATCATTACCCTTGAAATATATCATTGAACATCAGTTTTCTCTTGGGTGGAATTCATAGGGATTGTGTTGCGAAAGCGCATATATACTACTACTTTCTGGCGAAGTTCCTCTCACGGTCCGGGGGTCACCGAGACCAGGTAGTCACCGAGGGGACCATGTAACAATATAAACAAATATCCACCATTTTATTAACTCGCATAGCTTTGAGGCCTGTTTTGTAGGCCCGTGGTGTCTTCCTCTCTCACACAGTTTTATTTCAAATCAAATTCGATATATCATTTCATTTTTCACAGTCACTAACATAGTTTTAGACTCGGTTGAAAAAAAACGGGAAGAAAATCCAATGAAAGTTGCCCTTTATAGAACGAAATGAATTCTCAAAGGCCTGTAACTTCAAGTCCATTGAGATTTTTTTTTTTTAAATCGCGGCATGGTCAGTCATACACCGCCCGAAATAAGAGACGGGAAAATGCCGAGATATATATATATATATTGTTTAAATCGCGGCATGCTCAGTCATACACCGCCCGAAATAACAGACGGGAAAATGCCGAGACATATTAAAAATTCGTCCATTTGATGACAATCGTCACGATGAAATATTTAATTTATACGTCGTCACAATAATGTGGAGAGAGGAGCATAGCTTCGTTCACGTGTCGCCACACACGGGAAATTGCCGAGATATATATTTTTTAAATCGCAGCATGGTCAGTCATACACCGCCTGAAATAACAGACGGGAAAATGCCGAGATATATTAAAAATTCGTCGCCACACACGGGAAATTGCCGAGATATATTTTCACTTTGCACAAAAATAACATCAAGTAATCGAATCAATAGGAATGTCCTGTGCCTATAACATCGACGTTATAGGCACAGCTGCATCTAGGCATTGTGTAACATCGACACGGCTTTTGTTTTAATTAAAACTTTTTGTACTTGTTCTTTTAAGCATTGCCCTTTTGCTGTCATTGTTGCTGGTCACAAAAAAGTCAAGCACACATCTGCTGATGCTGAAATCTCAGGTTCAAAGCTTACATGACGTACAACGTTGATTTGTGACTTACCGACTATGCTCTTGTTATTAATGTAAGAGTACATTGATATCTCCCCCTTAATGTCCTTGCCTTACATGTGATAAATGTACAAGCTCATCCACAAGCCTTGGATCGCTGCGAAAAAGGCAGTTTCCATGATTTATTTTTCATTCATTGCCTTGGTGTAATTTTATTGAGAAAGAACCAGCAGTGAATGTGTGCAGATGTAGCGGTTACCGCTGGATGTACATAATCGCCTTGCACCGACCAGAACACGGCCAGACGCGCCTCTCCCGGGCATGCCCGGACTCACTGTTCCCGGGCACGCCCGAACCTCCCGGGCACGCCCGGTCTCGTCTTTCCCGGGCATGCCCGCTCTCGCCTTTCCAGGGCTCGCCGAGAGCGTCCGGGCATGCCCGCTATCGCCTTTCCAGGGCTCGCCCAGAGCGTCCGGGCATGCCCGCTATCGCCTTTCCAGGGCTCGCCCAGAGCGTCCGGGCATGCCCGCTATCGCCTTTCCAGGGCTCGCCCAGAGCGTCCGGGCATGCCCGCTATCGCCTTTCCAGTGCTCGCCCAGAGCGCCCGGGCACGCCCAGCCTCGACTTGCCAGGCCGCAGCCAAACACGCCCGGGCAGGTCCAGACTCGCCTTTCCAAGGCTCGCCCTTGATACCCGGGCATGCCCGGTATAGCTTTTGCCGGGCAAACTTCCCGACATAAATGTGTATATATATTGTTGCCCGAAAAACGGGCTTGTGAGAATACCTGAGCTGTTTTGTTTCAATAAAGCAACTCGGACGAATTCCGTCTTTGGTCGCGTCAATTCTTTCGACTCGCGTTGGAGCGCAGTTCCTTCATTGGTGACCTACCGACATGGATACGGCAGTGACGCTTAAACTGCCTACCTTCTGGGAGACTCACGCGGCTGTTTGGTTCGCCCAGGCGGACTCCCAGTTCGCCCTGCGAGGCATCACCGCGGACGACACCCGCTTCCACCATGTTGTGGCGGCGCTCGGTTCCGCCACCGCGGCCCGCGCCTTGAGCCTCCTCCAGCACCCGCCGGCTGCTGACAAATACGACGCGCTGAAGACGCTCCTCCTCGGCGCTTTCGCCCTCTCACCGGCAGCACGCGCATGGCGCCTGCTTGACCTGCCCGAGCTCGGCGACACGCGCCCGTCCGAGCGCATGGACTATATGCTCTCGTTGCTCGGCGAGCACTCTCCGGCATTCCTGTTCCGGGAGCTGTTCCTCCGTCAGCTGCCTAACCCGGTACGCCTCGCCCTGGCTGGCACGTTGATCACGGATTCCCGCGCCCTCGCCAGGGAAGCCGATAAGATCTCCTCGGCGGGCCAGCACATCGGCGCGGTTACCTGGAGCTCGCCGCCGTCCGAGGCGACGCCCACGACGCCCGAGTGCCCTGCGCGGTTGGAGGCCGAACTGCCGGTGCAACTGGCGGCCGCCACGCCGCACCGCCCACTTCCGACACGACGGCCGGGGCCTCCACCTGACCGGGCGTGGTGTTATTACCATGCCAGGTTCGGACACAAGGCTCGGACGTGCCGGCCCCCGTGCACTTTCGGCAGGTCGGGAAACGGCCGGGCCGGCGTTCATTCCCAGCCATGAGCGCCGGCCACTCGGGCAACTTGCTGTTTATTCGGGACAAAGCGTCTGGATGGCGTTTCCTGTGCGACACCGGCGCCCAACTGAGCGTCATACCTGCCTCCGAGCAGGACAGGCTGGACGCAGTTTGCGGCCCCTCTTTGGTCGCTGCTAATGGCTCGGCCATACGCACTTTCGGCCCACGCGTCGTCACCCTCTGCTTCGGCAGCCAGCGCTTTCAATGGACTTTTGTTACCGCCAGCGTCCCCATGGCTTTGCTGGGCGCCGACTTCCTCTGCGCGCACGGGCTGCTGGTCGACGTCAAACGACGTCGCCTTGTCCACCCCGAGACCTTCAGCTCCCTGGCGTGCACAATGAGCAGCTCCGCGCCGACCGAACTGGCGTGCGCCCTCCCGGCAACGAACGAGTTCGCTCGCCTGCTCGTGGAATTCTCGGCCCTCACGCGGCCGACGTTTTCGGCCGTCGCGGTGCGGCACGGGATCGAGCACCACATACCCACTACGGGCCCGCCGGTCTACGCCAGGGCCCGCCGCCTCGACCCAGCCAAGCTCGCCGTGGCAAAGGCCGAATTCGACGCGTTGGAGCACCTCGGCATCATGCGGCGCTCCGATAGCGCGTGGGCCTCGCCACTGCACATCGTGCCAAAGCCGGGGGGTGGATGGCGCCCGTGTGGCGACTACCGCCGTCTCAATGACGCTACCACCCCCGACAGGTACCCGATCCCGCATATTCAGGACTTTTCCGCCCGTTTGGCGGGACGGGTCATCTTTTCGAAAATTGACCTGATATGGGGCTACCACCAGGTACCTGTCCGGGCGGCCGATGTCCCGAAGACGGCCGTCATCACGCCGTTCGGCCTGTTCGAATTTTTGCGGATGCCGTTTGGCCTCAAGAACGCGGCCCAGGCGTTCCAGCGCTTGATGGACGGCGTGCTGCGCGACCTGCCGTTTCTTTTCGTCTATCTGGACGACATCCTCGTCGCCAGCACGTCCCGCGCCGAGCACTTCCTCCACCTCCGAACACTGTTCGGTCGCCTCAGCGAGCACGGCTTAATTGTCAACCCGGTCAAATGCCACTTCGGCGCGACGACCGTTGACTTTTTGGGCCACCGCATCACCAAGACCGGGGCCGTGCCGCTGCCGACCAAGGTCGAGGCCATCACCACGTTCCCGCGTCCCTGTTCCATCAAGGCCCTCCAAGAGTTCCTCGGCATGGTGAATTTTTATCACCGATTCGTGCCCCGCGCTGCTCAGCTCATGCGGCCCCTTTACGAGGCCCCCCGGGGCAAGCCGGCCAAGCATGACATTGTTTGGTCCGCGGCCATGGACGCGGCCTTCGCCAGTGCCAAACGGGCCCTCGCCGACGCAACGCTGCTGGCTCACCCGGTGCTCAACGCGCCCATCGCCCTCACTACGAACGCCTCCAACTACGCGGTGGGCGCCGTCCATGAGCAATGGGTGGACGGGGTTTGGCAGCCACTCGCTTTTTTCAGCCGGCAACTCCGGTCGAACGAGTTAAACTACAGCACGTTCGACCGCGAGCTGCTCGGGCTATTCCTGGCCGTTCGCCATTTCCGACACCTCCTGGAGGGCCGCCCGTTCACGGCTTTCGTCGACCACAAGCCGTTGGTCTACGCAATGGCTAAGGTCACGGAGCCGTGGTCGGCCCGCCAGCAGCGCCACCTCTCCGCCGTGTCGGAGTTCACCACGGACATCCAGCACGTCGCCGGCAAAGACAACGCCGTGGCCGACTGCCTTTCGCGGGCCAGCGCGAACGCGGTCCACCTCGGCGTGGACTTCACGCTCATGGCGGCCGACCAGACCACCGACGCCTCGGTGCAGGCACTCCGCATGGCGGACACGGGCCTCCGCCTGGCCGACATCCCCTTCGCGGGCACCGTCCTGCTCTGCGACGTCTCCCAGGGCCAGCCTCGCCCCATCGTGCCCGTTTCCTGGCAGCGCCGCATCTTCGCCTCCATCCACGGCCTTTCTCACCCGGGCCGCAAAGCTTCTCAGAAGCTGGTGTCGGCGCGTTTCGTCTGGCACGGCCTTCGATGAAACATCCGCGACTAGGCCAACGCCTGCACGGCCTGCCAGCGAGCCAAGGTCCACCGCCACACCCAGGCCCCGCTGGCACCTTTCGCCGTGCCTGAACGGCATTTCGACCACGTCCACGTGGACCTGGTGGGTCCCCTGCCCCCCTCGCGGGGGTTCACCCACCTGCTCACCATGGTGGACAGGACCACCAGGTGGCCGGTGGCCGTGCCCCTCACCTCCACCACCACCGCCGACGTGGCGCAGGCGTTCATCGCCACCTGGGTCACGCGCTTCGGCGCACCAGCGGACATCTCGTCCGACCGCGGCCCACAGTTCACGTCTGAGCTTTGGGGCGCGGTCGCCCGTTCGTTGGGGGTCACGCTGCACCGCACCACGGCCTACCACCCCCAAGCCAATGGGTTGTGCGAGCGGTTTCACTGCTCCATGAAGGCCGCACTCATGGCCGGCCTTCAGGACGACGGTTGGGCCGACCGGCTGCCGTGGGTCCTTTTGGGCCTTCGCACGGCCCCCAAGGAAGACCTCCAGGCGTCCGCCGCCGAGCTCGTCTACGGCCAGCCACTCCGCGTCCCGGGCGAATTCGTGCCTGACGCTACCAGTCCCTGGTCCGCCGCTCGCCAGCGCTCGGACCTCCAGGAGGCCGCCCGACGATTTGCCCCCGTGCCGACGTCCCGCCACGGTGGCCCCCAGTCCTACGTCCCCCCGGCGCTTCGCACAGCGGAGTACGTCTTTGTGCGTCATGACGCGCACCGGGGGCCACTCCGGCCGCCGTATGACGGGCCCTTCCGGGTCCTGCGACGGGGCGACAAGTCTTTCATCGTCGACTTCGGTGGCCGGCCGGACCGGATTTCTGTGGACCGCCTCAAACCGGCGCACATGGACGTCGACCGACCACCACGGTTGGCCCTTCCTCCACGGCGAGGCCGCCCCCCGTCCACAGTTCCCCCCGCTCGACCACCCACCACCACGTCAGACCCCTCCCCACGACCCTCCAGGGGTCGCTTCGGCCGGGTCATCCGGACCCCCCTTAAATTGACCCTGCCGGTGCAGGTCGATTCTGGAGGGGCGTGTGTAGCGGTTACCGCTGGATGTACATAATCGCCTTGCACCGGCCAGAACACGGCCAGACGCGCCTCTCCCGGGCATGCCCGGACTCACTGTTCCCGGGCACGCCCGAACCTCCCGGGCACGCCCGGTCTCGTCTTTCCCGGGCATGCCCGCTCTCGCCTTTCCAGGGCTCGCCCAGAGCGTCCGGGCATGCCCGCTATCGCCTTTCCAGGGCTCGCCCAGAGCGTCCGGGCATGCCCGCTATCGCCTTTCCAGGGCTCGCCCAGAGCGTCCGGGCATGCCCGCTATCGCCTTTCCAGGGCTCGCCCAGAGCGTCCGGGCATGCCCGCTATCGCCTTTCCAGTGCTCGCCCAGAGCGCCCGGGCACGCCCAGCCTCGACTTGCCAGGCCGCAGCCAAACACGCCCGGGCAGGTCCAGACTCGCCTTTCCAAGGCTCGCCCTTGATACCCGGGCATGCCCGGTATAGCTTTTGCCGGGCAAACTTCCCGACATAAATGTGTATATATATTGTTGCCCGAAAAACGGGCTTGTGAGAATACCTGAGCTGTTTTGTTTCAATAAAGCAACTCGGACGAATTCCGTCTTTGGTCGCGTCAATTCTTTCGACTCGCGTTGGAGCGCAGTTCCTTCACAGACACACTATGTCGGATCAATGAAAGAAAGGACGTAAGTGAGGTAGATGGGAAAATTAAACAAATTATTTATTTACACACACAAGCAGACAATTATATTATCAAGCAAGGATTCACAAGCCTTTATTCACAAAGCAAAATCAAAGTTGAAAGGGCGTGTATTTACAGAAAAAGCAAGCAAAGTCAAAAGGCACAAAAGAGCAGATTTACCCCAAGCAGGTATTCTTATACAGTCTTACCTACACAAATACAGGACATGGCGCCATCATTCATTCCGTGAAGAAGAAGAAGAAGAAGAAGAAGACGAGAAGGAAGAAGAAGCAGAAGGAGAATTAGGAGAAGAAGAAGAAGAAGAGAGAACAGAACGTTCGAGGCAGTTTGGAGTGTGGGGATGAGTCCTCTCTTATCTCTATGAATTGACCGCAATAATAATTGCGGTCCGGTCTGGAGAGGATGCTGGCGTTACTTGTTCGCCGCTTCTCCGACTGGGTCATTGTACATAGTCTGCTTTTCTGGTGGTCGTGGCGGCTTTTTGGCCGTTGGGTCTGCTCCCTGCTCGGTCCCGGCTCTGCTCCTGGCTTCGCCTGCCCGGCTCTTCCACTGTTGCCTCAGGCCCGCTCTCGGACTGTCCTGCACCTTGTCTGCTGCTCCGGCCTTTACTGTCTTGCTCGCCGCTTCTCCGACTGGGTCATTGTACATAGTCTGCTTCTCTGGTGGTCGTGGCGGCTTTTTGGCTGTTGGTCTGCTCTCTGCTCGGTCCCGGCTCTGCTCCTGGCTTCGCCTGCCCGGCTCTTCCACCGTTGCCTCAGGCCCGCTCCCGAACTGTCCTGCGCCTCGTCTACCGCTTCGGCCTTTACTGTCTTGCTCGCCGCTTCTGGCAAGCCGCTTCCACTGGCAAGGCCTACTCGTCCTCCTCGAACTTGGCCTTGTCCTCGCCCCCTTCGCTCCTGCCTGACATGGCTCTAAGGTACTCCGCTGCAAGGCTACTTCTGCTCAACACTTACTCCACCCCATCATGCATCTCTGCAATCAAATACCACGGACTCCTGCGACGACCCAGATATATTCATAGAGGCTCTGGTCGTAAGTTTGTTTACTTACAAACAGGTCACTTCATTCCTGTACTCTGGTCGGCTCAGCGCACTCCCACTCATCGTCCCAGCACACCTGGTCACAGCAACGCACACGATCGCACCTCCTGTCTGCAAACCCTGGCTAAATCACCTGAGTTCATCCCCACCATACAAACAAACATGAAGCTCACTCTGTTCAATACCCATTACCTCAACAACAAAAGCCTCATCCTGAACGACTACATTCTGTATAATAAACTGGACTTTCTCTGTCTCACTGAAACCTGGCAACAACCTCTGGACTACTTCTCACTCAACCTCACTACACCCAATGGATATTCATACATCAATAAACCACGCTCGGAGGGCCGAGGTGGTGGAATTGCCGTAATACACCGACAGGACATCAAGACCAGCCTCATCTCCATCTCATCTGCTCCATCATTTGAACACCTGGCTTTTAAACTCTCTGGTCACACGCAGTCAGTCATGGCTGTTGTCTACCGCCCTCCCAAACCACACCCATCATTCCTGTCTGACTTCTCCTACTTTCTGACCAGCTCTGTTCCCTCTCCCCCTCAATCCTCCTCCTCGGTGATTTCAATATCCACATGGACTCCACTGACTCCACAATAACCACTGACTTCACTGATTTACTCACCTGCTTTAACCTCACTCAACATGTCAACTTTCCTACCCATAACCGTGGGCACATTCTGGACCTTGTCTGCTCCACTGGATTAATTTTGCACCATCTCTCTGGCTCCGACCTCACCCTCTCTGACCACTTAGCCATCACTATGACCTTCAACATCCCCACCCCAGCACCAAGGCATTATCGCACTATCAACTTCCGTAAGCTAAACGCTCTTTCACCTACCTCATTCTCATCCACCCTCTCTGAAAAAATGTCCACTTCTCCCTTCGTTGACCTCCACACCCCTTCTGACCTCACTGACTACTACAACCACACTCTCTCCTCCTGCCTTGACCAGCTTGCGCCTATAAAAACCAAAACAGTTTCTTTCACCCATTCTGCTCCCTGGTTTACCCCTGAACTCCGCCTGATGAAAACTCGTGCTCGCCAACTTGAAAGACTCCGCAATAAAACAGGTCTCACAATTCACTCCCAAGCCTACAAGGACCACCTACAACACTACAAAGATGTCCTCTCCCGCGTCCACTCCGCCTACTACTCTCAAATTATCCACTCTGGCTCTGGAAACCCAAAAGCACTCTTCTCTACAATAAACAAACTCCTCAGCCCCCTGAACACCACCACCCAGTCATTCACAGTAGAAAACTGCATCTCCTTCCTTTCATTTTTCCAAAGCAAAATTGACAACATCTACAACAGCTTAACCACCACCGCACCTGCTCCCCCTCAAACCACCTGCCCCCCCCTTATCCTGCCAACCCCTGTCTCAGTTCTCCCCAGTCTCCTCTACTGACCTCTCTGAACTCCTCATAGGAATGAAAACTGCCACCTGCACTCTTGACCCCATCCCATCCAGCTTTGTGAAGGCCTCCCTTCCTGCTCTCTCTCCACTTATCACTGCAACAATAAACTCCTCCCTGTCTACAGGCATCGTCCCACCATCCCTCAAAATTGCTGCTGTTACCCCCATTCTGAAAAAACCTGGACTAAACCCTGACACCCTAAACAACTTCAGACCCATCTCCAACCTACCCTTTCTGTCAAAAGTTTTGGAACGTGCTGTAGCCACTCAACTCAAACATCACCTCTCTGCCAATAACCTGTATGAAACATTCCAATCCGGATTCCGCTCCAACCACAGTACTGAAACTGCTCTCCTCAAAATCACCAACGACCTTCTCCTCTCCTCTGTCGCCGGCAACCTCAACATTCTCATCCTCCTCGACCTCAGCGCCGCCTTTGACACCATCAATCACACCATCCTCCTCACCAGACTTGAAACCACCTTTAACATTACCGGCACTGCCCTCTCTTGGATCAAATCATACCTCTCTGACAGACGCCAGTTCATCTCCATCAATAACTGCAAATCCCCCACTGCTCCCCTCCCCCAAGGTGTCCCCCAAGGTTCAGTTCTCGGCCCCCTCCTCTTCATCCTGTACCTGTCCCCCCTTGGTCACTTAATCTGCCATCATGGTCTCCAATTCCACTGCTTCGCCGATGACATCCAGCTTTTCATTTACACCAAGTCCATCTCCACCGCTACCCACTCTATCCTGACAAACTGCATCACTGAAATAAAATCCTGGCTTCAAATCAACTTCCTCAAACTTAACTATGATAAATCTGAAATAATCATCATTGGCCCAAAAACGCTCACCAAATCCACCCATAACTTTGCCCTCAACATCGACGGTTTCCCAGTATCCACCTCCCCTCACATCCGGAATCTTGGCATCATCTTTGACCAAACCCTCTCCTTCGACAAATACACTAAACAGATCCCAAAAACAGCCTTCTTTCACCTGAAAAACATCACCCGTCTCCGTCCATCCCTCTCCTCCACGGCTGCAGAAACCCTCATCCACGCCTTCATCACCTCCCGTGTGGACTACTGCAACAGCCTCCTCTATGGTTCACCCTCAATAATCATCAATAAACTCCAATACATTCAGAACTCCGCTGCCCGTCTACTCACCCATTCCCGGACACGTGACCACATCACCCCCGTCCTTTACAAGCTTCACTGGCTCCCCATCCCCCAGAGAATCCAGTACAAAATCCTCCTCTTGACCTACAAAGCCCTCCATAACCTGGCCCCATCCTACCTGACTGACCTCCTCTCCAGACACACTCCCACCCACAACCTCCGCTCTGCTGGTACCAACCTCCTGACCCCCCCCCCCCCCCCCCCATCCAGACCAAATTCAGATCCTGGGGGGACAGGGCCTTCTCCATCGCTGCTCCCACCCTCTGGAACTCACGACCTCACACCATCAGAGACTCCTCCTCACTCACCACATTCAAAACATCACTCAAGACCCACCTGTTCAACACTGCATTCAACATTTAACCCACAGCATTTAACCCCTGACTATCTCTTCTCCTTCTCCTTCCTTTTGCTTTGATTATTTACCTATTGATTTTTGTCTTTTTGCACTTGTTTTTTTGTACTCTGTCAAAGCGCCTTTGGGCTTCTTGAAAAGCGCTATATAAAATAAATGTATTATTATTATTATTATCTCACAACCAGGCAGGGTTGTGTTGGGCCAGAAAATATAAGTGGGGGTGGGGGAGAGGAGGAGAGGGGAGGGTTAAGGGATGGGGAGGATGGGCAGTAAATTGGCGATGTGGTGGTGTAAGTGTGGTGGAGCTGTGCGGTGCACCAGGCACCCCTTGGAGTCACTGCGCCCTTGCTTTGTGCTCCCCTCACTTCGTTCTGGACCCAGCGGGACTCGTCCTGGAATGAGCGGGACTCGTCCTGGACCCAGTGGGACTCGTCCTGGACTCAGCACGACTCATCCTGGACCCAGCATAACTCATCCTGAACCCAGCGCGACTGGTCCTCGACCAAGCGCAACTCATCCTGAACCCAGCACAACTCGTCCTGGACCCAGCGTGACTTGTCCTGGACCCAGCGCGACTTGTCCTGAACCAAGCACAATTTGACCAGAACCCAGCACAACTTGTCCTGGATCCAGCACGACTTGTCCTGGACCCAGCGCGACTGGTCCTCGACCAAGCGCAACTCATTCTGAACCCAGCACAACTCGTCCTGAACCCAGCACGACTTGTCCTGGACCCAGCGCAACTTGTCCTGGACCCAGCGTGACTCGTCCTGGATCCAGCATGACTCGTTCTGGACCCAGCATGACTCGTCCTGAACCAAGCACAACTCGTCCTGGACCCAGCGCAACTTGTCCTGGACCCAGCGCAACTCGTCCTGGACCCAGTGTGACTCGTCCTGGATCCAGCACAACTCGTCCTGAACCAAGTACAACTCGTCCTGAACCCAGCGCGACTGGTCCTCGACCAAGCGCAACTCATCCTGAACCCAGCACAACTTGTCCTGGACCCAGCACGACTTGTCCTGAACCCAGCACAACTTGTCCTGGACCCAGCACAACTCATCCTGCACTCAGTGTGACTCATCCTGGACCCAGCACAACTCATCCTGGACCCAGCACAACTCATCCTGGACCCAGCACAACTCATCCTGGACCCAGCACAACTCATCCTGGACCCAGCACAACTCATCCTGAACCCAGCGTGACTGGTCCTCGAACAAGTGCAACTCATCCTGAACCCAGCACAACTCGTCCTGGACCCAGCGTGACTTGTTCTGGACGCAGCGCGACTTGTTCTGAATCAAGCACAACTTGTCCTGGACCCAGCGCAACTTGTCATGGACCCAGTGTGACTCGTTCTGAACCCAGCACGACTTGTCCTGGACCCAGCGCAACTCGTCCTGGACCCAGTGTGACTCATCCTGGATCCAGCGTGACTCATTCTGCACCCAGCATGACTCGTCCTGCCACCAGCCCAACTCGTCCTGCACCCAGCCTGACTCGTCCTGCACCCAGCCTGACTCGTCCTGCACCCAGCCTGACTCGTCCTGCACCCAGCCTGACTCGTCCTGCACCCAGCCCGACTCGTCCTGGACCAAGCACAACTCGTCCAGGCAGGTGATCGTTGAGCAGTTAGTGCTCTTTATGACACGTCCCTGACACACACAAAACAGCCATGAACTGCGCCACATTCTGGGCTTTATATTTGCCATGCCGGGCTTGACATTGAGGTGAGCGTCCTTCGGCCCTGTGCAGCCATTTCTCAATGGTGCACACCCAGCGGGGAGCATCCTGCGATGCAGCCATGGGAAATCCCTGCATCACTCTCTGGAGGAGTTCGGCGACACAACTCGCCCCACCTTTTGTGCGCCCAAATGCTCCACTGTACAGTACATATATGAGAAGTGTTGTCCTGTGTGAAAAATATGAAGTGCATGGAAGGAAGATTGTAATTTGACCTGTCTGGAGGATTAATTGTTACTATGGTATGAGGCTCGTTTGTCCGTATAGGTTCCGACATAGGTTGGTGAGTATGGGGCAGAGGATAGGTGGATGAACAGATAGTTAATTGAATGAATGAATGAGTGGATTGAATGTACAGACTGAAGGACGAGAATAAACCAATAGCAGGGTTGAATAAAGGACCGATGGGGTGAAGAATGGGTTGATGAATTGAGGTTTGGTGAAGCTGAACAATGGTGGATTGAGAGAAAGATATCACTGGAATGGTCCGATGGTGGATTGAGAGAGAGAGAGATTGTAGGAACGGACTGATGGTGGATTGAGAGAGAAAGAGATATAGCGGCAAAAGGGGAAACATCACACCGTGAATAAATAGACTATTCTAACGATGCATTTACCCAAACCCTAGACAATGGGCAAAGGTCTTCCTTCACACAAACTATAGAAATAACTGTTTGGGGATTCCTAAGTGTACATGGATGCGCTTCCCCAGAAAAAAAATATCACTGTGTAAATGTAACAATTTTTGCATTTTATTGTACACAATCTGTACAGTGATGTCCAGCAAGGCCAAATATGATTAGTGATTACAATATGTCCCAAAAATAACTTCCAGGTAGGTAGGTGTACAGTGTGTCCCAGAAAAAATTACTTTTGTAAAATTCTGTTTTTGTTGAATTTTATAGCACAAAAACATTACACTATGGTCCAGCAATGCCAAACATGATACAATATATCTCAATATTTTCAGATGTACAGTGTGTTCCAGAAGAAAGTATCACTTTGTGGAAATATCACCACTTAAAATTTCCCACCAAAGGTGGGCGGAGATGGTCACTCCCTCCCTCCGGACATCAGCACTCGACCATCTGGGAGGGAGTGCCGATGCTAGTATGTATAGAACAGTGAGGTGTGTGTGTCATTATATCATGTCATTATATGTCTGATTTGTCATTATCTTTTGGTGTAAAATCCACTATACTGTTTCTCATATATTTATGTGTTTATTCTTTGTTGATGTGATTTTAATGTGTTTGTTAAACTACATTTATATGCTATTTTATGTTTGTTCAACTACATTTCAAAGCATGAAAACCACAAACAATATAATTATTGAACAGTAACGGCTAGATGTTACAAGTTAAAAGAAACTAAAGAATTAATTGTATGCAATATTGTATGCAAAAATCCCACCAATCAGTGTAACCATACGTCAACGTAGATTAAGATTCGCTGGGCACTGCTGGAGAAACAAAGATGAGCTCGCAAGAGATGTTTTACTTTGGTTACCAACTCATGGCAAACAGGCACCAGGGAGACTTGCGAAAACATATATCGATCAGCTTACAAATGATACTGGGTGTCTGGTTAACGAACTACCTAATGCCATGAGTGACAGAGATGAATGGAAGAAACGTGTCATGGAATGCCGAGCAAGCTCGACGCAGTAAGTAAGTAAGTAAGTAAAGAATTAATTACATGTAAAACCTCAAATATACAGACTTGGCATTTAATATGGAATATTTTTTTTTTCTTGACTTGGGTTTACTTTCTTAACTCAGTATATCAATCTGGTGAGTTTCTTTTACACTTTGGTGATTTATTTGTTAAAAGAACCATGTCACTGATTGTCTGTCGCAGCAAGAAGTCAACAACAGGATTATATCACAGGTGGCGTGGCAAAATGTACGGACAGGTGCATTTGATGATTGGCTTCACAGTCGGGTATACAAGGGTTGTTGCGTTCTGTATTAGTGGAAAACAACTGCTGCACGTCTCCAAAAGTTATTGCCGCTTCCTCTGGAGATGGTCCGTCAACTCGACAATGCTGTTTGTCATGGAGTGGTGGCTTTACGAAATTACCGCATGAAACAGCGTGCTATTGCTCGGCAGTATGGCATCACTCAAGGTCAGGTGTCAAAGATCCTGAAACGAAATGCTCAGAGGGGTGTCCCTACTCCAATACCGAGGCCAGGACGTCCCCGCAGAACCACAAGGAGGGATGATCGCCAGCTGCACCGGTTAGTCTGCAATGGCCGTACCAAGTCAGCTAATCGGCTTCGGGCTGAGTGGCAGCAACTGAAAAATGTGTCTGTATCCAGAAGGCTAGTCAACCAATGACTGGTTCAAGCAGGCTATCGTGCCAGGCGTCCCCTGAGAAAGCCACGCCTGACCAGACAACACCGCCAGCGCCGATTGCAGTGGGCCAGAGAGCACCGTCAATGGCAGCCAGGACACTGGAATCACGTGATCTTCAGTGACGAGTCTAGATTTCTGGTCTATCGTCAAGATGGCCATGTCTGAGTGCGCAGACAAGTGCATGAAGCCTACAACAAAGATTGTATAGTGCCAAGAGTCCAAGCTGGAGGTGGTGGGGTGACCGTTTGGGCTGCTTTTCATGCAGGGGGCAAAACTGACCTGGTTGTTCTGAATGGAAACCTGAACCAGTTCAAGTACAGGGCCATTCTGGAAGAAACATTGCTTCCATTTGCTCGTGCAGCCTTTCGAGGAAACTTTGTCTTCCAAGATGACGATGCACAGCCTCATCGTGCTCGCATGATCCAACACTTTCTTGCTGACCGTGGTGTAGAGCATATGGAGTGGCCTGCCATGTCCCCGGATATGAATCCGATAGAGAACTTGTGGGCAGAATTACGCATCAAATCGACCACTTGGACCAGCAGCCGACCTCTGTGCGTGAATTGCAGCAGGCTATTGTCACTGCATGGCAAGCGATTCCTGTCCAAACCTTGGCAAATCTCGTGAACAGCATGCCTCAACGTGTACGTGCTCTCCTGAATGCTCGTGGGGGTTACACGAAGTACTGAACTGTAATTTTACTGTCCGTAATCCCAGTCGTAATTTAAGTTTTGTTTTTGTTTAAAAAAATTTTGGCTAATGTGCAAAATAAAGAGATACTTCTGGAAAACGTACAGAAGTTTAACACAGTACTGTCCATGAATTGAGTTCGATATCAGTTTACATCACTTTCAAGGATCAATTTATTTGTTTCGAAATGTTAAATGTGGTTTTTGTTTCTTTTAAAGGTCACATTAACAAAATCTAGAATAATTTCAACATAATTCCAATGAACTTTTGGTTCTAAGACATCTTGAAAAGTAAGTTCACCCCCACAAAAAAAATATTCCGTATTAAATGCCAAGTCTGTAGTTTACCTATTGACCTGTAGCAAATGTGCGATGCAATATGTTGGTGCATTGATGGCATTGATTGATTGACTGACTGCCTGGACGCAACTGAGGTTGTGGATCTACTGATGTACCATCTATTGATGTGGATCCATGATCGAGGTTGTGAATCCGCCGTTTGGAGAGGTCCTGGGCTGAAAGGATCGAAACCTCGAGGAAGAACGGTGCCCAGCTGATGATCCATGCAGTCGGGAAACTTGTCAATTGCTAACGGGTTAACGTTCTTGCTTTAGGTGGAGAAACTATGTTTTGAGTTTTACAATTTAAATAAAGTTGAATATGGGATGTTGTGAAATTAACATCATTTACAACAATCCTTTAAATTATTTATGTTTAAGTTTTGGAACAACCGATACTGTACAATTAATTAAGTGTGTGTGTGTGTGTGTGTGTGTGTGTGTGTGTGTGTGTGTGTGTGTGTGTATGTGTGTGTGTGTGTGTGTGTGTGTGTGTTTGTGTGTGTGTGTAGCCCGATCTTGATCGGATATAATCCGAGTTGTGTAAATATTGTTGCGGTTTTGAGTTTTGTACAGTCAGTAAAATAAAGGTTAAAATTTTCCCCTCATAGTTAGTCACACAAGCAACATGTAGCCTCGCGATAGTGTAGTTATCTCTTAGTATTTGTGAGCTTAGTCCTTTTCCTATGTTAGTTCTGCGTTGAGTAGTGTCAGGAGAATAGGTCCTACTTCTACCGACTTTCCAGCCTCCCTAGCCTCATGCCCCTTTGCGCTGACTTTGGTTCATTTTGGGCGAATTAACACGAGGCAGGCCTCGGAGGGTCGGGGCGGAGCCGAATGAGGGGCGGCAGAGGCGCTGACGGTAAGCACGAGCCGCCAATCAGGGCTCAGAGGTGGTGGCGGCAGCACTGCGTCACAGGGCGTGGTAAGAAGGTTCGAAAGGGTTTGAGCAGGTTCGGGGGCGTATCTATATAAGCGTTGCACAAAGCCCCCGAGAGGACTGCTGCCCAGGGAGAACTCGCGCGCACTGACCAACCCGGAGGGATCGTTGACGAGCAGGAGTTGAGAGCGTCCAAGGACTGTGAGAGATACACGGGTGAAGAAAGACGCGCATGAACCGGAATACGTGCTATTATAAAGTGACGCTCGGTTGAGTTGGAGGCCGATCCGCATACAGTGCATTGGGTCGCATGAGTGATAACGGCTGTGTAACCGTCAGCCACGCTGAGAGACGCGCATTTGCCGTTCCACCTCATCGGCTGCCTTTGTTCGGGAGACGCGCTACGAGGTTCCTTCCACCACCTGCTGCCATCTTCGCGGGACGTGCTGGGACCGTGGAGAGCCGGACGGGGCCGTTCCTGGACGACCACGTCGACGCGTCTGGCTGGAACATCGACCCATCTGCAATTCCCTGTGTGAGTGTGACAGGCCCAAGTCTGGGAGATAAGATATGACTAAGTGCTGCTCTGTGTCTCTGCATCCCAATCATTGTATATACATGTGGGAATAATTAAACCTGTGTTCTTCCTTTTCCATTCGATCGTTCTTGTGATTTCCTCATTGGCTAAGCGTGGTACGAATAGAACCGCTCGAATTGGGTTCCACTACCTAAACTGCACGGACCACGTGGTACTCTCTGCTTGGCGTACCCAAACCACACGTGGCTCGTGCGAGGCTTGCTTCCTCGCTTCCGTGGCAGCGCAGGGATTTAGGTACGAGCGAGACTTGGTCCCGAAACCCTACTTTGCGTTTTGCCCGGAAGAGGCATTTCAAGTCTCGGTTCCGCCAAGCCCAGAAAGAACAAGGGGATTAATCCCCCCTTGGTAAGGGGAAGTAGGGCGGCGGAGAACCGTAACAATATATATAATTTATTGATGATGATGATGATTTATTTATTTATTATTTATTTATTTAGTTTAATTGTGAATGTGGATAAAGAGTGATGTATTATAGTGATAAGCTTTTCTAATAATATATTTATAATCATTTCTGGATAGTACACAATTTTTTTTAATTGCTACTTGGTACATATGAAGTTACTGTTAGTTTGTGAATGATATAATTTGGTCTTGATGAATCTTGGGTGGGAGGTTGATATCATGATCTAGTTGCGTCCTGCCTAGAGTGGGCGTATTCCGCCAAACTGAAGGTTTGGAAAATTAAAAGCTGAGCTCAAGGGTGTTGTACATCAATCTCTTATATGCAAATGGTGATAAATACACACAGTGATAAACAAAATGTTCTTTTTTCCATCACAACATTTTTATGAACTACATTAATTCCAGAAATTACCTGTAACCTAATATTTCTACTCTAGTTTTGAAAACTTTTTTTTAATTGAAAACCAAGATTCACATCGAGAATAATTTAGGGAATCGTGGTATATAAGAAGATAAATACATACAAAACATTAGCAGACATAAGGAAACATGCCAATTAAAATATACATGACAGCAACAGACAATTCACCCAGGTTTCTCATCATGAAAAAATAAGGTCAATAATAATATATAGCAGAATTAAAAGTAACCAGATGTACAATGGGAATGACAAAGTAAAAGGGAACAAAGGAAGAAGGTCATGAACAGAATGTTTCAATAAGAAGGAAATGTGAATACACCACAAAAAATCCAATTATTCATTAAACAAAACAAAATGTACAGATTCCAGTCGGAGAACGCACTCAAGGAAAATGTAGTGACTAATCCAATGACCACAAGGTGCAGGCAGCCAGAAACAAATCCCACAATAGCTGAAGGAGAAAGGAAACTCACAAACTGAGCCAAGCTCCATTGAATACTTAATAGACTGGAGCTACAAAATCCATCTCACACAAGCGCATAAGTCGCTGCGCTTATCTCCCTCCGTAAGGATGCAGATAGTTGAAAGCTTGGCAAAGCAAGCAAACATTGCTTGCCAACAACCCTGCAGAACCTTGTGTGCCCAAGCATGAGAACATCAAGGAGGCATGAAAACTAAAGATGACACGAGCCAGAAGAAAGCATGTCTGCTGCCAGCCATTGGCACTTTGTCACCAAAAAAGGCTTTTTCCTGCCTTAGTATTATTAATTGCAGAGAATGCTCTACTCGTGTTCTATTAAACAATAAAGACAAAGTGCCAATGTATACTTTGTTCAGGGATGGAAGGAAGAGGGAATCAGTTTGCGGACCATTGCATACATGGTGCAGAAGTACAGTATACTGAGGTTATAATTGTGCCATATTTGCTAACATACTAAATATATTGCCAATTATACCCCCTCAGGTATCCAACCCAACCATACAGTAACCTTTACCAATGCTCCCCCCACACCACTCTTTCCCCTCCTGCAACATTTTCAAACATCAAGGCAAGGACACAAATCAGTCATTGGACTGACCCACACCAAAACCTCTAATGTCATAATTAATATCACAAAGCATCCTGATGTGGGTCGTAATTAAATAATGACCTCCCTCCCCCTCCCCGCACCGCCCACATAAACCTCACAGCACTCCCTCAATTCCCTCACAGAAGAACGGAACATTAATTTGTAGAGGGCTTTGCATTCACACATCCCATATGATTATTTCCGCAAAGCAATTATTTTGACAGCAGGTATCTCTTTCCAGAAACTCTGAACCCCACATGTATGCGTGTTGAAAGGAAGCATTGAAAGTCACCAAAAGACTGCAAAACAATCATTTTGAAATGTGCATTTTCTCCTTTGACTTCAAAACGTTTTATTATTTTATGATATGCATAAGAATATATACTGTATATATATATGTGTGTGTGTGTGTGTGTGTGTGTGTGTGTGTGTGTGTGTGTGTGTGTGTGTGTGTGTGTGTGTGTGTGTGTGTGTGTGTGTGTGTGTGTGTGTGTGTGTGTGTGTGTGTGTACAATCACGTGAAAAAGTAAGTACACCCCATGTAAAGTTTTGACTTTTTCAACATATTTCAACATACAGCTATAAGATAGTGATAAGAAACGCCTACTTGAGGTTGTTTCTGCCAAAGGGGGCAATACCACCTATTAGAGCCAAGGGTGTATTTACTTTTTCCACATGTGAAATTTGCATTCATGTTTATTTAAATTATACAATGGACTACAAAATGTAAATGTTTCATGATATTTGTTATATTATATCACCTTTATCTATCAATATTGTTGAAATGAAGATCAAATAGCTGTATGTTGAAATATGTTGAAAAAGTCAAAACTTTACATGGGGTGTACCTACTTTTGTCACGTGACTGTATATATATATATGTATATATGCATGACGATTTACATATAATGGTTACGCATGTTGCGAAAACACGAGTCTTCTATGGTGTTAATAATAAACATGTCATGTTACAAAATCCTGTGCAATCACATAATAATGTACATTTTTGGTGAATATGCTCAGCCTGTTGGCTTGGTTGTTATTTCTGAGCACTTGGTTGAAGATTATGTGACCCCAGGTTTGAATATCATATTCTTTCATGATATATTCATTGTATTTCATATATTTTCTGGATAGAATAAATGATGCTCATTGCCATTGGAGAGGATCAAAATGGGACAAGAAGACGAGACATCACACATTAGTGTGCGAGTGGTACAAATTAGAGTGAATGGCGTGTAAGCGAGCTGAGACAAAAGCAGCAGTGAGTATGGGAGAAAGCATGAGGAGACGATGGGCAGCACTCTTTAAAGACTGAAGGAAGGAGTATGAGACAATAGATACAAGGTGATTTGGGTATCTATCCTCTTGGCACAACCCCACAATGTGCCATCACTGAACTCTGACAAGCAGCCAGGGCCCCAAAGCACTTGGGAGAAATCTGCATGACTGATCTTAACCTAAAGGCCCAACAATTATGGTCGGTGGTTCGTGTGCAAACACCCAGCTGCTGGTTGCATCATTTTTCTGTGGGCGCGTCTGCTGCTGATGCAATGCCTCTCTATAACCAGTTATCTGAGAAGAGAATCCCGTTAATTCAACGGGATTCAAACTCAGGATCTTAGGATCCCAAGCCCAGCCGCCCTAACCATTAGGCCAACACCTGGTGATAACAATTATGGTAAAACATTATAAAAACGACAACAAATGAACACACACCCATCCCCCAAAGTTATAAAACCAAAAATCCATGTGGTCAGCCAGGTTTTGTGCTAAAAATAATAAAGACTGCACATTCCCCAGCGGAAGAAGTCAACCTCGCTGAGAGACAGAGCTCTGTACCGAGGCAAAAAGCTGAAGTGCATCGTGCCTCAAAAACAACATGAAGTGAGCTTCAGATGAGGAGTAGATATGTACAATGAACAGAATGAGCAGAGGTTGCTGCCTCCTCATTACCTCCTCCTCCCCCCAACTTCCACACTCTGAAATACACGTCTTTCCAAATCTCCTATTTTTTTCATCGTGAGAGTTTCCTTCCGGACCCATCTTGTCCACCCTGTGCATCCTCTCCTGCATCCCCACACTCATTTATTTGTCCAGTCTCCCTCTATTTTATCCTTCAACACCTTGCTGTTGGTGTCTCCCCCAAACCCTCCCTTCTGTTCCCTACCCCCCTCTCTACTCTTCCTTAATTGTTCTGTTTCGTCCTGATACATCCAGTGCTCAAGCTCTTCCATGAACCTCAACATTGCATACAAAAGAAAAGAAAAAGATGAGCTGAGTCATAAAGGCAAAGGGGACCATCCTCCATTGCGAAGTGCATATTCTGGGGATGCACATAAAAGGAAAATGTTATGGACAAACTAAAAACACCAAAAGATCCCCAAAATATCACTTCTGTAGTCGAGTTGTCACATTCGTTGGAATTGTCAAAATTTCATACAATTGGAGGCTGACCATGGTTCAGTGATATTAGAACAGCAAAACAACATGTCTCGGTGCTCAAAACGTGATCCAAAAAAAGGTGAATAATTTGAGCCCTGGGGGACTCTGTGACATGTTCTAAACCCCATAACAGGAGATTACAATCAATGGGGGTAGATTCCACAAACGAGGGAATAAATAGAGGGATAAAGAAATGGAGGTGAATATTTAGCTTAGAATTGGGGAGCATAACCAGATGTGGATTTCTGGATGATCACATGGTGCGATTTGGGTGAAGGGAGAGGAGCAAGAGAGTGGCAAGAGTGAGCCCACAAGTGAGGTCATGGCAAATTGAGAGTTAATCAACCTTACTGTGGTTGGTGAGAGACATCTTGGGATTCGGCTTCCTGCTAACATAATCCATTATCACAGAGTCATGGCACGCTTCCAGGGAGCAATATGGGAAGCAGTTGCCTCAGTCCAGATTGCGGACCCGTATTCTTTGATACTTCAAATGAAGCCTTATATACTGTAATGGACTCAGAGCACCTCATGATGGGCTTAGCTCTGCGGAGAGCACAGATGCATCAGCCAACTGTAAAAGCCAATGTGGTCTTCCAAAGACAGGCTGTGACAGATTGTGAGGCCTCGGAGCTCCAGTGACTGCACCTCTTCCTGAGGTGTGCTCAGAGAAGTATAAATGGGGGTTGAACAGCTGATCCTTGTGGAGGGACATAGTGTGAGTATAGGATTTTCCTGTGGTGAAAGACATTTTGCAGGTAGCTGACCAACGGCATATTTCTGTTTGCAGATCTGCAGAGATCAATGCTGCAGCATCCTGAATCTCAAACATGTGGTGTACTGTTCAGCAGAGGCTAGATTCATCCATCCGCAAAATTACACAGAGGATTATCCTGGGAAGCGGATAGGTGATTGATGAAGGCAGACAAAGAATAAGGTCAGTCCCAAAACTACTTTGCGGGACACCAGCCTCAACTGGGAGATCTCAAGAAACAAAGTCACCAAGGGCAACCATTTGTATCACATCACAGAAAATTATTTTGGTTAACCATTCAAGCAGGGGCCACTAAATACCATGAGCATACAGTTTGGAAAGTCAGGAAAAAGTTTAAGAGATATTCAGAGAGACGCCCGAATCTGTCATTTGAGATTTCATGTGTCCAACTATTGAGTTAAAGAAGAAAAATGTGCCATGATTTGTTGGGAACACCCCAACGCTCTGTTATCATTATGGCATCATGGCTTATCATTATTACTTCATTATGGCTCAATCAACAACCACCACATGTGATGTTGAGTAGTTTTCACCCCTCAGCCCAATGGGCTAATTCACCCCTCAGCCCAATGGGCTTAGAGGTATTGTCGTCAGGGATGTCGTCAGGGATGTCGTCCGGGCGGGCGGGCGGGCGTATGGGCATCCGTCAACTTTTGGTTTCTGTCAATTTCAAGGAGAAGGGCTTGTCCGATTAAATCAATTTTTGCAGTGTGTGTTGGGGTTGAGTAGAGGAAGTTTCCTTTCGAAAATGGGCGCGCTGCGATTTTCAATATGGCCGCCACGGTAGCCATCTTGAAATTGGTTTCCGTCAATTTCGAGCAGAACGGCTTGTCCGATTAAATCCATGTTTGCAGTGTGTGTTGGGGTTGAGTAGAGGAAGGTTCCTTTCGAAAATTGGCGCGCTGCGATTTTCAATATGGCCGCCACGGCAGCGATCTTGAAATTGGTTTCCGTCAATTTCGAGCAGAACGGCTTGTCCGATTAAATTCATTTTTGCAGTGTGTGTTAGGGTTGTGTAGAGGAAGGTTCCTTTCGAAAATGGTCACGCTGCAATTTTCAATATGGCCGCCACGGTAGTCATCTTGAAATTGGTTTCCGTCAATTTCGAGCAGAACGGCTTGTCCGATTAAATCCATGTTTGCAGTGTCTGTTGGGGTTGAGTAGAGGAAGGTGCCTTTCGAAAATGGTCACGCTGCGATTTTCAATATGGCTGCCACGGCTTCCTTTCACCATGCATGGGCTGAGGGGTTACGCCCACTTTGCGGTGCTATTTATTTAATTTGTAGTAAAATTAAAATGGGGGTGCTTTTAACATTAGAAATAAAATAAACTGTGAGACCTATGGTCTATCTACTATATAAAACACGTCAGTTTGTGTGTTCCTACAGATGTCTGTCCCTCTTCATAAGCGTAGGTTTTAAAGGCAAATCTTTTAACACAAATGTGTGTTCACTACGGTCTATTTTTGAGGATAAAATAAACTCGAAAAACATTTTCCATAAAACAGTAATTATGTCTTATATTGGAATTGTGGATGGTGGCTTGCAAACTGCGCCTCAAGGGTGGTGAACAGAAGCGTTTAAAAAAAAAAAAAAAAATGAATAGAAGGTGCAGGGAGGTGAAATTTGCTGCACATGATGTGCAACACACACATTTTAAAACAAGTGTTTGTTGATGTCCACAGGATGTCTAATAAATAGAGAAGCTATAAGAACACCTGGCACTAGGCCGAGGATTCAGACTTTGGCACACTCATGAGGCTGCACCGTCGAATAAACTGTTCCAACCTGTCATATTTGACGAGCCATTTACTAGTATTTTATGTCCATATCTATATATGTGGTTAAAGCATTTGCATCTACTCGTATTTCACCTGAGGAATAAATTTCCACCTATTTCTTCTTATATTTTTTGTTCTATGGCAGCAAAATGTTTTGTTCTTTGTTCTTAAATATGTTCTTTAGTAGCAAAATGTTTTCCAATCAAAAATTAATTATGTCCTTCCTTCAATAAATTTGCAATCTTGTGTTTTAGGATTTTTTTTTTAGCACCATTTTGAGGCCTACGTTTTACGATATTGTTACATTTGTGGGGGTAGGGATACTTTAGACCAGGTAGATTTGTGTAGGTAGCATGCTCCGACTGTCGTGAAGAAGCAAAACCACCACCATGTAATAAGTAGAGGCCCTGTTTAGCCCGAATGTCGGATGAAGTTGTATATTTGTCTCCGTCATGAGGGGGCTGGGCATGTTATTTAGCTCAGGGATTAGGTTAAGTAATTCCCTGTTCGTCGTTCCCTATGTGATTTATCCTTTGTCTCTTTTGGCACCGCACCATAGACAGTAGCGCAGGAAATGCCCATTAACTACACTAAATAACAATAAAATCAACCGGAAGCCAGTTCTGAGCACTGCGGATGGACACCACCAGCTACATCACCACGAAGGTCGAGCAGGCCAAGAGCCACGGTGAGAAGGACAGTGGTTGGGCGGGAGTTGATCAACGGGAAGGCCCGGGGTTGGAAGGGACTCACTTATTGGTGAAGGAAGGCCGAGGAGGAAGCAGCGCACCAATTGGCAAAGTACAACCGACGACGTCAGAGCCGGGACTGAGTGTGAGTGGTGGAGAGCTGAGCCTGTGGTGTGGCCTGCGCTGATTGGAAAAGAGGTGCCAATGATGTGAGAGGGAGGATGTAAATACCAGGTCTGACTGGCATTTTTCTCTCTTGCTCCATTTTTTCCTCTGGATCCATTGTCGCTCTTGCCTTCCTGACTCTCTTCTCCATTTTGGCTTTCTCGTTCTGGACCTCGGGAACGATTGTGCTTGGACCGACCATGTCGAAGATGCCACTGCTCTGTGTGCATAGGAGGTGTGCAGAGGCAACATGAAGAGCCGCGGCCCGGGCTCTGCGTTTCTCCTTGCGGACGACGCGTGGTTGGCCGCGGCTTGCCGCTACAGCGTGACGAGGCCGGAGTGAGCGAGATGCCCGGCGAGGCCTAGCAGAGAGCAAATGAGCGGACTGCGGCCTTCTTCCCGCCAAGAACGCTGCCAGGTCCGGACTGCGCACACGGGGCCTTGACGATTTCTGATGAGGCTCAAGCCGCTCACAGGTAAGTGCAATAAATAATCACACTATTCCTTTCCAACGTTCTTTTATCCCATTGTCTGTGTTTAAGTCTGGTGTGGAGGATCCCATTTAGGAAATAAGTTTTACCGTCACGTTTTCTTGATGTTGGCATTTCTTTTAATAAACCCTTTTGTTATTTTACCTGTACATTTTAAACCTGTTTTTCGTTTGAGTTATTTTCTTTGCAGGCTTTGGGACTGCCGGCAGGATTGACAGGTAAGGCTCTTCAGTGTTTTCTCTTTCTTCCTCCCCCATAATATATATATATATATATATATATATATATATATATATATATGTATGTATATATATAAGTCCGCATTTGATCAGTCGCCTTGGAGTTAAAAGCTCGCTATTGGCTATCCGTTCCTTGGAGAGATTTTTATCGCCAGGAACATGACAATATTAATGCATAATGCACAATGTATTAATAATGTACATATTAATTAATAACATATGAGAATGCATAACTCGATGGAAAATTAATGTTTTTTGCATATTTAAACAGAAATGTTCACATGCAAACGTGCATCTCCATGCATCTTGAGAAATGATTATACAGTTGGATGTGATCGAGATGTTTTGGAATAAATTTAAATTTCATCAGTACCTACATGCACTAGAGATAGAGACGTACAGGGATGTCTGCAGGACACGCAGGTCGCTTTTGTGTGGATGGGTGATGGTATCTGCTGCTGTTGTTGTTCAGGCATGATGGACCATGTTCCTTGTATGTGCAAAGTAACCTCAAATGCATTGATTTTTACCCTCGCCAGAGGAGATGGCATTACATATGGGTCCTTTTGTCTATCTGTTTGTCCGTACAGAACGTGAGTATGTCTATTAATTACATTAGACCCCTATATACTTTAGTCTCCTTTCGACCCGGAAGACCCCTAATACTCTTTTGAACCCAAAGACCCTCAATGCTCCTAATTCCCTTAATACCCGTAGGACCCTTTATAACCCTGGGACTCTTTAAGACCCATATAGCTCCTAAGGCCCTCTCGATCCATGAGACGTTTTAGACCCCCTGAGACCCTTTAGAACACCAAGACCACTGAGACCAACCAATTAGACCCTGTAGAATATTAAGAGCACAAAGAACTTGAAGACCTTTTGGAACTATAAGATCATTCAAGACCCCTAAACCCTCAGCACCCTTTAGACCATTTATAACTCTAAGACCCCTCATATCCCTAAGAACCAATTAGACCCATTAGAACCCTAATACCCTTTAAGACCCTGAAGATGCCAAAGACCCTTTAGAACCCAAAGACCCCGTTACACCCTTTAGAACCCTTAGATTACCAAAGACCATCTAGATCCTGTTAGACACTTTGAACCATAAGACCCCATATATCCCATAAGACCATTTAGAACCCTAAATGCATTTCTATATTTTTCGAGTGATTTTTACCGATTTTGTAAATAAGCATGCATCTCTATATTCTCTGAGTGATTTTCACCGATTTTGTAAATATTGTCCTGTCCGTAGCTCGTGAAGACCAGCCTTGGACAAATAGCCGGGATGGTGTTTACTCCCGAGGCGGCTGCCCGGGAAATGGCGGTTAGTTTGTCGTGTGCAGATGGAAGGAAACAAAGCACTTTCCTGTACAGAAGCACACGGGTTTAACCCGGAACCTACAACGAACAGACAGGACAGTGAATTCAACAAATAATGATGTAATGAAAATAAGTCAAGGAATAAAATGAAAGGTGAGGTAAACTAAAATTCTCTCCTGTGAGATGTCTCCCCTCAGTCGCAAATACAAACACACAAGGGAAAATGAAATAAAATAAAATGTTCCTGTCAGCCGGCCGGCACTCAGCTGTCTCCAACGGGTCTTTTTGAGAGAGAGAGAGAGAGAGAGAGACTGACTGTTTCTTCCTTTTATTACAAGAGTACAAAAAATCAGTTATGTTCAGTCATAAAGAAACAAAACACAATAAAAATGGTCTCAAGGAAAAGTTATTATCAAATCATCATCATCAAGTGTGCATATGACATCATTAAAAACCCACTTTTCTTTAAAACATGTTAAATTCTTGTTCATTTTAAAAAACCGGTATTCTAGCTTTAGTCTTGCACTTACAAGAGCCTTAAGGGTGAGCAGTACATCATATGACGAGTCAGAAGCGTTTCCCATTTTTTTCTTCCTGGATTTATAAATTGTAAACTTGGCCTGGCCAATTAAAAAATTCATTAAAACCACATTTCTAAGGGAAGACAGTCCTAAAACACCATAAATAAAAACATTGTGATTGAAGAGGGAACCAAGCTTCACAAAGCGTTCCTGAAGGAATGTAAAAAGAGGTTGCAATCGTTCACACTCAAGGTATATATGCGGTAGGGTTTCAATGGATGCACAGAAAGGGCATAGATTAGAGTTAGCAGTAGAAAACCGGTTCAGTAAAACATTATAAGGTAAAATCCAGTGTACAAGTTTCCATTGAATATCTCCAACATACTTTGGAGTAGGCAAGAGATAAAAACTTCGCCAATTGGGGCAATTGGGGGGTATTGGGGGTAAAACATCCCGCCATCGAAGCCTCGGGTGCTCAGAAAATGTTTTTGCGTATAAAATTTTAATGTACGCGTTGTACAAAGTTTTCTTTGGAAAGGTGGGAAGGGATAATGCAGTATCATCAGGGCTGTTCAGGCCAGGGGACAGATTAAGTGGCGGGCTGAAGACTAGGAGTTTGGGGAAGTCACCCGCTGTTTCCTCGGGGGAAGGGCCAAGTTCCTCGCAGGTATTACGATACGTTGTGGATATCCCTTGAAGGAACCGAGAGATGATCCTGACAGATTTTATTCCGGTTTTTTGTGCCACAGCGGCAGCACTCAGCCGGCAGCCCCCAGACTCTGTCATGAGGTCTTTCACTCGCAGAAGCTTGGCATCAACAAAACGTTGAACGAGTCCCCTATTATTCAAGCTGTTTTCCAGGAAGGGGTTGTAGCATAGGGGCTCATTCAACAACATTTCCATGTTGTATGTTGCCATTTCACGGGAAAAGGACAGGGCTTGCCAGGCGTTCATCACCCCTTGGTAAAAGGTGGGCAGCAAGGATGAGTCGATTTGATGAGGGTTCATCAAGAAAAGTTCTCGGTCGTAACCCAGCTTGCATGTAAGTTGCAATATGCAGTTAGCCAGAGGCCTCCAGAGTAGGACTTCATCTCCATATACAAGTTGGCGCACGATATGAAGCCGGAAGACCATAATCCGGCTGCGGATATCAATAAGACCTTGGCCACCTTCAGTGAGTGGTAAGTATGCCACGGGGGGTTGGAGCCAGTGTTTCCCGCTCCAGAAAAAGTCGACAATGCTCTTTTGCAGTGTAATAAGAAGGCTCCCGGGCGGTTGTAGGCATATCATCTTATGCCATAGCATAGAGGCGACAAGATTGTTAATGACGAGAGTTCTTCCGCGGTACGAAAGTTGAGAAAGAAGTCCTTTCCAGCGGGCCAGTTTTGCCATTACCTTGTCCGGTAATCCCACCCAGTTCTGCTGCTCAAAGGTGTTGTCTCCTAGGAAAATACCGAGGTATTTAATGCCACTTTTCTGCCAGTTCACTCCTCCTGGTAGGACAATTGGCGGGCAATCTCCAGGTCCTATCCAAAGGGCTTCACTCTTCTTCCAGTTTACCTGGCCTGAACAAGCCTGACAATATGTCTTTAGTGCCTGAGCCACCGCAGTGACGTCAGCACTATTTTTTATATAAATACAGACATCATCTGCATAGGCAGAGACTTTTAGCGGTGTGGTAAGAATTGATCCAGTGAAGCCAGAAATGTGCGTACGTAATTGGAGCAGAAGAGGTTCGATGGCAAGAGAGTATAAAAGTCCAGATAGCGGGCAACCTTGCCGTACTCCCCGTTGTACAGCAATGGGGCTACACAATACTTGATTAATTTTAAGAACACTGGATATATTACAATACAAAAGTTTAATGTACGAGATAAAAATAGGACCAAACCCAAAATTCTCTAAAACTCTAAAAAGGTACATGTGGTCAATACAGTCAAAGGCTTTTCCTTGGTCAATGAAAAACAGACCAACATTCATATTAAAATTGTTACAAAACCGAATGGTATCACGGATAAGAAAGATATTATTAAAAATAGTACGTCCAGGAATACAAAAGGATTGATGTTCTCCTATTAGTACATTCATAAAAGGTTTCATTCGATTAGACAAGGCTTTGGCTAAAATTTTATAATCCGTACATAAAACAGAAATAGGACGCCAGTTCTCTATAAGTTGAGTGTCCGCTTTCTTAGGAATTAAGGTGGTGACTGCTCTCCGGCAACTCCACGGCAGTTGTCCATCCTCTAAACATTCATTCAATACCCGCAGTAGGTGAGGTCCAATGGCGTCCCAAAAAAACTGGAAAAATTCACTAGTCAGCCCATCCAGTCCAGGGGCTTTATCAGGTTCCAAGGCCTTCAAGGCAGCGGTGAGCTCAGGTAACCTAAGAGGATCCTCCAACTGCTGCTTCTGATCCTCCGCCAATGTTGGAAGGTTAGAAACAAGTTCCGATATTGCATCCTGGTTAATGTCATGCCGCATAAACCGTTGTTTAAAATGTTTCCGGGCACATTCCCTGATTCTGCCATCTTCATAAAGGAGTTCCCCATCATGGAGCAAGCGTGTAATCATTGACAAAGAGGCCCCCCTTTTAAGGCTGAAGAAGAATTTGGTTGGAGCATCAAGGTCGTGTATGTACCTGATCTTCAGGCGCAATAAAGCATTTTGTGCTCGCCTTTCGGATATGGAATTCAGTAAGGCCGTTTTTCCATGAATTTGTTGCCTCATTCCCTGGTAGCTCACACTTGCAGTTCCCTGAAGCTGTTCCTGTAATTCCAGGATTTCATCTTCAAGTAAGGTTGTGGTTTTTCTTTCCTCTTGAACACCATACGCACGATATTGTTGGCAGAACAGTCTGATGTGCGTTTTGGCATTATCCCACCATTGTCTGAGGTTTGAGAAATTCCCTTGGGAGGCAACTAGAATATTCCAAATTTCAGGAAAAATGTCCTTAAAGGTACTATCATCAAGTAAGTTGTTATTAAATTTCCAAAAAGCACTCTTGTGTTTCGGGCAGGGGGCAGAAATTTTGAGAAATGTTGCGCTGTGGTCCGAGAATCCTGATGGGCAAATTTTGGATGACAGAACGAGGCGTTCAAGTGGAGGATTAATATAAAACTTGTCCAAGCGAGCAAGTACAATATTACCCTGAATGCATCGACACCATGTGTATTGCCTGATTGATGGGTGCTGTACCCGCCATATATCTGTCAAATTCATTTGTTTTAAAAATTTGGTGAGAGGGATTGTGGAGGCAGGATGGGGCTCTGCACTGTTCCTGTCTAGTTGGGGTTGGAGGGTGCAATTAAAATCTCCACCAATACAAACATGATTGTTTTGGTTTTTTAGGGCGTTTTGGCTGTCGAGGGACGTTAGGTGTGTCCCAAGGGCATTAAAAAAAACCTCGCCGAGCTACAGGCGTACTTGGGGCATAGATATTAAAAATAGTATAGAATTTTCCACAGTAGTAGAATTCTAGGGATGCTAGGGATCCCTTGTGTATTTCGTCGAATTTAAGCGATGAAGGCAAAAAGGAGGGGCTAAGAATTATTGCGACACCGCCTTTGCGGGAGTCACCGTTACTAAAAAAGGACAGGCCGGGGAAGAGCCTACACCACTCTGCGACACAGCAGTCGTTGGCATGGGTCTCTTGTAAGAGGGCAATGTCAACTTTCTTCTGTAATAAAAAAATCCCTTACTTGAACTTTACGGACAGAGCTACATCCTCCGTTAATATTCAGGCTACAAATGGAAAAACCCATTACAGCTACAAGGAGGAGTGACCACCACTCAATTTTTTGATAGCAGTTCATTCTTAGCTTTTTGCAACCACTTCTTTAAACGGTGACGTTGGGAGGAATTGAAATTAAAAACGTCGGGCCGTTTTACCATCAATCTAGCGGAATGTATAAAATCAGGTAGCTCCGGAAAAAAGGTTTCTATAACAACATTCCTTTTTCGGAATGTGTCCTTAAGAAACCTTTTTATCTCGGAGGGAGGGATTGGAGGGGTTTCTTCTTCCTTAAGGCTACCACATTCACTAACAGAGTCATCTATATCAGATGGCTCAGATGGTGTGTCACACTGGTTTTCATCATTTATCTCCTCACCGTCATCACATCCCTCCACGTTATCGGATGGGGCATAGTCCATAGAGGGAGGGGACGGGGAGGGAGAGAAATGAGCCATCTTCAGGGGAGGGGGGGGGGGGGGGGTACTAATTTTTGCGGTTCAAACATATCAGTTTCTAGGTCAGTAGACAAGGGCGAGGATTCATCCACATCTATGTCCTCCAATACCGAGAAACGATTTTCTGTGACGAGGGACAAATCTAGGGCAGAGAGGAGGGGCTGTCGGTTTTCAGTTGTAGGTTTTTTAAAGAGATGACCGTTTTCATCTGTTGTTTGCAGATGTCTTTTTCCTTTTGGGCAGACTAATTGAAACTCGTCCTGGTTAGTGGGAAGAGATTGCAAGGGTTTGGGGGGAGGACGTGATCATCGGGAGGGGATTCCCATCGGCTACCACGGCGAGAGAGGTAGGATCAGTTATAGCAGGCAACAAGCTGTGATTGGACGATGTCGCCCGGGGGGTGAGGTCTATCGTTAACAGGAGATGGCTGCAATTAGATCCTTCAGTGGAGGGAGGGGCCCCTGTTTCAAGGGGAGGGGAAGGGGGTACGGCGGGGGGGGGGGGGGTTTGGGTCGGTAGTAGGAGGGCTTGGGTCGGTGGTAGACAGATTGGGATCAGTGGTGGTAAGGCTTGGGTCGATGGTGGGAAGGTTCGGGTCGGTGGTGGGAGGGCTTGGTTCGGCGGCGGGAAGGCTTGGTTCGGTGGTGGGAGGGTTTGGTTCGGTGGTGGGAAGGCTTGGGTCGGTGGTGGAAGGGATTGGATCGGTGGTGGGAAGGTGGGGGGGTTGCTTATTCGCGGTTCGGAGGGGAGGTTGTACTTGTGGAGAATTCTCTTTTCGGGGGCAGTCATGCTTAACATGCCCAAATTGTCCGCAGCCAAAACATTTTAGAACGTTGGTGGACACGTACACTGTATATTCGTTCTGTTGATGTTTTAATTTTATTATAAGGTTTAAATCCTTCTGGGAATTTTTTAAAATCATAAACACTTGCCGCCGGAATGAAACCACGTGCCTTAAATCGTTGTTTCGTGACCCGAAGGGAATCATGGAGATACGAGACACGATGGTACCGTATCGGGACAATTCTTTAATTAGTACATCGTCGGATACAAATGGGGGGCAATTGGATATCACGACTTTTATCGCTGGGCTATCTAGTGGGGAAATCATAACAAATAAATCTGGATCGATTGTCAAACCCTGTTCGACAATTTGTGGGACACAATCCACGTCGGACAAAAAAATAACGATCCGCTTGTTCATCCGCGAAGCGGCAACAACCTTGTCGATCCCGACAACACGACTGGTTGCGAGGACAACGTCCTCGACACTAACCTCACGTTCCGGAGGTACACAAAAGAACCCGTGCTTACGGGTCAGGCTCTGAAAGGCCGTAAATCGAGATAGTGCAGCTGCGATGCTGGAACAGCTGCACTTACAACCCCTCCCCAACTCGGGGAGGGTGAATATATAATACAATCTTCCCTACCCGAACTCCGGGAATGGGAAGTAATCAGACCTCTCCGATTTCCCTAACTTCGGAAAAGGGAGGCAACAAAACAAACTGAAGGAAAGATAAACGAAAGGAAAAAAAGGAAATAGAGGTTTAAGATGAAGGAGCAAACACCGATCGGGCGACGCCCAAAAACGGCGAACCCTTACCAGCGATCACCCTGTGCTCTCCGGCTCTCTCTCCCGTCTCAACGTATATGGGAATCACCAGGAAGACTCCACGAACAGGCACAAGGACACGGAGGGGGGAAAACGGGGGGGGGGGGAAACGGGGGGGGCGGGGGAAAACGGGGGGGGTGGGGGGGAAACGGGGGGGCGGTGGAGCAACAACACAGAGCACTCACAGGCCTCCACAAGCAGACGCCATGACAGTACAACCAGCATACAAACGGCCAGCAGGTGGCGACAGAGAGAGAGGGAGAGACTGAGAGAGAGAGAGAGAGAGAGAGAGAGAGAGAGGTGGTGATGGTTGACGGTCAAAGCCTCCCGCACCAGAGCGCCACAAAATGGCGGCGGCACCAAGCATCAAAAACGCCCAGGCGTGAAGCAAGCAGCCAAGATGGCCTCCTTTGAGATTCCCCCTCCTCATCCTTGTGGCAAACAGCATGGCATTGAGCCCACCCCAAGCCCAGCAGTCACCAAAACACTGCCAACGCAGTCCAGAGCTCCTTGGGGAGACCAACACAACCAGGGCATGAATCGCAAGATGGCGCCATTCTTCCCCGAGCTAAACCCAGCGAGAGAGATAGACGTGCTCTTCCTCTTCTCTCTAGAACAGCGGTTCTTAACCTGGGGGTCGTGACCCCCCATGAGGGTCGATTGGGGTTTTTCAGGGGTCATGAAGGGGTCATAAATAACATATCAATTTGTTGAACCCATTTTTAGGAACCTAACAAAGGTACATATCACACACAGTATTTTGTTCGCGTATGCGCGTACGTCACGACCCCCAGGTTAAGAACCACTGCTCTAGAAGCTTCCCGCTTTCACATCACACCGACCAATGACTGAGCTCTATAGAATCATCCCATGTCCTCTTGACCAATGACAAACTTTGGGGGCGCGGCCTGCCGGCTCTGCTCTTTTGGAGGCGGGGCTTAGTCCAATCGGCTATGTTCTGGGTTCTGTCGGCATGCAGTGGACGGTTATTGTTGTTTAATGAAGGCTTTGCATGGCTGAGTGTTCATTAAGGTGCGGCTTAATTGTCCGGGTACTGTCAGCGATTGTGGTGGTTTGATGGAGGTTTTTCCTGGCCGACCTTGTAAATGTAAAACGTAAGGAAAGGCCACAGAGGTCATATCATGTACTGGGGAAAACTAACTTTAATCCCTACCTAGTTAACACAGCTTCACCCCTCGTGTGAAGACACATAAACAATCTTAAGCTACAGTTTCCCTACTTAAATACATTGAGATGTCTCCTACGCATCCATGGTCCTTGCTATAACTATACAATCCCATCTTTACTATGGGATTCCTTCATCTACCCCCTCAAACGTAGCACAGTCCCTCCCCTCTCCTCCCCCCTTCACCCCGACACCCCACCAACCCCCACACCGGAACCGCAACTCCTGCAAGTTTCAATGCAGGCGGGGATTACCGTTCCAGCCTTACCACTTACCGACTCACACATAATTAGCCTATGAAATAAAATAGGAGGGGCTTTGGGAAGCGAGCCATAGCTAACTTACCTGTTCTTACCGTTCTATACCCCTTAAGCACAACAATTCAACTATGTACAAATCTCTTTGGTTCCTTGCTCCTTTCTCCTGGGGCAGGCAGAAAATGTCAGAAATTACACAAAAAAAAATACCTTAACAGACAAACCTTAGCCAAAAACTAAATAACATTTATACAAACCCTTCTAAAGACCACATTCCCTTGTGGATGCCACAATACCCAACGTTACCTGTGGAACCATCCCACCTTGCCTTGTCCAAATTTTCATGGACGCTGTCCTTCTGGTACAGTTCAGTGACCTGGATCGGTGGACCTTCCCCCACGCACTCACACATAACCCCAATAACCAAAAGCACGCATTCCAACCCTGCAAGACCATGGCTTAAATCGGCTTAAATCTTATTGCACATATGTGTGATCCTCAATAAGGCAGCGTGGAGGTCCTGTACAACCAAGATGGTGGGGGCACTTCAGGCTGTGGTGCCCGCAGTCCAAAACAAGTCACTAGACTTCACGACGTCTTCGCCACCCCACCCCTCCTTCAACTGTTCGGTCCCTGACAGCCAAACAGCTCCTTTGCTGAACGTCCCGCCGGAGAGGGTCTCCACACCATCCAGACTCCGTTGATCGCCCAACCAGACCCCCCTCCGATGGGTCCCCATTTCCAGACACCACCAGCTGCCAGGGACAAATTACCTCAGGGAGGGCCACAGTCACCACTCCTCCAGAGATTGATCAATTCCTGCGGACACACACACCTTCCCCACCCACAAAATCCCAAATGTCATTCCCTCCCCAGCTGCCATTCAATTCTCAAGCACTGGTAATGCAAAAATGGTGGTTGTGTTCCTAAGCTGCCATGGCCTGCATACATGTTATAATCCACACATTCACACTCCCAAACACAACTGAAGCCTTTACACATAACAGACATAAACACAAGACATTTTTGGTTTCCAAACCGATTCACTTACGGACCATTGGGTCACTCTCGCCCGCTCCCATTCCAATTATCCATGTCCCAATTTCTGAGCAAGAATCGAACACCTGGGACATTATGCCTCAAGGCACCTTGCCTTATTTGCAGGTCGTCGCAGGTTGGTTGGGTCCAAAAGTGTCATCCACCACTCCTAGTTTCCCAATTTATTCGTAATATAACCCCCTAGCGCCTAGCCAATCAAACCCAGGGCTCTCTTTCCAAACTGAGAGCCCATAAATCACAACGGACCATCTGTGAAAGACCATGCCCACACCATCACGTTCCACAGATGTTGCAATGGTTGTCCGTTGGGCTGTATCCATTCCTGTCCATGCAGGTCGACCCGCATCCATACACCAGCACAGCATGGCAGGTCACGTGCCACCCCTCCCCCCCCCTTCCACCTGCCCCTCACTCCCCCGCATGAGGCCGTGGCTACATTGCCTATGTTACCCCCACACGAAGTTGCATTTGTACACCAAGTTTGGAGTTTGTAACTTAATAGATGTGGCCATGCATAGAACACATACAAACAGAGAGAGAGAGACAAAGAGATTTTTGCCTTTCATAGGTATGACTCAGCTAGAGTTTGAACCTCCAACCTCTCCCAGACTCAGAAAATATTCTATAACCATTATTTCACTGAGTCTCGTTAGTTTGGGCCAATACTTTGCTGGTTATGCAGAAGACCGAGAATCATCTTCTTTTCTTTCGTATGCCGTATGTGGCTGGGAGTAGCATCATTTGCTGTAGGCACAACTGTTCCCTAATGCAGTGCCCCCTTTAGGTTAGAGGAGGAATTTGAAACCTGGCTATGGTGACAACAATAGGTCATCTGCTCTTCACAAAGGGCACCGTGGATCATTATAACCTCCACGAGCTATTACTGGCAGTGGGTCGCCCAGTTTAAGGTCCATCCGACGGACGGCACACACAAGTTGAGGACTTGCCAAGACCGACATGACAATTCAGAAGTGCCGTGTCATCATCATAGGCAGTGATATATTGGCAACCCCTTATCCAATTCATGGTGTTCAAAGGAATTAACCAAAAGGCACTCGGTAGAGACCATACCTACACCAGGCTGAACAGTTTGTTTTGTATCCCAATGATAGGCCGGATCTGGATTCGGACCTGAACCAAAATCTAGTCTAGTCATAACTGGTCATAACAGTCATAACTGTTATATATCGATTTTCGCCCAATCTCCCAATGGTGAAGAATCACTTAAAAAATTAAATAACTCTCATATCCGAATCCATATTCAGATCTTCACCAAAATCGAATCTATTTGTACTTGTCAGACACTCAACCGGTCCACCAAGTTAAGTCCAAATCCGTCCACAACCTTTTGAGATATCCTGCTATGTATAGTTTTTGGCTCTATCTTCCAAAGGTGAAGAATCACTTAAAAAATTAAATAACTCTCATATCCGAATCCATATTCAGATCTTCACCAAAATCTAATATATTTGTACTTGTCAGACACTCAACCGGTCCCCCAAGTTTCGTCCAAATCCGTCCACAACTTTTTGAGATATCCTGCTATGTATCGTTTTTGGGTCCGATCTCCCAATGGTGAAGAATCACTGAAAAAATTAAATAACTCTCATATCCGAATCCATATTCAGATCTTCACCAAAATCTAATATATTTGTACTTGTCAGACACTCAACCTGTCCACCAAGTTTCGTCCAAATCCGTCCACAACTTTTTGAGATATCTTGCTATGTATCGTTTTTGGCCCCATCTCCCAATGGTGAAGAATCACTTTAAAAATTCTAGTAGCCGGATCCGAATCGGAATCTTCACCAAAATTTAATAATTTCGTCCTTGTCACATGCGCTACCTCTCTGCCAAATTTCGCCCGAATCTATCCACAACCTTTTGAGATTTGTTGTTCACAAACAAACAAACAAACAGACAAACAGTGGTGAAAACATAACCTGCATCCATCCACCTTCTGTGGCGGAGGGAACAAAACAGTGAGAGCTTCTTTTTCTGCACTTACTCCAAAGGTGACACTGTGTTGCTTCCTCCCGACTCCCGCAAAGCTCACAGGTTCATCCGATTCATTCTCTTTGTGATGGTTCACATTAGTGTCTGCAATAAATATAGTAGGAAAGACATTATTAATATTTCGTTAGGTCAGTGAGTTCACACCCCAACATAAAAGACAATTTTCGAATTTAATTAAACTGTTAGTTTTTGATATACCTTTTTTTTTGTTTTGTTTGTTTTTTGTTTTTTTTGTATACAAGATCGAGGCTCGTGAAAGAGCGAACATTAATCACACAAACACAAACCAACACATAAAACATATAACATCAGGAGCGGTAGACAAGATGGGGAGAGAGGGGGAAGGACACAAACACAACATTTGAGAGCAGGGACCGAGAGACATGGAGACATCGAGAGATCTGAGAGAGGGCGAGGGCTTTGGGAGGGGGGCCATGGGAAGGGGGCGGTGGGAGAGGTATAAAACATATGGACACTGCCAGGACTTCCAGGAAAGAAGTTGTAATTTCAAACAAGGTGGATCTGGGGTGAATTAGCGGGGGTAGAAAAGATCAAGGTTTTGGATGGGGGAAGATAAGAGATGGTGGTGAACAGCTGTTTTAAAGACCTGGAGGGAGGAGTGGGATTGAAGGGAGTGAGGGAGTTTGTTCCAGAGGCGGGAGAAAAGAGGAATGAAGGAGTGAAGATGAGCAGAGAGTCGAGATTTTGGCAGTTTAACCATCAGAGGCTTGCTGGCAGATCTTGTGCGACCTGTAGGAATATTTGGGGGACAGAGCACAGAGAGAGCTGGGGGTGCAAGGCTGGAGAGGAGTCGGTAGAAGACAGAAAGACCATGTTAATATTGCAAATTGCAATATTAATGCAGTATATCACAATATTAATGTGGTATATCACAATATTAATGTAGTATATTATCACAATATCAATTTAGTATATCACAATATTAATGTAGTATATCACAATATTAATGGAGTATATCACAATATTAATGTTGTAAATTACAATGTTAATATTGTATATTGCAATATAAATATTGTATATCACAATATTAATGTAGTTCATCACAATATTAATGTTGTAAATTACAATATTAATGTAGTTCATCACAATATTAATGTTGTAAATTACAATATTAATGTTGTATATCACAATATTAATGTAGTATATCACAATATTAATGTAGTATATCACAATATTAATGTTGTATAATCACTATTAATGCAGTATATCACAATATTAATGTTGTATATCACAATATTAATGTTGTAAATTACAATGTTAATATTGTATATTGCAATATAAATATTGTATATCACAATATTAATGTAGTTCATCACAATATTAATGTTGTAAATTACAATATTAATGTTGTATATCACAATATTAATGTAGTTCATCACAATATTAATGTTGTAAATTACAATATTAATGTTGTATATCACAATATTAATGTAGTATATCACAATATTAATGTAGTATATCACAATATTAATGTTGTATAATCACTATTAATGCAGTATATCACAATATTAATGTTGTATATCACAATATTAATGTTGTAAATTACAATATAAATGTAGTATATCACAATATTAATGGAGTATATCACAATATTAATGTTGTAAATTACAATGTTAATATTGTATATTGCAATATAAATATTGTATATCACAATATTAATGTAGTTCATCACAATATTAATGTTGTAAATTACAATGTTAATATTGTATATTGCAATATTAATGTTGTATATCACAACATTAATGTAGTACATCACGTCACGCTTATGAAGGACTAAAGGTCTATCCAAATCAATTAATTTTATTGTATGGACAAAGGTTTACGTCTCATGTTTAAACCATAGAAATGTCTTCACTAGAATGAAAGACTAATATACCCCACATCAAGGCCCTAGAAATAGCAGATGATGATAGGAGAGTAATTGTCGGTCTCGAGGCCTCTCGACTTTTGGATAAACCATCACACTACTCTCTCATTAGCTTTGACATTCCCCTCCCAAGTTGAGTAAAACGTAAAATTTCTCATTCTGAACGTATAATCACATACGTACAAGCAGTTCTAATTTCAACCAGGTATTCATCTCTTCTTAACAAGAAATGGTAACAGGGTGTGTTTTGCACAAGGAGTAGTCGGCACCGTGGCCAAATCCCAAACTCTTGCCCGAATGTGCAGGAACTCTATATCAGTGACACAGCCAGGTGATGGTAGTGATGTTCCCAACGACCAAATTATTAATTGAATCCTGGTTCAATATACAATCACTAAATAAAAATATCAACAGGTGTTTGTCCGTCTTGTCCACCCTATGCATCCTTTCCTGCCCCTAATTCCTCCCCACACCCACTATTTGTCCAAGTCTCCCCCTATTTCATCCTTCAACCTTGCTGTTGGTGTTTCCTTTCTCTCTACTGTTCCTTTTTTTTCCTGTTACATCCTGATCCATTCAGTCGTCTAGTTTCTTCCACGAGCCTCGACTCTGTACTGCATACAAAAAAAGTGTCTTTCCATTTATATAATCATTGATTTGCTGTTATATCATCACCTGAAACATTTTGAAAACGAATCAACAAATTGAGACCATTTTCTTGTGTAGCTCTCGACAGAAAAGCCATTAGATTACGTTGATCCGTTAGCTTAGGTTAATGCTCTAGCTCAAGTTGTGCATTACACTTGATTGTGTAATCACGGAGCGGCTCATCTGCTTCTTGTCATTTGGGAATGATGCTCCATCCTTTGTAATTCGTGGACAGAATCGAGAATCGATCGAGTGCCGACATGCTTAGCCACGGGTTAGCTCCTCTCACCAAGTGTTATTTCTGCTCTGCCTCCAGACGTCTTTCAGTCTAAATTTGGGGGAATGCAATGGCTCACGTGTGCAGCCTCATATGATAACTGTGAGATTGCCACATAAACTTCAGTTTATCCTGCGATCATTCTTGTGGCCGATCTGTATGAAGTTTTAACATGGAGTTCCACTTACTATTGCTGCATGTCCTGAACTTTCCATCATGTAAATCTCTTTTTCCTTTTAAATACTGATGACCATCTACTTTAAAAAATGAAGTAAATGAAATAAAATAATAATCACAATCTTACTATAATTCACCAAATGTCTGTCTGTCTGTCTGTCTGTCTGTCTGTTCCCAGGTACCGCAAAAACGGCAGAACCGATCGCAACGAAATTTTTGGGTGGCTAATAATCCTGGGACCCCCTGGAGTAACATAGGCAATAATTGTTTTTTCCTATTTCAGCTTTGGTCTCCAGCATTTTCAGGTTTGGACTCCCGCCTAACGTTTTTGTCACGGGTACCGCAAAAACAGCTGCAACAATACACCTCCATGCCCGTGGGATTCCCACGGGTGACCCCACCAGTAGGTATAATTTGATATGAGAAGTTTTCTAACCCGACATGGCCAAATTATTGCGCTTTAATGAAAAACAAGACCGATAGTTTAACAACTCCGTAGCCGGGCTTGTTTGATACTTTAGTTGAAGAGGATAGAATTACCTGGGTGGGGACAACAGCTAGGCCCTCGCAGTTAGAAAATAATGTCTGTATTTTTATTTTTTTTGACTTCAGGCATGGACGTGAATGGCTTGGGCAAAAAACGGCGAATGTGAAGCAATAAACCAATTAATTCCACATTCCTGTACCACCTTCAGTCAAACATCAGGCATTGACAGCTGGTGCTTGAGGACTTGGACAAAAAACGTACCCAGTCTGAATGTTGCTATATCCAGTCAATGGCGAAACTGCAAATGGGGAATCCGCGAATGTCAGGGATGGAAACCCTTACGTCATTCGTTAATCTGCTTTAAATGCCATATCTATATATTTTCATTCCAAACAGCATCATACATCATTCCAATCACAAACTAATACTATAGTATTGTTACGTTTGTGGGGGGTAGGTAATGAAATACCTTAGTCCAAATAGAATTGTATAGATTAGCGTGCCCCAAATGTCACCAAGAAGAAGAAGAACCTTCATGTAACTAAAGCCTTAGTCACATATGATGCTGCCGCCGCACGGTTCTGTGGTCTGCGGTTTGTAGATGGGATTTTTACAAATCGCACGGCTTTGCGGGCTGCGGCAGCAGTGTTCACAAATGTTACGGGGTTCGCACGGCAATCGTGTAAAGTTGAAAACTTGAAAAGGAAATATTATAATTTCCCCCAAAAAATTTAAAAAAAAAAAAAAAAAGACTTAACTAGAGGGGCACTCGTTTAGCCGGTCGCGAAATCCGGATCGTCAGTCGTAAAGCTAAAATGGAACTTATGTCGAAGAACCTTTACCGGAGTGTATACTCCTGAAATATTAGGATCATATCTGTTATATTCACATTAGGATTGTATTCCAAAACGTACCCTTGAAATGTTAATAAATTTACTGTCAGATCCAGAAGAAGATCCAGATGAGGATGAAATATACGTCGAGTCTAGGGAACCAAAGGATGAATATGCACATGGAATAAGAAAGAGGTCTGACAAGTGATGGAAGAGGAAAGAGCAACAAACTGAAAAAAGTGCCTATCTCGCAATGTTAACGAAAAGTTCAAACGTCTGGCAAATCCGGATAGATCCGGATCATCACCAAAATCTAATCGTTTCCAGGAAGGCCACAGGCGAATGTTTCTTGAAAATTTCGAGAAGATATCTAAAAAACTGTGGCCTGTAGAGTGGTAACAAACAAACAAACAAACTAAAAAACAAACAAACAAACAAACAAACAAACTTAGAAGGAAAACTCTTTATTATTATGACATGGAAAACTCTTTATTCATATGACATATAGACATCTTCACCAATAATTTTTATTGTCTCCATATAAACAAAGCATAACACTAGTCACTCACAGTACACAGTTCAAAGTCCTAGTAGTCAATCACAGTACACAGTTCAGAGTCCTAGTAGTTGTAGTTCAGGGCCGCCTCTGGTAAAAACCATGAGGTGACCTTGAGGTCACCTCACGGCAACCGTACAGTGACCTTGCGATACTACATGCGGTGGGGTTGCGGCCTACGGCCTTGCGATTTCTGAAACAAAGTTTAATGTCAAATTAAAAAAATCGTAAGCCCCTGCGACGAGCCAAAAACCGTGCGATCGCCTCACGGCTACCGTATCTACCGTGCGGCCACCGCACGGTTATGGCAATTTTGGGGACTTACGGCCGCCGCCAACACGCCGCAGGCCATTTGTGACCGAGGTATAAGTAGGGAATCCGTTAGGCCGCATGTCCGGTAAGATCGTATATGTGTCTCCATGCAAGGGGTGGAGCTATGCTATGCTAATTAGGTAGGGCTTAAGAATAATCCCCAGTGTGTGATAGCCCTTGTGATTTTTCCCTTCATTCTTGTGAAGCACACTCGGCCAACCTTGACCTCTGCACATTACAACACCGACAAGCCCGACAGAAACCCAGCATATTTTGCCGATCGGCATGGCAACCCCGCCCCCGAATGTTCTCGATGGGTGTCAGGAAAGGCCGTGAGGCCCCGCCCCAAAAGGAACGATAGGTCATGGCCATGGACTGAAGTGGTGGGGCGCGGGGATTGGTTCGAGGGTGACGTCAGTGAAAAGAGGGGAGGGTGCGTTCGTTCGTTCTCGTTCTCGTTCTTTCTTTCTTTCTTTCTTTCTTTCTTTCTTTCTTTCTTTCTTTCTTTCTTTCTTTCTTTCTTTCTCTCTCTCTCTCTCTCTCTCTTTCTCTCTCTTTCTCTCTCTTTCTCTCTTTCTCTCTTTCTCTCTTTCTCTCTCTCTCTCTCTCTCCCCACTTTGCACAGCTGCCGCTCGCTTAGCACGCACGTGCGATTGCCAGGTCTGTTGCTCAGTCACTGGCGGTACGTGCTGTGTCTCGTGTTGCTTTTTTCCTTTCTTCCTACCTTTTGGTCCTTTCTGCTGTCCGAGTGTCGGTGTCCCTTTCTATCGTCTTGTCGACTGAGCGAGAGAGGGAGAGACAGCGCGGTTAAAGTTATCCGCTTTAGGTGGTTAACGGGATTTATTACTTGCCGGAAAAATTTTTCCGGCAAGTATGTTGATCTGTTCGTTTGTTTGTCTGTTTGTCTGTCTGTCTGTTTGTCTGTTTGTCTGTCTGTTTGCAGCACTGCGTCTACACCGTTGCACGGAGAATCGCCAAACTTTGCACACATATTGGTCTTGCCCTGGAATAGACTGTGCCCAATTGATGACGTCATCGGTGACGTGGTTCGGCCGCCATCTTGGAAAAACCGAAAAACTTTGCACCTCTATATCTCCGAAAGTACTGAACAGAAAAAATGGAGACATGGCTCATTGTAAAGAACTCTCCATGGGGAATAAAATATGTTAATGATGACGTCATATGTCACGTGGTCGGCCGCCATCTTGGAAAAACGGCAAAAATTTGCACCACTATATCTCCAAAAGTGCTGAACAGAAAAAATTGAGACATGGCTCATTGTAAAGAACTCTCCATGGGGAATAAAATATGTTAACGATGACGTCATATGTCACGTGGTCGGCCGCCATCTTGGAAAAACGGCAAAAATTTGCACCACTATATCTCCAAAAGTGCTGAACAGAAAAAATTGAGACATGGCTCATTGTAAAGAACTCTCCATGGGGAATAAAATATGTTAATGATGACGTCATCAGTCACGTGGTCGGCCGCCATCTTGGAAAAACGGCAAAACTTTGCACCACGATATCTCCAAAAGTGCTGAACAGAAAAAATTGAGACATGGCTCATTGTAAAGAACGCTCCATGGGGAATAAAATATGTTAATGATGACGTCATCAGTCGCGTGGTCGGCCGCCATCTTGGAAAAACCGAAAAACCTAGCACCTCCATATCTCCGAAAGTGCTGAATAGAAAAAATTGAGACATGGCTCATTGTCAAGAACTCTCCATGTGGAATAAAATATGTTAATGATGACGTCATCGGTCACGTGGTGCGGCCGCCATCTTGGAAAAACGGGAAAAAAAATCACCTCCATATCTCCGAAAGTGCTGAATAGAAAAAATTGAGACATGGCTCATTGGAAAGAACTCTCCAGGGGGAATAAAATATGTTAATGATGACGTCATCGGTCACGTGGTTCGGCCGCCATCTTGGAAAATCCGAAAAACGTTGCACCTCTATCTCCAAAAGTGCTGAACAGAAAAAATTGAGACATGGCTCATTGGAAAGAACTCTCCAGGGGGAATAAAATATGTTAATGATGATGTCATCGGTCAGGTGGTTCAGCCGCCATATTTGTCCTAAATGGCCGATAAAAAAGTAAATTCCGGCAAGTCCTCGGTCTCTGACCGATTTTTCATTTATTTATTTCCCAGTTATTGTTGTTGTTGTTTATTTTTTTGCATTTATTTAGGCTTTATAAACCTTTGTACCATTTATTGGTTATTTTTTTTCGTTTAGTTACTTCAAATGGCTAGCAAGAATAGTCGAAGTAATGCCGGTCGTGACGCCGATGACGGGTTAACAGATGAACACGGCATGTGTTTTGTCCCACCGGAAGATGTCTCGCTGGAGGAGACGCTCGTCGCAATCGGAGAATTGATCGGTTGTGAGAACATACGGGCAGCATCCCGAATGCACCACAAGGTGGTTGTTTTCGTTTCACGTGTCCATTTCGCACGCATCGTCGTGCAGAACGGACTCACCTTGGGCAATGACCAGTTTGTCCCGGTTTCGCCATGGAACACTCCGGCCTCGAAGGTAATACTATCAAACGTTCTACCGACGCTGTCTAATGAGGAAATTCTTCAGAAGCTCGGTCAGTACGGTACTGTGGTGTCGAGAATTATCCAAGCCTCCATTCGCACCACAGACGGGAAGCTTAAGCATATCGAAACGTTTAGACGGTTTTGTTATGTTGTTTTGAAGGATGGTTTGACGCAATTGAATGTCTCTCTCGTTTTTAAGTCGTCAAAACGTGAGCACAGGATTTTTGCGGCAACGGAGAGGTTGATTTGTTACGGGTGTGGTGTATATGGACACACTCGGCAGTATTGTCCTGATGGGGAGAAAACGTATGCCGCAGCAGCCGGACCACCTCCCCCCGTGACCACTACGGATGATTCTATAGATGTTTCGCCTTCAGTGCGGGAATCTACATCGGACCATCAAGGTACGGCTAAGAGTGGTGCTGATGAGACCCATACGGATGTGCTTCGTGTAAGCGATGAGTCATCCAGTACAGCTGGCCATCGTGCAACCGATGAGTCAGCAAATGTAAGGGAGAAGCCTCTACCTGTAGAGGGAATGTTTTGTGAGGAGCAGCAGATTGTAGATGCGGCGTCTCGGAAAAATTTGAAACGGTCACTTGTAAGTGCGAGGAATGAGGACAAAGGTGTTAAAGTGTTGGTGGTGCAGACAGGAAGCAGTTTAAACGATTCAGACAGTCCTTCACATGAAGATCAGCAAGGTGGTGAAACTATGGCTGACATGATACCACCTGCTCAGGATGAAGGGGAACTTTTTCCTGAAGGTTGTAAATCAACCTGCGAAACCGAACAGCCTACTGATGACCATATCAATTCTAATGGGGAATGCAAAATACCCATTACTACTAATAACGACTCCTCCCCCCCCATTGCAATGATGCATGAGGATGAAGAGGATGAAGAACCTAAGGTAGATGGGGATGGAACAGGTGTTTCTGTACAGGTTCAGGAGGAACTCGTTACTAGCGTCACGGAGGGAATTCTAACTACAGAGACACTGATCGGCCATGAGGAACCAGTGGCAATGGTTGACAGGGCTCCCCCCCTCAGGAGGAAGAGCAGCCTTTGGAGATCTCAAAAGAAAATATTGTCAGATTTTTGAAGGAAACTTTCAGACAAAGGCATGTACGAATTAAGGATCATTTTCCTAATATCCAGGCCTTCTTTGCAGCCGCAAAACCTTTGCTGCAAAGGAGTGAGCATGTGGAAATCTCCGAACCTGAATTTCAGCGGCTGAGGAAATCCATCACGAAGGCAAACAAGGAATTAATTGAGGAAGAGGACTTCACCCCCTAGAAGAATCAACCATGGAACTAAATGTTGTATCCTTAAATATAAATGGGGGTCGTGCCGTGCCCCCTTACGGAGGGTGCAAACCATTCAAGCGGTTGGAAAAGAAAAGGCTGACATTATTCTCTTACAAGAGACCCATGCTACTAGTGCTCAAGTAGCCGATTGGGGGAAACTTTTTAAAGGGCAATGGTGGCTAAGTGGGTTCCCTACACCTCGGGCCGGTGTTGCCATTTGCCTAAGTCACAAGATTTGTGCTCAACAGGTTTCATTTAAAGAAATATATAAAGGGCATTTGATCTCCGTAGATTTTCTTTATAATACCCAAAAGATTATCGTAGTGAATGTTTATGCACCGTGTGACCCAATGGAGAGGAAAATTTTCTTTTCCACTCTGCGGGATTTTGTAAAAACTCTGGACCCAACAGCCTTTATCTGTATCGCGGGAGATTTTAATTGCACAATTTGTCCGTCAATTGATAGGAATGGTCATGAGCCTCATGTTGCCTCTACGAAAGCTCTAGAGGACACCATCAACATCTTTCGGTTTAAGGATGTGTGGAGATCACAACACCCACTCTCACGCTGTTATACATGGTGTAGATGCAATGATGGTATTATGTCAATGGCAAGGCTGGACAGATTCTATGTGAACAAGCCAATGTTGAATGTGGTGTCTGTCTCCAAAATTTTACCAACTGGATTCACAGACCACAGTTTAATCTCAATGTCCTTTAAGTTACCCTTTCCACCCGGTGGTAGTGCTTACTGGTCTTTGAATACTCGTCTCTTACATGACAAGGAATTTAATGAGGCCTTTCACGTCATGTGGGAGAAAATTCGCTCCTCCAGACCTGAGTATGATAGTCTCCGGCTGTGGTGGGACATTGCAAAATCCCAAATTAAGAATTTCTGTCAACAATATAGTGCATACACCACCAAAATCCAATCAATATCAATCGATCAGTTAAAATCTGAAATTATATCGTTAGAACAGAATGTTGACGAGTTTGGGAGAGGTGCACGTGACCAACTAATATGGGCAAAGAAAGCAGTGCTGGAGGAAGCGGTATGGCAATGGGCGATGGGTGCCTTGGTCCGAATGCGAATGAGCTATTTAACTCTGGACATGCCAAACAAAGAGTTCTTTAAGTTAGAGTCTTCCCTCAAAAGGTCACAACAAATTCATACTTTACTCACTCCCAATGGGTCGCTGGTGACCTCTCAGCAGGCGATCAGGTGTACTCTGAAAGGGTTCTATTCTAACTTGTATTCTCCTCAGAACGTGGACAATGAGGTGATACGAGAGTTAACTGCTGGGCTTCCGAGTGTCGAGGAGGATGAGCGATGCATGCTCGATTCCCCAATTTCGGCTGATGAACTTGAAGCAGCTGTGCGGAGCCTGAAAGATGGGAAAGCTTCTGGAATAGATGGCCTGCCCACAGAATTCTACAAGACCTTCTGGGCCCTTGTGGGACCTGACTTACTCGATGTACTCGATGAAAGCATACGTGTCGGAGAACTTCCAATGTCTTGTAGACGAGCAGTCGTTTGTTTGCTACCAAAAGCTGGGAATCTTCAACTGGTTGATAACTGGCGACCTGTCTCCTTATTGTGTGTTGATTACAAGATTTTCTCTAAAGTACTTGCTAATCGTATGAAGACTGTGATCAGTTCAGTTATACACCCGGACCAGACCTACTGTGTGCCTGGAAAATCTATTTATGATAATATTTTTTTGGTAAGAGATATTATTTCATGCAATAAGTTCCTGCGTGACGATTTTGGGTTGCTGTTTCTTGATCAAACTAAGGCCTTCGATCGTGTTGACCACAAGTACCTTTTTTCTGTCCTGAAAGGAATGGGGTTTGGTGAAACTTTCACCTCCTATGTGAAACTCCTGTATACTAATACTCAATGTATGATGAAGATCAACAATAGGTTATGCTCTCCCTTTCCTTTCCAACTGGGTATTCGCCAAGGTTGCCCCCTCTCTGGGCTTTTATATATAGTCGCCCTTGAACCACTCCTTCGGTCTATTAGACAGCAAATACCTCAGGGAATGAGAAGTATAGAAGGAGCAGAATTTGTGCAGACGGCTTATGCTGATGATGTCTGTGTTTTGATTAGAAGCTCCAATGATGTCTCTGCTTTACAACGTTGTATGCGAGATTTCTCTGCAGCCTCTTCCGGTGGGATCAATTGGAATAAAAGTACAGCATTATGGTGTGGCAAAGGCAATCTCTTGTGTATCACCACCCTCACTCCCACACAACCTGGTCTGGAGAACGGACGGGGTTAAATATCTTGGAGTGCATATCGGTAATCGTGAAACAGAAATGAAAAATTGGGAAGGAGTGTTGGAGCAAATTATGCACAGATTGAAAGCATGGGAAGGACTGCTGAGGTCCATCTCCTATCGAGGCCGTACCCTTGTCATAAACAATCTGGTTGCAACAAAATTATGGCACAGAATTATTGCTTTACAGCCATCAAACCAACTAATTATGGCTACTCAGCGAATGCTAGTAAACTTCTTTTGGAGTGGCTACCATTGGCTGAGGCCTGAGATATTGTACTACCCCCGGAAGGAAGGTGGCCAGGGCATTGTTGATATCTCTGGTCGGGTTGTGGCCTTTCGGCTGCAGTCTCTGCAGAGACTACTGTTCGCTGAACAGCTGCCCTGGCGGCCCTTTGCATTTTTTCTGTTACAACAGGCTGGTAGACTGAGATATGATCGGCAGCTTCTTTTGATAGACCTCGAGCATATAAATCTTGCCTCTCTTCCGAGATTCTATCAGAGTTTATTGGACACTTGGAAAAGGTTTGACGTCCACCGCTTCCTTGAGGGCTATAATTGTCGAATGTTCCTTCAAGAACCCCTTTTCTTCAATAACTTTTTTCCTGGTATCCCTCATAGCCATGCCCTAATTAAAAAATTTATCCAAGGAGGGATTAACAAAGTATGTGATCTGAGAGATTCATCTGGAGTTAAGTGGAAACCTGCTGGTTTGGTGGCAACCTCAGTTGGATCTCGGTCTGTCCGACTTGTAGACCAAGTTGTACGTATAGTCATTAGAAAATTTAGACAGCTAAACATCGGCTGGGAAGGTGTTGGTAACATTGAGGACTTTCGGTTAGGTTTCCCTGAAATCAAAGTGCTCCTTTCGTCTTCTCTTCAGCCGGAGATTGAACATACCCCCCCTTTTCATCTTGTAACTAAGATTGGAATCCGTGATCTCTCTCGACAAAATAAGAATGTACCCCTCTCTGGGAGAACACGAGTAGCTTTGTGGTCAGAGCGGTTAGGGTTGGGGTCTCCCTCTACCCCCCTTTGGCCTCACATGTACACCTTACCAATACATGGTGTGTTAGCGGACATACAATGGAGGTTAGCACACTGGGCGCTTCCCTCCAATATTTTTGTCCACCGTATTAACAGCTCACTGCCGGAAACTTGTCCTTTCTGTGACCAGAAGGAGGATTTGTTTCATGCTTATGTACAGTGTCGTAGACTGACATCGCTTTTCTTGTTCCTTGAATATCTTTTTCACCAATTGTCCTTCCCTTTCAATATGCATATGTTTATATTTGGTGTGTCTTTCAGGCCCACATGTAGAGATGTGGGTGTTCTTCTCAATTTTTTGGTTGCTGTTGCAAAATATGCGATATATAAATCTCGGAAAATTAAAATAGATAACGGCTATGGCTCTGATGCTATTTCTATTTTTAAAGGGTTTGTCTCAACACGACTCAAGCTAGAATTTGATTTCTTTGTCAGTAATGGAAACGTCCAACTTTTTGAGAGAAAGTGGTGTATTGGCAATGTTCTGTGCTCAGTCGATGATTCAAAAGTGGTAATTACTTTATAATTCCTGATTGATTTGACTTTTTTTCTTTGGAACTGATTGCATTGCATATATGTTTCTTCCTGTGTCCTTGAATACATTTCTCTCTCTCTCTCTCTTAGTTTTTCGCTTAATTTGCTCTTGATGTATTTATAGCTCTTGCATGAGCATTTCCTTTAAAATTGGTTGTGGTTTTGTTTGTGTCTTCCCCTTTGGTTTGTAAAATATATATTTTTTGTATATTTGCTGGTTTCTTTTAAATACCCTTTGCTCTTTTTGTGGTGTCTTCATGATCCTTATGCAATTTCTTTAAACTGGTTGCTTTGTTTTTTTTTACAACTGCTTTGTGAAATGTGTTTTTTTTACAACTGCTTGTGAAATGGCTTTACATTGTTTATAATAAAAGGACACAAAAGTCAAAAAAAGTCTCTCTCTCTCTCTCTCTCTACCTCTTTCTCTCTCTCTCTCTCTCTCTCTCTCTCTCTCTCTCTCTCTCTTGGTCCTTGCATTGGTCGTGGGCGGTCACGCTTTGGCTCGGATGCGCTTGTGAGGAGAACTTGTGGAGCTCGGGAAACCTTTGCAACATCGGAGGAGGGGGTATTGGTTGACGGTGGTGCTCTTCGGAGACGTAGGAGATAGCGAGCAAACAAAAGGAGGCTATCCTGTCTCTTTGCCTCACGCCGGTGGCTGGCTACGGCGTGAATCCACGCCATCTTGTGTGCTTCCCGTGCAGGGTGGCTATACCGTGGATACGACCATCAAACTCCTAAAAGCCTCGTCGACCAGAGCTGAGTGCCGGCTGTTTACAAATAGAAAGAACATTATTTTATTTCTTTATCATTCCCTTGTCTGTAATTGTGTCTGAGAGGACGAACCTCATTTAGGAATTTTAGTTTTACCTCACCTTTCATTTTTCATCATCTTGCAATTCTTTTCATTAAATCCTTTATTTTTGCATTTCATTCTTGAATTGTGAATTTTCTTGTCCTGTACGTTTATTTGTTTGTGGTCTCGGAAAACCTTCGTCGTGTCCACCCGTTCAGGTAAGCCTCGTCACCCTCCACTACCCCCCGCACGTGTTGTTACCACCACAGTTGGGTAAACGCCTCAGAGTTAAAGCTCGGTCGACCATCGGTCACCCTGCGGTGTTCACTACAGGGCGAACACGTAAGTATTAATATATCAAAATAAAATGTTAAATCACGATTGTATTGAGACATTATCAAACCAGCGAATCATAGTCATCTGTTCACTTCCGGATTTAGGAGCAAGGTCCGTGTTGAGCGCATTTTAAAATCATAATTGTATTGAGGAAGTCCTGAAACACCCAGCTGGGACCCCGGACCCCGGACCGCTCCACAGAAGGTTATTAGATTTTCCTCATTTTAGAGTAAAATATGCAACTGTAATGGTTACGAAACGCTGCCCCCCTGTCATGTGACCAGATCCTCAGCTCTGATTGGTAGATGTTTGTAAGGGTCATACATACATACACCGGACGTACAGCCAAACACTGTTCCAGATGGCATTGCACTACAGGCTACGCCGTAATAACTCTCTTGCAAACGATATTGATGTACAGTCCAGACAAAGGAGTATAACATGGAATTTTCTGTATTTAAGCCACATCTTGTAACTTTTTATGCCTCCGTTGACGAAGCTCAGGTGTGTCAAGGAAGGATTTCGCACGATAGAGGATGCCCAGTTGGCGACTGGCTTTGACGGCCACCTTGGAAATGTGGTTTTCCCAGGAAAGATCATGGCAGATAGGGAGACCCAAAAGCTTGAGTGACAGAACTTCTTGGGGAGGATTGTTCAGAAAGTAGATGGGAGGGTTGTCCAGTCAGTCTTTTCGGAGAGACATAGTAAGAGTGTGAGATTTGTCAGGATTGAAAGACATGTACCATTTGTTTTACCAGTCTGTGATTTTGTCCAGGTCTGCAGAGAGTGAGGAGGCTGCAGACTGCCAATCTGAGGGATGAGGAATGGAGCGGCAGAGAGTGGAGTTGTCAGCAAAGAGGTAGAGAGGATTTTCAAGAGAGTCAGAGAGATCATTGAAGAAGACCAGAAAAAAGCACAGGGCCCAGAACACTGCCTTGGGGAACTTCAACCTGAACAGGAAGGGGAGATGAGAGAAACGGACTCAGGGCCACACATTGACTACAACTCGAGAGGAAGTCTGCAAGCCATGCATGGAGATTTCCATGGATACCAAAGGAGGAGAGTTTGGTAAGCAGCACGTGGTGCCAGACCGTATCGAAGGCACGTGATATGTCAAGGGAGACAGCTCTGATTTCCTGTTTGGCATTGAGGACCTCCATCCATTGTTGAGACAGCAGAAGCAGCATGTCCAGAGTAGAGTGACCTGGTCTGAATCCAAATTGATGATCGGAGATCAAGCCATTGGAGAAGAGGAAGGATTTAATATCAGAAGCGATGATGGATTCCATGCCCTTGCTGATGATTGGGAGCAGGCTGATTGGTCTGTAGTTGCAAGGATCTGATTTTGCACCTTTTTGTGTAAAGCGGTAATGTTGGCTGATTTGCAAGCTGATGGCAGATGACCTTGAGCAAAAGAAAGGGTGAAGAGAACAGAGAGGGGGAGTGAAAGAGCGGCAGAGCAGGATTTTAGGACCCGTGAGCTGATGCCGTCTGGTCCAGTTACAGAATCAGAGTCGAGGTTTGACAAAAACTTCTCCACCTTGTCAGGAGAGAAGGACACAGAGTCCTGGATCAGCTGGGTTTGACTGGGAAAGGTGGGTATAGAGAGAGATGGGTTCGGGACACAGGATTTTGAGGCAAACACAGAGTTGAGACTTTCGGCCTTTTCACGTGTGGAGTCAGCTGTGTAGCCGCTTGAGGTAAGGGAGGGATGGAGGGGGAACAAACACCAGAAACGGATTTCACCAGGTGCCACCAGGATTTGGAGGAGGGAGACAGGTTTGAGAGTTCAGTCTTGAGAACAGAGAATGGATTTGAGAAACAGAACAGAGAAACGGAACTTTGAATGGATTTGAAGCATCCAGAAAAAGAGCTACTCTCTGGATAATTACAATGTCACACTAAGATTGCAAGTAAAAACGCAGCTGACTAAATAATGAGTTCTCAGGGATGGGGTAATCTAACTGCCCCACCTGTGGTGTGTTCTGGTGGAAAGCAGTACATATAAAATGAAGGATAAGAACTTATTAGAGTTCCATTAATGTGTAAAAAATGCATTGAGTGAAGCAGGTATTTGCATCGACAGTACTAGTACTAAAACGAGCAGTTTGTGTGTGTGTGTGTGTGTGTGTGTGTGTGTGTGTTTGTGTGTGTGTGTGTTTGTGTGTGTGTGTGTATGTTTGTGTGTGTGTGTGTATGTGTGTGTGTGTGTGTATGTACATATGTATGTATGTATGTATGTATGTATGCATTTACATTTGTATGTATGTTTGTATGTATGTACAGTCGTGGCTAAAAATATTGGCACCCTTGCACTTTTTTCAAATAATGCACCATTTTTTCCAGAAAATTGTTGGAAAAAAATTAAAAAATTGGTATCCACATTTGTATTTCTTTGGTTTGCAGAGCAACAAAACAAAAAAGCTGAAAAATTACTAAATCTTAGCTTATTCCACACAGAAATCCTAAAATGGCCCGGACAATATTATTGGCACCTTTTAGAAGTTGTTAGAAATAATTAGATTTCAAGCAGGTGATTCTCCCTTACTTTGGAATTGAACTCACCTGTGGTGAGTGGCAGATGCCTGCAATATAAAAATCACTCATTCAACCTGTTTGAATAGAGAAATGGAGTCATTCTGTGGTTTTGTGTCACTGTGTGTACCTCAATGAGCATGGAGAAAAGAAAAAAAAAACACAGGGAATTGGCTGAGGAGGTCAGAAACAAGATTGTAGCCAAGCATGGACAATCTCAAGGCTACAAGTCAATCTCCAGAAACCTTGATGTTTTTGAGCCCACAGTACACAATGTTATCAGGAAGTGTAAGGCCCACGGCACTGTAGCCAACATCCCGAGATGTGGCCGCAAGAGAAAACTTGATCGAAGATTGCAATGCAGGATTGTTCGAATGGTGGAGAAAGCACCTCGATCAACTGCTAAACAGATTCAAGCTGACCTTCAGACACAACGTATGACAGTTTCAACTCGCACCATCCGTCACCAACTCAATGAAAGGGGATTCTAAGGTAGGAGACCCATGAGGACCCCACTGCTCGGAAAGCCCAACTGGAGTTTCCCAAAACACACCTGAACAAGCCAAAATCCTTCTGGGAGAATGTCCTGTGGACGGATGAGACCAAATTAGAGCTTTTTGGTAAACTAGGGCATGCCCGTACTATATATATATCTAAAATTATATCCCCCCCCCTCTATTTACATGAAATGGTTTGGTCCATTCGCAAAGCCAAAGCGAACGGCCTGCGAGTACGGTGACAATCCCCCCCCCTCTATTTACATGAAATGGTTTGGTCCATTCGCAAAGCCAAAGCGAACGGCTTGCGAGTACGGTAGAACCCCCCCCCCCCCTCTATTTACATGAAATGGTTTGGTCCATTCGCAAAGCCAAAGCGAACGGCGAACGGCTAAATCGCCATAGCTCGGTAACTACTTGTCCGATTAATATGAAACCTTGAACCGTAATGGCGCACGCTCTCACAGGAGCTCCGGAGGGTCGCATATCGCAGTTACGATGAATCGCAAATTAGTTTTAATTAGTTTTAAAACATAGTTTAACGCCAACATAGCGCCAACATAGTTTGCCAACGTGAAATAAATGAATACGCTCTCAAATGTGCCGTCCCAGGCAGAGTCTGTTCGCCACGTTCGGCACACGTGATAGCTCGCTGCTCTCTGATTGGTTGAATCGTTTTTTGGACATAGCTCGGTAACTACTTGTCCGATTAATATGAAACCTTGAAAAGGCCCATCCTCGGGTCCCCAGCAATATACCTGGCAAGTTTCAAGTATATCGGACCGGTAGTTGTCGAGAAACAGCGGTCACAGACAAACACACACACACACACACACAGAGATTAGTGGAATTATAGATAGACTAGGGCATTGCCCGTACTATATCTATATCTAAAATTATATCCCCCCCCCCTCTATTTACATGAAATGGTTTGGTCCAAAGCGAACGGCTTCCGGAGTTTGGTAAAGAAATCGCCATCGCGTGCACAAACGCGCAGGAAAGCGAATGAATCGCAAATTCGTTTTTATTAGTTTTAAAACATAGTTTAACGCCAACATAGCGCCAACATAGTTTGCAAACGTGAAATAAATGAATACGCTCTCAAATGTGCCGTCCGAGGCAGCGTGTGTTCGGCACGTTCGGCACACGCGATAACTCGCTGCTCGCTGATTGGTTGAATCGTTTTTTGGACATAGCTCGGTAAGTACTTGTCCGATTAATATGAAACCTTGAAAAGGCACATCCTCGGGTCCCCAGCAATATACCTGGCAAGTTAAAAGTATATCGGACCCGTGGTTGTCGAGAAACAGCGGTCACAGACAAACAAACGTACAAACGTACAAACGTACAAACGTACAAACAGAGATTACTGGAATTATAGATAGATAACATCATCTCTATGTTTAGAGAAACCAAATTAAAGCCTTCAAATAAAATAACACCTTCCCTACAGTCAAACATGGAGGAGGTTCAGTGATGTTTTGTGGTTGCTGTGCTGCCTCTGGCACTGGGTGTCTTGAATGTGTGCATGGCATCATGAAATCAGGAGATTACCAAGGCATTTTGGAGCACAATGTTCAACCCAGTGTCAGAAAGCTGGGTTTCTGTCAAAGGGCATGGGTCTTGCAGCAGGACAATGACCCCAAACACACTTCAAAAATAACCCAGGAATGGTTCAAGACAAAACGCTGGACTTTTCTGAAGTGCCCAGCAATGAGTCCAGATCTAAATCCAATTGAACACCTGTGGAGAGATCTGAAAACAGCAGTTGGGAGAAGGCACCCTTCAAATCTGGGAGAACTGGAGCAGTTTGCACAAGAAGAGTGGGCCAAATCGCTAGTAGAGAGGTGTAGGAAGCTCCTTCATGGCTATAGGAAGCGCTTGACTGCAGTTATTTTGGCCAAAGGCTGTGCGACCAAATATTAAGTCTGGGGTGTCAATAATTTTGTCAATGCCATTTCTTTTTATTTTCTGATTTAAAAGGATATATTAAGTTCTGAATCAAAAACAAAGGTTCTGTAATATTAACAGTGAAATAAAGAATTCTGGAGACCAAATGCTTTTGTCAATTTCAACTTATTTTTCGAGAAAATTGTCAGTTATTTGAAAAAAGTGCAATGGTGCCAATATTTTTGGTCACATCTGTGTATATGTATGTGTGTATGCATGTGTGTATGTATGTATGTGTGTATGTTTATACTTATGTATGTGTGTATGTATGTGGTATGTACATTTGTATGTATGTATGTGTGTATGTATGTATCTAGTATGTATGTATGTTTGTTTGCATCTATGTACATATGTGTGTGTATGTTTGTACATTTGCGTGTATATACGTGCATATGTATTGTTTGTATGTTTATATATATATAATATATATATATATATATATATATATATATATATTGTTACGTGCTCCTCCCCGACCCCCTGGTCACGGTGTACCTCCGAGCCCCGAGAGGAGTCACGCCAGAAAAATGTGTTATTCTGTATGTCAAAGATCAAGGGGGAAGCCACCCCAATTGTTACTCACAAGTAAATATTGTATTAAGATCACACAAAAATAACAGTACAACAATAATAGTATTCAAAAGTACAATCAATATGTCCTATGATGGTACCATCAGTTTTGTAATATTTAACTCACTGTGCTCCAAGTGAGTGAAACATGAACATTCCCCAATGTCTCTTATTCCCGGCTTCGAGACGAAATTGATTCGCTCCAGCGATCGCCAGAACGAGGTCCAATCGAGACCAGAACCCCCTGCGGATGGCAAATACAGTCACACAGCCGAAGCTGCACAAAGGTGCCCTCAAGGCGCCTGGGGAATCCAAAGGCGCCCTACAGGCGACTGAGAGATCACACCCTCGGGTATGGACGAATTAACCTTCAAAAAGCCACATCACACACACGCCCCAGATCGACGTCTGAATGCGGTGGAGATGGTCGAAAAGAGATGAAACCGCGAGCGAAGCACAAGTCCTGCGCGAGTCAAAATGGCCGACGACCCGGTCTCGTGGTGCACGGCACGGCGATGATTCTCTCCTGAATCGATCGCAAAACCTGACACGCAGGTTGACCGGTCACAGCGATGACAACTCTGTCGTAGGAATCCCTTTCCCGGAAACCCGAAAGTTCGCTAGTGACTCTGGCTCGCCAACGTTCGCTCCAGACCAAGCAGCCGCTATGGTTCTTGTCCGACCTCTCTCGCTCCGCCCTCTTTTCCCTCTTCTTCCTCGTCGTTGTCCGGTTCCCGATCCGGGTTCCTGTTTCTTTTAACTTTAACTTTTTTACCTTTTGAAAACAGTTCCTGGACAATAAACCTTTTGAAAACAATAATAGTACATGGAATCAGAAATATTTACAGTGGATGCAAACCACCACAACGGAAGTGATGAATCCGTAACAATATGTATATATATATATATATATATATATATATATATATATATATATATATATATATATATATATATGTATATGTATATATATGTATATGTATATATATGTATATGTATATATATATATATATATATATATATATATATATGTGTGTGTGTGTGTGTGTGTGTGTGTGTGTGTGTGTGTGTGTGTGTGTGTGTGTCCATCCATCACGTTTTATTCTGAAGGGTTCATTTTGTCGTAGAATAATGAAAAAATCATGATATATCGTAATACTTATTGAAGCAATATATATATATATATATATATATATATATATATATATATATATATATATATATATATATATATATATATACATATATATATATATATATATATATATATATATATATACAGACTTGGCATTTAATATGGAATTTTTTTTTTCTTGACTTGGGTTTACTTTCTGAACTCAGTATATCAATCTGGTGAGTTTATTTTACCCTTCGGTGATGTCTTCGTTGAAAGAACCATGTCACTGATTGTCTTTCGCAGCAAGAAGTCAATAACAGGATTATATCACAGGTGACGTGACAAATTGTAAGGACAGGTGCATTTGACGATTGGCTTCACAATCGGGTATATAAGGGTTGTTGCGTTCTGTATTAGTGGAAAACAACTGCTGCACGTCTACAAAAGTTATTGCCGCTTCCTCTGGAGATGGTCCGTCAACTTGACAATGCTGTTTGTCATGGAGTGGTGGCTTTACGAAATTCTGGCCTGAAACAGCGTGCTATTGCTCGGCAGTATGGCATCACTCAAGGTCAGGTGTCAAAGATCCTGAAACGAAATGCTAAGAGGGGTGGCCCTACTCCAAAACCGAGGCCAGGACGTCCATGCAGAACCACAAGGAGAGATGATCGCCAGCTGCACCGGTTAGTCTGCAATGGCCGTACCAAGTCAGCTAATCGGCTGAGGGCTGAGTGGCAGCAACTGACAAATGTGCCTGTATCCAGAAGGCTAGTCAACCAACGACTGGTTCAAGGAGGCTATCGTGCCAGGCATCCCCTGAGAAAGCCACGCCTGACCAGACAACACAGCCAGCGCTGATTGCAGTGGGCCAGAAAGCACCGTCAATGGCAGCCAGGACACGGGAATCACGTGACCTTCAGTGACGAGTCTAGATTTCTGGTCTATCGTCAAGATGGCCGCGTCCGAGTGCGCAGACAAGTACATGAAGCCCACAACGAAGATTGTATAGTGCCAAGTGTCCAAGCTGGAGGTGGTGGGGTGACCATTTGGGCTGCTTTTCATGCAGGGGGCAAAACTGACCTGGTTGTTCTGAATGGAAACCTGAACCAGTTCAAGTACAGTGTCATTCTGGAAGAAACATTGCTTCCATTTGCTCGTGCAGCCTTTCGAGGAAACTTTGTCTTCCAAGATGACAATGCACGGCCTCATCGTGCTCGCATGATCCAACACTTTCTTGCTGACCGTGGTGTAGAGCATATGGAGTGGCCTGCCATGTTCCCGGATATGAATCCGATAGAGAACTTGTGGGCAGAATTAACGCGTCAAATCGACAACTTGAACCAGCAGCCGACCTCTGTGCGTGAATTGCAGCAGACTATTGTCACTGCATGGCAAGCGATTCCTATCCAAACCTTGGCAAATCTCGTGAACAGCATGCCTCAACATGTACGTGCTCTCCTGAATGCTCGTGGGGGTTACAAGAAGTACTGAACTGTAATTTTACTGTCCGTAATCCCAGTCATAATTTAGCTTTTGTTTTTGTTGAAATTTTTTTTGCCTAATGTGCAAAATAAAGAGATACTTCTGGAAAACGTACAGAAGTTTAACACAGTACTGTGTCAAATGTGGTTTTTGTTTCTTTTAAAGGTCATTAACAAAATATCTAGAATAATTTCAACACAATTCCAATGAATTTTTGTTTCTAAGTCATCTTGAAAAGTAAGTTCACCCCCACAAAAAAAATATTCCATATTAAATGCCAAGTCTGTATATGTATATAAATATATGTATATACTGTATATATATATATATATATATATATATATATATATATATATATATATATATACATATATATATATATATAATTATATATAATTATATATATGTATATATATATATATATATATATATATATATATATATATATATATATATATATATATATATATATATACATATATATATATTTATATATCGTGTGACTCCCCCTTGGTTAAGACTAGGAAATCACGGATGGCAATTCGAGCATTAATTTGAGGCGACAATCAAATACGGACTTACTATCTATAGTCACGTGAAAAAGTAAGTACACCCCATGTAAAGTTTTGACTTTTTCAACATATTTCAACATACAGCTATTTGATCTTCATTTCAACACTACTGATAGATAAAGGTGATATAATATAACAAATATCATGAAACATTTACATTTTGTAGTCCATTGTATAATTTAAATAAACATTAATGCAAATTTTGCATGTGGAAAAAGTAAGTGCACCCCCACGTTTATCACTACTTCAAATACCTAAAATTTGAATCAGGTGCACCAGCTCAGGTGCAAATGATTAGAACATCGTTAGAGAGGATCTTGGAAGAACCTGTCTTATTTAAACCTCAGACATTTAGTTTGGTTTGTTCTTTGTTGTTAAAGTGTGTGGCATCACCATGCCTAGATCAAAAGAGCTCTCTGAGGCCTTCAGAAAGAAGGTTATAGATGCCTACGAGTCTGGGAAGGGATTTAAAAAGATCTCTAAACAATGAGAAATCAATCATTCGACTGTCCGGAAGATCATCTACAAGTGGAGAAGATTCCAAACAACTGCCAACGTGTTCAGGCCAGGCCGCCCCAGCAAGTTCAGCCCGAGAGCAGACCGCAAGATGCTGAAAAAAGTCTCTAAGAACCCCAGAATGTCATCACGGGACCTACAGGTAGCTCTTGCCACTGTTGATGTCAAAGTGCACGAGTCTACCATTAGAAAGAGGCTGCACAAATTTGATCTCCATGGGAGGTGTGCCAGGAGGAAACCTTTGCTGTCCGGAAAGAGCATCAGGGCAAGACTAAAGTTTGCCAATGAACACCTCGGCAAAGACCAGCACTTCTGGAACAATGTGCTCTGGACAGATGAGTCAAAGATAGAGCTATTTGGCCACAGTACCAGAAGACATGTTTGGCGAAAACCGAAGACAGCATTTGAGCACAAGAACCTGATACCAACTGTAAAGTATGGTGGTGGAAATATTATTGTTTGGGGCAGCTTTTCTGCATCAGGGCCTGGGCAGCTCACCATCATAGAATCCACTATGAACTCTTCATTGTACCAGAGGGTTTTTGAGGATAATGTGAGGCCATCTGTCGAAAGGTTGAAGCTCAATCGAAGGTGGACCTTGCAACATGACAGTGACCCTAAACATACAAGTAAATCCACCAAGGAATTGCGGAAAAGAAAGAAATGGAGGGTTCTGGAATGGCCAAGTCAAAGCCAGGATCTAAATCCCATCGAGATGTTGTGGTGAGATTTGAAACGAGCTGTGTATGCAAGAAAACCCTGAAACATCGCACAGCTGAAAGAATTCTGCATGGAGGAGTGGGCAAACATTTCTCCCAGTCGATGTCAGAGACTGGTAGACAGTTATAAGAAACGCCTACTTGAGGTTGTTTCTGCCAAAGGGGGCAATACCACCTATTAGAGCCAAGGGTGTACTTACTTTTTCCACATGCGAAATTTGTATTTATGTTTATTTAAATTATACAATGGACTACAAAATGTAAATGTTTCATGATATTTGTTATATTATATCACCTTTATCTGTCAATATTGTTGAAATGAAGATCAAATATCTGTATGTTGAAATATGTTGAAAAAGTCAAAACTTTACATGGGGTGTACTTACTTTTTCACGTGACTATGTGCGAGAGGAAGAGAGAAGAAGAAGAGGCCAGCAGCTTTTACCTGACGGTCCCGAGCAGTCTTCAAACCTGCAGGAAATAAACTCATCGAACATGGAATTAAATGTACAAAAATAATAGATTAATTAACGGAACCCAAGAACAAGAACGCGACGGTAAATAAATGTCCTAAATCTGGAACCCTCACACCAGACGTACCACACGGAAAATAAATGAAAAGAAGCGTTGTGTGTGATCTATTGCACTTATCTCAACTGGCTGGTGTGTTCTCATCAAAGTTGCCAAACTCGAGCACGCAGTACGGATGCGGCTCCGTTGCCGGCGGGAACTGCCTGGTCGTTGGCGCAAAGCAGGCCTCAGTTGGCGGGAACCTCTCGCTCCGCGCTGCTAGGCCTCACCGGACATCTCGCTTTCCCCTGCTTCTCCATGCTGCAGTGGCAAGCTGCGCTGGCATGCCCATCGCTCGCACAGAGAACCCAACTCTTCGTGCTCGCTCAACCATCTCTCCACCAAAGTCCGAAGGCAAGACAATTTAACGGAACACAAGGGAAGTCCAGGTCAGGCAGAAGGTCCAGCGCAAGAGAGCAGTCCAAAAACGAGAGAGGACGAAGAGAGAAAATGTCGGTCTCCTCGAACCTTTAACATCAGCTCCTGACATCACCGGCACTTCTCCTCCAATCAGCGCGTCACTTCTTGCTCGCCCCTCACGTCCTCCAATCCGAGGAAAGCTTCTTGCCCCGCCCTGGCCAATCACCAGTCCTTCCTTACTTCGCCAATCGGTGGCCTTCGTCATTGCCTCGTGTCTTCCTTCCACCAATCAGTGGCCAGCTTCTTGCCCCTACCTTGACCAATCATGAGCTTCATCCTGCCTCGTCTCCCCATTGGTGGTGTCTTGTCCAATGGTGTTAACTCCCCCATCAAACCCTTCGACCAATCCTTTGCGAGGTGGGCGTGGCCTCAGTCTGCCTGAGCAATGTGTGTCTGCCAAGTCGGGGTTGTCAGCCCAAGTGCGTCATCTGGGTTCCGGTTAGTTTTATTGTTGGGGGGGATACAATTAGTGTGTGCGCTAATGGGCCTAACTAATGTCTAAGGTGCGTTGCCATACGGGACACAGGGATGATCACAGGTGTCACACACAGGGGAATTAGCATAATCCCTACCTCTATTTAACACAAGGCCATCCTCGTATGACCACAAATATACACTTAATCCAACATCCGGGCTAGACAGGTTCCTGCTTATGTACATTGAAATGGTTCTTCTTCTTCACGACAGTCGGAGCATGATACCTACACAGATCGACCTGGTCTATATACCACTCCACCCCAAAATTCATAACAATATATATACTAATAGTATATGGAATGAACACACAAACAACAACAACCACAGGCATGACAAAGGCAACAAGAACAACTACTACTGTATGTGTTATAATATGTCCTTTTTTCATGTGTTTCACTTTATTTTACATCCTTATTGAGACTCACAGATAGATATGCAATCTAGTATATAAAAGGAGCTTGGTCGCATGCGTGTAACTGTGCGTCCGTGTGTGCGTCCGGCCATCCATGGGTCTTATATTTTAGTATGTTTATGAAGTGCAGCTTGTTGCCTTTTGATTAAACCAATCAGTGAAGTGACAGGTGCAGCTAGTCTATATGAAAATAGATGGATCTGGGTGGAGCATTCAGCTTACAGTGCAAGAGTGGGATTAATGGTGAGAAAGTGCATACACTTACATGTTCCGTGGGTGGTTAAGCAGCACTAATAATACCAGAGGCATTGAGCAGATGACGCCATATTTTCCAGAACCCTGGCCCACAAGAAGGTGACGGAGTGAGGAGACGACGCCTTACAGAGGTGATGTGAGGAGATGCTTTAGCTTTGGATTTATCTGGGATTTCTGGAATTGGGTTTCCCAGCAGGTGTTTGAGAGGTTTTACAGTTGTGGTTTAACAAAGACTCTAAATGTCTTGAATGTATTTTCTCCCACACTAAATTGGTGACCCTGACGTGAACCAAATGGATGAATGAGGAGTTGCTAGCATGCAACCAGTCACTGGAAATGAAAGGCCAGCTGTGCCCATCCCAGAAGCTCAACCAATTTCGTCAGTGACAGTGGTTTGGATAATACTGCCGCCATTCTGGCCTAACAATCCACAGCTGTGCTTACGCAAGTCAAAGCTGAATTCAACACCCAAGACATTATTACTGAGTTGACACAGTTCAAATACATTGTTGGCTCCTTGACACCAGAGTATGTGACGGAGGTGAGAGATATTGTACTACAACCTCCAACGAACGCCCTGTACATGACTTTGAAGACCACACTCATAAAGTGGACAACTCCCTCTGAGCACTGCCACTTTCAATAACTTCTTACAGTTTGGGATTTAGGAGATTCAACACCCACACAAGTACTGCATCATATGCAACAGCTTCTTCGTGACCACGACACCACCTGCGACTAGCCGTTTCTTAGTGAGTTGTCCTTGCAACATTTACCATTACACGTCCACATAATACTTGCAACTAACGCAGAGCTGGCATGACCCGCTACCACGGATATGGCTGATCATCTCACGGAGACTGTTACACTGACCATGGCTAATGTGACATCTCCACCACACCATGTCACACAACTACAATCTGAAATGGCAGACCTCAAGAAGCTTGTCCTGGAGCTCCACTCCACATAACACCAGTCATGCCCATCTACGTGTGCTTATTGGGACAGAGAGAAATGTCATACCTCCTGCTTCCGTTCGTCTTCACCTCACATGAATACTCCAGATTGGTGTTTGTACCCCGTGATCTTCAGTGATAATGCTCATCAATGTAGAGCTCATACCAGCTGCAGTAAAACGATGAGTTCTACAACTAATGGCGACGGGTTCACCTGAGTCATAAGTCAGTCGCCTTCTCTTCCTCATGAATCGTACTAGTGGACTTTGTTTTCTTGTGGACACAGGGGCAGAGGTGAGCATTGTTCCACCGTCCGCCTCTGAATAGAAAAACAAACAGGAATATTCATTACATGCCACTAACAACAGTGATATTGCTACTTTTGGAGAATGTCTCCTTCAGCTTGATTTGGGTTTACGTCGCTCATTTCCATGGGGGGTTAACATTGCAGACACCAGATACTCCATCGTAGAAGCAGATTTTTTTTTTTTACATCATTTCAATCTCCTTGTAGATGTCAAACATTGCCATCTATTGGATGCCTCAACACAGCTTATTGTTCATCCACCATTTTGTCACTGAATATCACGTGTCTGCCATCCAAACCCACGTGCTCTTTTCAGAAAGTCTTTTTATGACTTCCCATACATAATTGATCCCATTGGCGATAACAGAGCCCATCAAAAACCAGATCATGCATGACATCGAGATCATGGGCCCCCTCATGGTTTTGCGTGTGCTCGCCCACTAGCACCCGAGAAATTATGTATCACCCGCCAGGAGTTTGACTATATGTTACATTGTGAGATCATTAGACCATCGTCCAGCGATTGGGCTTCAGTGCTACACATGGTACCCAAAAAGACACCTAGGGGTTGGCGTCCTTGCAGGGATTACTGGTCCTGACCGTTCCAGATGTGACTGTTCCAGACCGTTACCCCATTCCACACATTCAGGATTTTACGGCTACACTCCATGGCACAACAATCTTCTCCAAGGTCGACCTTGTTCGTGTGGAGAGTCAGATTCCCTAGGATCCAAATGACATCCCGAGGACAGCAATCATGCCTTTTGGCCTGCTCAAGTTCCTTTGAATGCCATTCGGCCGACGCAATGCTGCACAAACCTTTCAACGTTTTATTGATCAGGTGCTGCAGGGTTCATGCTTCTGCTACGTGTATACAGATGATACCATTCTAATCACCAGCGCAACAGGAGAACATCAGGAACACGACAACTCCTCTTCACCCTTTTGCGCATCTTTGGTAGCATCATCATTCCCACAAAGTGCATCTTCGGCATTCTGGAGTTGAATTTCCTTGACTGCGTTAACGGCTCCGGTATTTGTCTGCTCAAGGAGAAGGTGCAGATTATTCCAGATTTCCCATAACCGTCAACTCAATGCAACCTGCTGGAATTTTTGGGCCTCGTCAACTTTTGCCATCGACTTCTTCAAAATGCAGCAACAACACAGCAGGCACTGAATGAGTTACTTGCAACTGGTAAGCACCCTGAAGTGTTATGATGGTCAGAGCCAACCTTGTTATCCTCAAACAACATCAAAGACGCACTAAGCAATGCTTCACTCCTGATTCATCCGAAGCCAGAGGCACCAACAAAACTGATGGTAGACACGTTTGAGGGTGCGGTGGGTGTGGTCCTTTACCAGTTCATCGATGGTCTGGCATCCACTGGTCTTCTCTAAAATGCTGAAACCAACAGAGCACAAGTACAGCGCCTTCGATCGGGAATTATTCACTGTCCACCTCGCCTTCAATGACTTCCGCCACTTATTAGAAGCCAGAAAATTATCTGTGCTTACTGGCGACAAACCTTTATCTTTCGCTCTATCCACCCTTTCAGAATCTCTCTCTCCTCGCACACTTCGCCAACTCAGTTGTACCTCACAATTCACCACCAACATCCAGAACATCAAAGAAATCATGAACTCAGCAGCCGATGCTCTCTCACACATCGAGGTATTGGCATTGTCGATACCAATACACCGCCCATTGATTTTAATGCACTTGCAGCAGCACAACGGGAGGACACTGAGCTCCACCGTCTACAGTCTGCAACCGGTTCACTTACATTTCTTACATTTCATGAAGTACTGCTCCCAGGAATGAGGTACTGCTCTCACTACAATCATGTGTAAATTTATAATACATCCATAGGACAGTCATGCCTTTCTGTCCTGCAGCATTTTGTCGTACAATTTTGATACTTTTGATTTGCTCGCACACCCAGGCGTTCAAGCAGCGCAGAGACTCATTGCCAGCTAAGTCTGGCCTCGCAGCAATGCCGTTTGTCAGGTATGTCAGGTCAGGTATGTCAGGTAAGTCAGGTATGCCGTTTGGCCAAGCTGTGTCTTCAATACCACCGCTCCAAGATCCAATGTCATACTGTCGCCTTCTTGAGATCCCAGGAGTAGGGGAGTTAGCGTCAGCCCCTTGTACAAATTAGAAATTTCTGCTGAAGTCAGGTTCAGTTGAGCAAATGGCCTGGCCAACCAGTCCATGAAAGACCTGAACCAAAAACCTTCCCTGGCCAATCCCACAATAATAGGAGCTGTTAATGTGATACCAGCAGAAGTAGTAGTAGTAGTATAAGTAGCAGTCGTGACATATACAGCACAGTGCCATGACTTTAGCCCGCATTGCATTGGATGCATATTTAGCAGTTTATAAATTCAATCCCTGGACAGAAATTGATAACAGATGGAGTTGTCACTGTAAATAACATGTATTTCAAGCCTACTACAATTTTAACTGAGATGTGGGTTCTCAGTACCTGTTAAACATATAAAGGATCAACCTTTAAGGGCGCTCCCAAATACAGACGATGCGCATGCCATTGCCATGAGATTTTGAACTTTAACTGTCATTGTCATTTTATTTTGGGGGGATTCATTTGGAAAGGCAGAGGTAAAACTGTCCAAATGAATCTCAGGCAAAAAGTTTTCAAAATCACAGCTGTAGTTTCATTCACATTTCTGCATGTCTTGACATAGGCAAGCATTTGCAACAGTGTTCCAGAAGTTGCCTTTGGTTCCAGATCTTCGGGAAATTGTGCTTTGCAGTGACTACAATTTTTTGTATTCCGTATACGCACGATGAGGAAGAGCTAATTAGCCATATGCCAATGCGCACTAACGCCAAATAAGGGGAGTTTGGCAGTTCTCTTGTCATATGCTTGCTTTGAGCGAACGCTGACTATATAGGATACAATAACATGTAATTTTATTTTGTACGGAACAGAACAGTTCTTTCTTTAATCTTCATATCATTAATTTGCAGGCATCAATTGCTTTCCACGTCTACTCGTTTCTACAATCACCTGTTGACCAGAGAGTCGCGGTGAGCAAAATGCAATTATTTTATCTACGTCCACTGGAAGTATAAAACACCGACAAAATAACCCGGAAAGTTGAGCATTTAAGAACATACTTAATAACATTGTCGATCTAATTCAAAAGGTAGGTCGGTTGGGGAGGAATGGATGTGGGGGTGCACCCTGAAACAAACCGGTGTGTCGTGGATACAAGTTTCGATCCCAACACCTCCGTCTCTTGACTTGCTCGCTCCCTTCCACCACTGCAGGCTGCATCCCCCCTCCCAAAAGGGTCTTTCAATTCAGGACCCCTCGCGCTCTTACCCGCGTTTGTCCTGCCGCGCTGTTCCCGTCCCGCTCCCAGGCGAGAGAAGCCGCTCCAGACACCTAGAACCAGCGCTGCCAATGCCGCGCCCACCTTGAGCATCCTCCAAAGCCTGCGGAGCGGAAAGCGAAACCCTGGGCGCATTCGCACGCAAAACAATGTGCGGACGCGCATGGTGAAAGAGGCCACACAAAGAGCCAGAGAGATGCTTCTGCGGCTTGCAAACGATATATGGCGTGGAGAAACAGGGATGAGAGACGGGCGGGAAAGCTCTATATCTGTATAGGTGTGGGTATGTATATATATATATATATACACATACACACACACACACACACACACACACACACACACACACACACACACACACACACACACACACACACAGTGAATCAGACGAATGTGTAAACATTATAAATTGCTGACTGCATTTTGTAGATGCCATGATTAATTTCGATGAACATTTCTGAATTGTATAATTATGGCAAGCATTTAACATTCCTATTTTTTGCAGGTGAAACTCTGCAAAGTCGACATGGAAAATAATCAACTCACATTTGAACATAGAAAAACATCTCAATTCTGATTCACCCTGCGTAATACAGGACTGTGCAAAAGTCTTCAGGCCACCTTGAAAATAAACATTTATATCATCACGTTGGCATATTTTCATGAATAAACAATTTATAATCACCATGTTTTATTAAAGACAAAACTGAATTGTATTTAAACAATATTAATGCATTAAATTTCAAAATTTTGTGCAACCACCTTTTCATGCAAAACAGCAGATATCCTTTTTTTATTTTCGAGCAATTTCTGGAGATATTTAAGACCCGAGTGGAAGAACATTATTAGACATGAATTGTTAGCTTACTGTCGATCGAATTCCTGGTTTAAACGCCCTTTGTCCAAGAATGTGACTCAAGTACTTCTTCCACTCAGGTCTTCAATTCCATTGGGATGTTGTTCCATGCATTCTGCAATATTTCTCATAATTCGTCTTTTGCTTTTGGTTGTTTTTGATTTCTTCATGTCAAAATAATCCCAGACAGTTTCGATGGTGTTAAAGGTCAGGAGTTTGAGAGGGCCATTCTAATAGTTGTGGAGTTCTTGAATCCACTTTTCTTTGTTTACATATATGTTTTAAAGTCATTTGCCCTGTCTTCGGGTCATTGTCGTGCTGCAAATTAGACTCCAAGAGCCTACACGATGTATATATAAACAAGACCGAGAGTCGAACAACGGCGTAGCAACCTTTGGATATACCGAATGGAGGATCTGCCGTCCCCTGTCATGTGACCAGATCCTCAGCTCTGATTGGTGGACGTTTGTGAGGAACATACATGCATACACAGGACGAATAGACAAACGCTGTTCCAGACGGCATTGTCCTATGGGCTACGCCGTAAAAATATGGCTGCTGAACACCGTGAACAAGGACGTCATAAATTCTCTTTTCTAGATCACAATCAAGAAATTTCATACTGATCGGCTGAAGCGTTATACTTGTCGATTTATGACGTCATAACGAAGGCACCTATGACATCATCATTAACATATGTTTATTCCCCATGAAGAGTACTTTACAATGAGCCACCTTACAATTTTTTCCATGGAACGGTTTGGAGATATAGAGGTGCAGAGTTTTTCGGTTTTTCCAAAATGGTGCCCATACCACCTGAACTATGAGGTTATAATTATCATTAAAATTATACAGGAAGAAGCGCTCTTATTGTAAAATAATTTGTGTCAATCTGACCAACGGTTGCAGAGAAAACGAATTTTAATAAACCCATAAAATAATGTTGGAAGTGACATACATACTACATACATATACGTTATACGTACATACATACACACCTACACACACACACAAACATACAGACATACATACATACACACACATACTGTACATACACATATATACATACACATACATACATACAAGCATACATACATACATACACACATACATACATACAGGGTGTCCCAACACCCAGGACACCCTCTTGGGACACCCTGTACACATACATACATACATACATACAGACATATACATACACACATACATATACATACATACAGACATGCATACATACAGACATACATACAGACATACATACATACACATACATACATACACCTACATACATACAGACATACATACATACACACACATACATACACACACACATACATACACACATACAAACAAACACACATACATACATACACACATACATACATACATACACACATACATACATACATACATACACACATACAATACATACATACACACACACATACATACATACACACATACATACATACACACACACATACATACACACATACAAACAAACACATACATACATACACACATACATACATACATACACACATACATACATACACACATACATACACACATGCACAAATACATACATACATACATACATATACATACGTACATACACACCTACACACATACATACAAACATACAGACATACATACATACACACATACTTACATACACATACATACAGACACACATACATACAGACATACACACATACATGCATACACACATACATTCATACACATACATACATACAGACATATACATACACACATACATACATACATGCAGACATACATACAAACACAAACATACATACATACAGACACACATACATACATACAAACATACATACATACATACACACATACATACACATACAATCACGTGAAAAAGTAAGTACACCCCATGTAAAGTTTTGACTTTTTCAACATATTTCAACATACAGCTATTTGATCTTCATTTCAACAATATTGATAGATAAAGGTGATATAATATAACAAATATCATGAAACATTTACATTTTGTAGTCCATTGTATAATTTAAATAAACATAAATGCAAATTTTGCATGTGGAAAAAGTAAGTACACCCCCACATTTATCACTACTTCAAATACCTAAAATTAGAATCAGGTGCACCAGCTCAGGTGCAAATGATTAGAACATCGTTAGAGAGGATCTTGGAGGAACCTGTCTTATTTAAACCTCAGACATTTAGTTTGGTTTGCTCTTTGTTGTTGAAGTATGCGGCGTCTCCATGCCTAGATCAAAAGAGCTCTCTGAGGCCTTCAGAAAGAAGGTTATAGATGCCTACGAGTCTGGGAAGGGATTTAAAAAGATCTCCAAACAATTTGAAATCAATCATTCGACTGTACGGAAGATCATCTACAAGTGGAGAAGATTCCAAACAACTGCCAACTTGTTCAGGCCAGGCCGCCCCAGCAAGTTCAGCCCGAGAGCAGACCGCAAGATGCTGAAAGAAGTCTCTAAGAACCCCAGAATGTCATCACGGGACCTACAGGTAGCTCTTGCCACTGTTGATGTCAAAGTGCACGAGTCTACCATTAGAAAGAGGCTGCACAAATTTGATCTACATGGGAGGTGTGCCAGGAGGAAACCTTTGCTGTCCAGAAAGAACATCAGGGCAAGACTAAAGTTTGCCAATGAACACCAAGGCAAAGACCAGCACTTCTGGAACAATGTGCTCTCGCCAGATGAGTCAAAGGTAGAGCTATTTGGCCACAGAAGACATGTTTGGTGAAAACCAAAGACAGCATTTGACCACAAGAACCTGATACCAACTGTAAAGCATGGTGGTGGAAATATTATGGTTTGGGGCAGCTTTGCTCCATCAGGGCCTGGGTAGCTCACCATCATAGAATCCACTATGAATTCTTCATTGTACCAGAGGGTGCTTGAGGATAATGTGAGGCCATCTGTCGGAAAGTTGAAGCTCAACCGAAGGTGGACCTTGCAACATGACAATGACCCTAAACATACCAGTAAATCCACCAGGGAATGGCTGAAAAGAAAGAAATGGAGGGTTCTGGAATGGCCAAGTCAAAGCCCGGATCTAAATCCCATCGAGATGTTGTGGGGGGATTTGAAACGAGCTGTGCATGCAAGAAACCCCTCAAAACATCGCACAGCTGAAATAATTCTGCATGGAGGAGTGGGCAAAAATTTCTCCCAGTCGATGTCAGAAACTGGTACAGTTATAAGAAACGCCCACTTGAGGTTGTTGCTGCCAAAGGGGGCAATACCACCTATTAGAACCAAGGGTGTACTTACTTTTTCCACATGCGAAATTTGCATTTATGTTTATTTAAATTATACAATGAACTACAAAATGTAAATGTTTCATGATATTTGTTATATTATATCACCTTTATCTATCAATATTGTTGAAATGAAGATCAAATAGCTGTATGTTGAAATATGTTGAAAAAGTCAAAACCTTACATGGGGTGTACTTACTTTTTCACGAGACTGTATATACATACACATGTATACATACACATACATGCATACATCCACATATACATCCTAATACATACATACGGACAGACAAACGCTCTTCCAGACAACATTGCCCAACGGGCTACGCCGTAAAAACGCATTATCCAAGCCAGCAGTAGTTGCCAGTCACTCCTGCTCATCCATGAAATATGACCTGCAGTATCTTGGCAAGTAAGGATTATAGCGAGATAAACTCGTTCATGCGGATAGTTTTGCTGGTATCTGCAATGCTCTCAAATCAAAGGGATCACCATCCCAGAAAGAAGAATTTCTTATCGAGTCGAATGCTTGCTGCTGTTTGATGTTCGTGGTACTTTTCCTTATTGTTGTGCACTCTCGTCCATGGTACTCTCCATATTCTTCTGACTTGTACTTTGTAAAGATCTCCCAGCACCATCACTTAGTACTGTGCATGTAAGATGTCATTCAGTCAGGGTGCGCTTGCTGAGTACTCCATTATTATTAATCTTTGTGTGTTTGCCATGTTGTCCAGGTCCTGGGATGTCATATTATTTCGTTGACTGATATTGCTGCATATGTACATTTGGTGAAATTCTGACCACCCTCCCCCCCCCCCCCCCTCCACCACCACCCCCACGCCCCATCCCTCTCTCTGCCGTCCACTCTCCTCTTTGTCCTTCCTTTCTTTCCTCTGATTTTGTTTCCTCCTAAAATATTGTCCTTCTCTTCTCACTCCTCCTGCATTGCCTACTCCTGCTCTCCATCTACCATTATTTATTGTGTCCCTTTCTTGTATCCTAAATTTTAATTTTATCAATGTGGCCGCCACAACAACCCCCACCCAAGCACACACACACACACACACACACACACACACACACACACACACACACACACACACACACACACACACACACACACACATGATTTGGCAACATCGAGATGCCTCTAATACACTCAAAGACTAATAACAACGAGCTGTCACTTTTTAAGTGATGTAAAATAATCGCATCACTGGATAATCTTTTGAATTGAAATGCTTTAGTGATCTTGATATTCTCCCGTTCAAAGGTCCAATCAGATTGTCACTTGAATGCGACTTGGAAACATTGTAAGGTTGACTCATTGGGTATGTGACGTGGACGATTGACATATGTAGGACAATCCAAACTGAATTACGCATCTTAATGGTAACTGACGACTATTAAACATTCATAATTTCATAAATTTTCTGATCAACAGTTTGGCATTCGTCCAAGCATAACCTGGTTCGACCCTCACATGACACATGAATATACATGGATTCGACCACGGTGCACATAACACATATATGTACATGTATATATATATATATATACAGTGATCCCTCGTTTATCGCGGGGTTTACGTTCCAGAACCCCCCGCGATAGACGAAAATCCGCGAAGTAGCGACCATATTTTTATTTTATTATTTATATATATTTTAAAGCTTTATGACCCTCCCCACACTCTTATTAACCTTTCCCATACTCTTATAAACACTTCCTATACTCTTAAACACTTTTTACACTCTTAAACATACGTAATTTTAACAACATATAAAATTCTAATGGGTACTCACCATTGAAGATACTGTAGCGACCCATGGGTTCCCCAAGCAAGACCAGCATTAGAATCTCCTTGCTCCAGCCGGTGACGTCACCGGCGGGGATCCCCGGCGCCAGAGTGGCTGGTCACGTGACCACCGAAGCACGCCACGCTTGAGAGGCGTGGCTTTCGGTTTCTGGTTGTGCTTTATAATGCAGCCCGATAAACGGGCTTTTCAGTGTTCCCGAGTTGGTTTTGAGAATAAATATCTTCTCGGACGAGTTTGTGTCTTGCCCGTCATTTCGTCCGTATCAAGCAAGAGCCCCGGCTCTTCAATACTACAACTTGCGTGATGAAGATGATGATGAATTATTAGCTGTGCAGTACTGATGACGATGAAGGTGATGACGATGATGAATGTAGGGTAGGGTGGGGCAAGAGGCCCAGTAGGGGTCAAATGCCTACCCACAATATATACTAAACCACGTGATGCAACGAGCCCCATGATGCCTTGCGAGCTTCCTTCCGCAAACATCCTTTCCCGCCACGACGGCGACACAGGCAGAGAAAGCGGTACGTTTCTCAGATGTTTTTCTTTGTTTTCGTCCTGTTTGTTGTAAATTTCATACTTCATTTGTTCAGTACCATCATCTAAATAGCAGAAGAAACAGAACGTCTCTACTTTTTCTTGTTATAGGGATCTGTTAGCTATCTGTTGATACCAGACTAAACTAGTTGCCTCCCTTGCTTTAAGTCAGATTTCCAAAGATAAGATTTGTAACAGATTGGGGGTCAAACGCCCACTGGGATGTTGGGGCAAGACGCCTAATGTGCCCCTCATTCCACTGAATGTAATACCGACTTGACTTGAAATGCTAGAGTACTGCATGTCTCTCTCTCTCTCTCTCTCTCTCTCTGTCTCTCTCTCTCTCTCTCTCTGTCTCTGTCTCTCTCTCTCTCTCGCTCTTTCTGTGTCTCTCTGTCTCTCTCTCTCTCTCTCTCTCTCTCTCTCTCTCTCTCTCTCTCTCTCTCTCTCTCTCTCTCTCTCTCTCTCCTAGTAAAAGTGACTATCATTTGAATATATTCCGCTAAGTTATGAATAAATGAAATTATGATTTAGAGACTGAATCATTTTTAAACACTTGTCAACAGATACATGATGGTGAGAACATACAAAAGGAAGACAGAGAGGGGCAATTATGGCCAAAGCAACTTGTCTGCAGCCTTGACAGCAGTGAGCGAGGGACTTCCACTCATTCGTGCCAGCAAGGACTTTGGTGTTCCGGCACGTAGGCCTACCCTACGAAGGCACAGAGACCAGCAAGTAACAGCACCTGGTGTGCTGAATTTTGGGAGATATAAGAACGCCCTTCCTCCTGAGATCGACGCGCAGCTGAAAGCACATGTAACGGAGATGCAGAGGCGACTGTACGGTCTGAGGATGCGGGACATGCAGCGTCTAGCGTTTGATGTTGCTGAGAAGGCTCAAATTAGCCACCCTTTCAACAGAGAGTCCCGGATGGCAGGAAAGGACTGGGTCCAGAACTTTCTCTCCCGTCACGACCTCACCCTCAGGCAGCCTCAAGCAACCAGCATAGCGCGTGTTGTGGGCTTCAATAAACCCAGGGTCCAGGGTTTCTTTGACCTCTTCAAGGAGTGTTTGACAGCTGAAGACTACACCCCTTCAAGAGTGTGGAACATGGATGAGACAGGGCTGACAACTGTTCAAAAGCCCGGGAAAGTCATGGCCACAAAAGGTGCTCGACAGGCTTTGAGTGAGGAGGAAGACTGGCCTTGTCTTATATGCTGTGAGGAGTACAGCCGTGCCAGACCCAGGGAGGTGTGGGTGCAGTGCCAGTTGTGCCTTCATTGGGAACATGAACAATGTACGCCAGGATTGGCCCAGTTCCTGTGCCCAAACAGCGAGTCGGATGTCTCGGACTGACATGTGCCCATGACTGTTTGAATTTGACCAAGTCACAATTCATGACATTTTGTATTTACAGTGAAATTTCCTCTATGTAGGAGACTATGTTTTTCTAGTCAGACGTTAGTATTATCTTCTTTTTATGTAATTCGGAAGTAAGGGGCAAAACGCTCACTTCTCAGGGGCAACACGCCCACAGTAAGCGTTTTGCCCCAACCTGGTGGGCGTTTTACCTCCGGCATGGGGCAAAGAGGCCAAAAATATATATATATATTTTCACTTCTTGTTCTTTTTCGTTTTTTTCTATCTTGGTGTGCTTGTGCTATTATGTAGCGCTAATGTGTCCTTATTGTTTGCATTTACTTTTAGTTCTCTATAGCTGCAACAGGAGCAGATATCAGCAATCTTGCTTAATGGTGGCGTCTTGCCCCATGCTACCCTACTGCACAGCCAGAAAGAGCATTACAGTTACCCATTACGTGGGTAACTAGCGCAAGTGGAAGCTGCCGCATCTGCGTTTTCCATACGCACGACTCTTTGTCTCTTTGTCTACTCTTCTACTGTACACTATGTACAGTATTTTATTTCTTGTAATATGTTTTAAATACTGTATTTTTCTTATTTTTTTACGTTTTTTAATTTTTTAGGCTAGAAAATGCTTATTTTACCACAAAAATATTTAAAATAATAGTATATAAAAATACATTTATACCGCAAAATCCCGCGATATAGCGAAAAATCCGCGATATAATTTTACATATACTAGCGAGAAAAACCCGCGATGTACCGAAGCCGCGAAAAGTGAACCGCGATATAGCGAGGGATGACTGTGTGTGTATATATATATATATATATATATATATATATATATATATATATACATATTGTTGCGGTTTTGCCATAAAGTCAAACCCCCTATAGTTAATTGCACGACAACATGTAGCCTGCAGTAGTTAGTTATTTCTTATTGAATGTAAAGATTAGCCCTTTCCCATTGTGTCGTAATCAAGACCAATATGCGTTGAGAGTTAGACAGGATTTCAAACCTTCGTGTGGTTAAGGGAAGCCATTTCTAATCAGCAGGAAGGCGTGGGCAAAAGAACAGGCCCACGTGACCAATGACGTGTCGGGGACACTGCACCAGCCAACAACCAATGGGCTGTGAAACCTCCCCGAATGAAAGGAGGAAGGAATACTGAAACCTTCATTGGGGGAGGAGGGATTGAAGGCCAGCATGCGACAAACCTCAGCCAATGGGAGGCTGTGGAACATTTTGAAGGTGTGGGTGGGTGTGATAAAACCCCCGCCCATCGCATTTTTCAATCTCTTGATTTTCGCTTCGTCGACGACCTCTTGCATTTCGCCTCGCCGACGAGACCTCTCTTGCATTTCGCCTCGCTGAGAACACCCCTCTTGGATTTTGCTGTGCCATGACACTCCTGCTCTGTACTCTCTTGCTTTTGGCTCCACCAGACGACACTGCTCTTGCTTTGTGCTTCGCCGATCTCTCGCTCTGATCCGGTGGACCTGCATGCGTTGGCCCCTCTCGCGACCCAACTTGAACCTGGTCGTCCCACCTGCGCTGAATCTAGCTCAACATGCGCTGAAGTTCGTCCGTGCCGACTTTGAGGCGGCGGTTCGTCCTTCGGACCTGACCTCGTCCAGGCTGCACATGAGGATCGAACTGTGCACACCACGTGGCCACTTTCGAGTCAGTCCCTGCGATGCACCATCGGTACCAATAACCAGCGTGTTATCCCCTGTGTGAGTGTCAGAGTGTGAAGGTGCCAGTGGGGTTTATTATTAGGTAAAATAATAATTGATAAGCTTATATCTTCGTCTCTGTTTCTCTGTGCCTTCTAAATAAAAGGCTGTACATTTGGTTACTTTCCAACCTGTTCGGATACGTCTTTTCTCCATTGGCCGAGCATCATCCGAGTCCGAATTCGGCTTGAATCAGGTCCATAAATCACGTTAGGTAACGCCGCTTTCTACACTGTGCAAATCCGCTCGGCACCCCATAAGGTGTGTGAAAGCGAGGGTTCGATCCCTGGGTTCTTCGGTTGCGTGTCTTGAAGGTATTTGGGAATATTTGACCAGCAAACTCTTCGGCGCGTGACTGGGAGGTTGGCGATCCGAATTGCTTAGCAATCCGTCAATCACGAGTTTAGTCGCTCGCGGTCGGCGGCCTCAGTGGAATCGGAGTTTGTGGGGAAACGGGGCATAAACCCCACTTTAGTACGACGAACCCAGGATCCGCAACAATATATATATATATGTATATATATATGTATATATATATATATATATATATATATGTATATATATATATATGTATGTATGTGTATATATATATATGTATATGTATATATATGTATATGTATATATATATATATATATACATATATATATATATATACGACCTCTTGCATTTTTTTTTCATATATATATATATATATATGAAAAAAAAATGCAAGAGGTCGTATATATATATTGTTGCGGATATGAGATTGGCGTCCATCCATATCCGCTTGTAAATATTCCCCTATTTCCTCCATACTTCCCAACTATCCCCAATCCCCCATTCCCTAGTCCCATTTTCTGTAAACAACACTCTGTAGACCCGACCTTCCCCTATTTCCCCCATTAAATGTCGCATCCAGGTCCACCGCATCTCACGTAGACAACTATAGGACATCTTGCTAGTTATTCTTAGTCTATGTCAGTTAAGGACTCGTTTCCATTAATTCTGACTCTTCGTTGCACCAGAATGTGATTGTATGGCACCGTTAGGAAGTTTAGGACCTCCCAATACTTCCCCGCAGCTCTTCCTCACGGTTCAGCAACAACAACAACAACAGCAACAACAACGGCGGCGGCGCGGGGAGTGCGCGTCCTCACTCCAGCTTGGTTAGCCGCCATCGAACATGTGCTCGACGGGGTTACCACGTAGGGGCTCGCTGTCAGCTCCTCGTCAATGGCGGAGCCCGGTAACCCCCCGCACCCAATAGAAGCGGCGGACCGATCCCATCTGGGGCGGAGCCAAGCAGCCGAGGGCGTGTCACTCCCCGCTGAGCATGCGCAGGAAGAGGGAGGTGACGTCAGATGCGCGCTGGACTTGAAGGAAGAGAGACGCCACCTCCGAGCGCTGCAATACCTCCCCGCATCTCTGGACTGGACCGTGCTTGATTCTGCCCCTGAGCCAAGGTGCACCTTGTGCTATCGACTGCCTGTCCTTCCCTGCCATCAATCCCTGTGTAAGTCAGTCTTGTTCCGTTTGTCTGTGGTCTGTCGGGGATAAGATAAGACTGTAACTAAGTGCCCATCTTTTCTGTGCTTTACCTCTTACCTTGTAATCTACCCCTTTTCTCCACCACCAATTATATCCTCCTCCGGAGGTCTTGAGAACTGTACCCCTTGTGTCGTTTCATTTATCCCAGCCGTTGTGTCCTTTCCTTCATTGATTTAGCATAGCGCGATTTGGTCAACGTCGGGTGGAATCGGGTAAACTGTGCGAACACGGCGGCCATTCCGCTCGGCCCATCATAACATCTTAATCCGCGTGTCCGTAACAATATAGATATATATATATATATATATATATATATATATATATATATATATATATATATATATATATATATATATATATATACACACACACACACACATATACAGAGTGGCACAAAAGTAACCACCTGATTTATTTTGCAGATAACTTTTGGAAAATGAAAGAAAAACGAAAAAACTATAAATGACAAACAATGATTTAATGCATTTACATTTTATCACATTGTACATGAAAAATTACATCATGTAAATGACCGCCTGCTTCGAATTGACAAATCCGAACTCTTTCGACGGTTTTTTCCATCGCCCTCGTCAAAACTTCTGGTGATAAATCGTTGTTTTCTTGGACAATGTTGCTTTTTGGCTCCGACAGAGTTGATGGATTATTTACATACACGCGTTCTTTAAGATAGCCCCACAAAAAGTAGTCGGGGTGATAGGTCAGGGGAACGCGTTGCAAAAACTCGCCGAAATTCTCTCTGAGTTGAAATTATTGAACAATTGGTTTTGAAATAAAATTCAACTATTAATGCACGTTGCTGAGGTGTATACGGGATCATTATTAACTTCAAGGGTTTCACTTTATATCTGCAATAAAAATAAAAATAATTAAAATTATATAACACAAAATACAGCAATATCAGGGGGTTACTTTTGTGCCACCCAGTATTGTGCCATACACGTATCCAGTCATATATATATATATATATATATATATATACAGTCGTGGCCAAAAATATTGTGGCACCCTTGCACTTTTTTCAAATAACTCACAATTTTCTCGAAAAATAAGTTGAAATTGACTAAATTATTTGGTCTCAACAATTCTTTATTTCACTGTTAATATTATAGAACCTTTGTGTTTGATTCAGAACTTAATATATCCTTTTAAATCAGAAAATAAAGAGCAATGGCATTGACAAAATTATTGACACCATAGATTTAATATTTGGTAGCACAGCCTTTTGAAAAAATAACTGCAGTCAAGCGCTTCTTACAGCCATGAATGAGCTTTGTGGAAGTGTAACTCAGTGTAACTTATTGATTGGCACTGGTAACTCATTGATTAAGACTGGTAACGAAGCAGATAGACGATTTCGTAAATGAATGCCAAGAATGTGCACGAACATGGTAATCTCTTGAAACACCTGGTCACAGCCCCAGGCTGGAGCACCCCCCTATTGTTTGGTAAATGGAACTCGCAGCAGGAGGGGAGCTAGCTGGTGCCAGGGAGGCGACCAGTAACGTCAGCGGAGAAGGGATTACGATTTCAGCGGACAGAGGATTAACTGAAGTGTGCCGATATAAACAGAAGGGACTTTGAGCCAAAGGAGCACTTGCCACGATAACCCCGGCCCGACGGAGCGAACGAGCACCCATCATCAGAACCTCTGCCCGACGGGAATGGCGGAGGAACATCGGCCGAATGAGAAGGACCATGCGAATAGAGTTAACCTGGTCCATTGAGTTAAACGGTATTATTTGGTAATGGAATGAAGTGAATAACCAGTTAATAAACCAGACCTTTTGTAAAACCTGTTTCCGACCATTGGCGTCTTGAGTCTCACCCACCACTTCCCCTACAATATGGAGGCACCGCTGAGATCAATTGGACACATACAAGACCTTTAAAGGTGAGTGTGTCTTGTTTTTGTCCAGTATGATTTACGAACTTGGGAATAGTTATGTTGTATATACATGGAGGATTTGGTGTGTGGGCTTCTCCACGCACAATTGGTGCAGGAGAGCCCTCAGAAGGAAGATATAGATGAGACCTTTTGGCTCCGGTGATGTGCTCGCGACACAGAGATCCATTTGAGTTGGTCTAGGGTGCTGGGTAGTGGATCACAAAGAACCATTGCTGAGCTGGTACTCCCGGGTGCTGTGGCTACTACCCAAAGAACCATTTTTTTGTATGATTAAGATGTAACGATTTTAACGATCGTCCGAGGTAACGTCCTACAAAATGTCTGCTCGTTCTTTTTCCTTTGAGTCGTAATCCTGTTGAAATCTCATTTACAAAAGCGGAAGTTAGTACGCCGGGGAATGATCGAGGTCCTTGATGGCAAATCAGGAATAGTTAATAAGCGGACAAAATCCAAGGATGGAACGTTTTAAATGATTCTATTATTCGTGAGCTTGCGAGGATATGTACATTATACGCTGGGTATTAAAAGCCTTACTCTGGTCTGCGGGCAAATCGGCTCATGAAGTGCACCATGAGGCGATTTGTTTGCCGGTTCGGTAAGGTTCGGTAAGGTCCGTACACGTGTACAATCGTGTACACCCGTTTTAAATAAATAATTTTTTTTCAGTTTTCCCGCCATGTCTAAAACTCGTTCGATCAACAAATAAATTCATGACAGACAACCCCATCTCATACCGGTCCAGAATTATTATGAAAGATGGCGATTGGATGAAAATTGCATCAAATTTTGTCCAGGTCCATCACTAAGCCTTTGAGACATGCTTCACGGTTGAATGAAAGACAATAATTAAGTGCTTATGTGGAAAAGCAATGGCAGACCACCCAATGTCACCACTTTCATGAGCTCAGAGAAATAATAATTCCAAATTCCACTCTGATGGCTCAATGGAAATCGGCAGCAGAATGAAAATCAACAGACAATGGAACAGCTAGCGACGAGTGTTTGTGAGTAACAACCACCCTCTGGTCGAGGCTCATAGGAAAAGTGATACTTATTGATTCGGCACGCTTACAATAGATATTAATGGCGAAGGTTGTGGTTGGTTCGATTTTGCGAAATGAACGTTCTTTGAACAAGTTAAATGGAAAAAAATAATGAAAAAGTATATAATTGTTTACTCTCTGAAACTGGGTATTGTATAGAACTCTGGGTATAGTTCTCAAATCACTCTGGGTTGTGCCTTGAAGAATGAATTGGAGTTGTGACAAGGTATAGACAGATGGGAGGTTGCGATGCTGGTACTGTGGATTCTATGAGACAAAGTACAGACAAATTTTGTTTCACTTCTAAAAAGATTTGTGGACAAAAGTGGGTGTAAGGATGTAAGGATGTAACGATGTGAGGTAATATTGAGTTATGGAATTAATTGCTTTCAACAATGCAAAGGGTGACAAGATATGGGATTTTAATGGGATTTTAATGGGATAAATATAGAAGATGTTTGTTTTTGTCAAGAGAAAGTGACAATTGGCGGAGAAGTCACAGAGGCCGGGTTTTGGGCCTTTGACAGCAGAGAAATTGAGTTTTGACAGCAAAAGACTTCCAAATAATGGTTGTGGCAAACAGTGACTTCTGGGATGACAGGGGTGTGGGGTATTTGGCATCGCCAGACTAGCTTATTGGTTTAGGAATGTTTAGAGGTCATTGCAATGTGATAATTACTTGTGATCATTTGTTGTTGGAACGTTTTGGGAACATTCAAATGTTGGGTTTTGCTAACGTTTCCACAACGTCGCCACAACGTTTCACTTTCGTTGTTGCAACGTTTTGCTCCAACGTTTTGGGAACATTCAAATGTTGGGTTTTGCTAACGTTTCCACAACGTCGCCACATCGTTTCACTTTCGTTGTTGCAACGTTTTGCTCCAACGTTTTGGGAACATTCAAATGTTGGGGTTTGCTGACGTTTCCACAACGTCGCTACAACGTTTCACTTTCGTTGTTGCAACGTTTTGCTCCAACGTTTTGGGGACACTCAAATGTTAAGTAAATCGGATAAGAATTCACGAGTTATTTAATTATTAGCGATTAATGAAGTACTTATTTAATTAATTACATTTCTTATTAAATTACAGTAATTACATTACAGTAATTACCTGAGGTAATTACAGTAATTACAGTTCCGGTAATTACAGTAATTACAGTAATCATTGCAGTAATCTTATTACAGTAATTACATTACATTAACTCAGGCACCTTTTGAGTAAGGAAGCTGATATTTGGACATGACACTGACCAAGTGATGTGGCTGTCAAGGAAAATTTTGATTTATTGATTAATCATTTAATAAATTAACTCGTTGATTTATAAATGACTTATTTAATTAAAATTCCTCAGAGATACATCTTCGGATGAAATACTTGCAGATTGGTTATGCTATGAGCCAATTGATTAAGTAAAATATTTTGTGATGGCTATATTGGCAATTTCGTGGCCATATTCGTGGCAACTCAGTTAGTGCCACTGCACCTTTAAAATGCATCCCTGCGTTCATTTTTCGATCGATTGAGTTGAAATTTTGAACAATCGGATCTGGACTGTCGTTATTAACGACTCTAGCACGCACCCGTCCAATCAGGATGGAGCGGTATGGTCCCCGGATTATCACTGCCCGCAGTTTTAATTAGTTTTACTTTTTCTCTTGGTCATATAATTTTGAAGACATGCATGTCATGATATAGGAAATGTTTGTTCTGTTGAACGGAATAAATGTTGTTTATTTGTGTGGGTGTGTATTTTTGTGTATTTTGGATATATTTTCACGACTAATTCCAGTTAACATCCTGCAAAATTTGCTCGTTTTCTGGCCGAGTCGAAATTGCGTTGAGTTCCTATGGCATGCGCCATTAAAAGCGCTGTGTAATGGTTGAGCTCCCTTTATTTCGTTTTGGTCATGCGGATGAGCAGACAAAGTGACGAATGCTGCGGCTGGAGCAGTAGAAGCGATGTTTTTAATGGAAACGATGTAATGAGTAATTAAAAGTGGGAGGGGGCAACACCACGCATACCTCTTTTAAGGTGTGTATAAACCCTGGAATAAACGTGGGAGGGGGCAACACCACGCATACCTCTTTTAAGGTGTGTATAAACCCTGGAATATTTCAGCAATCAATACAATGCTGAAACTATGTAAGTTAAGTTAATGAGTAATTTAATGAGTAACTTAATGAGTAATTTAATAAGTAATTTAATGAGTAATTTAATGAGTAATTTAATGAGGAATTTAATGAGGAATTAAAAGTGGGAGGGGGCAACACCACGCATACCTCTTTTAAGGTGTGTATAAACCCTGGAATAAACGTGGGAGGGGGCAACACCACGCATACCTCTTTTAAGGTGTGTATAAACCCTGGAATATTTCAGCAATCAATACGATGCTGAAATGATGTAATTTACTGTGTAAGAGGGTCGACCTTGGGTTTGTTTGGGTTTTGTTGTTTATTTTTGTGGGTGTGTATTTTTTGTGTATTTTGGATATATTTTCATGACTAATTCCAGTTAACATCCTGCAAATTTGCTCGTTTGCTGGCCGAGTCGAAATTGCGTTGAGTTCCTATGGCATGCGCCATTAAAAGCGCTGTGTCATGGTTGAGCTCCCTTTATTTCGTTTTGGTCACGCGGATGAGCAGACAAAATGACGAATACTGCGGCTGGAGCAGTGGAAGCGATTTTTTTGAATTGTTCAATGATTATTCAATATTGTTATGACTTATTGTCAATAGGTATACTAAGTGGCCATGAGGTAGCCTGTTGCTATGTACAGTTTTATTCTATTGTTGATTATACCACATAGCTGTGGTGATAAAGGAAATGTTCGTTTTAAATAGATGATTATGATAGGACCATGACTATAAAATCATGATGATTATTATGAATGATATCATAGGGTTCAAATGCAGAATGATTGCATGAACTTGGGAAAGAACTTTCAAGCCCTATGGGATAAATTGGGTGTTACAAGCGATGGAGTTTCAAAATTTAGCATGATTGAAGGAATTTTACAGTCTTATTTCAGGAGTTTTACGAAATTTATATTGCCAAGAGATTTTGGGTACTATTAAAAGAAAAATGATGAGATATTTTTCCCAATGAACTTTAATATCTGCCATCCATTTTGGCTGTCTCACGAATGAAGGATGAGTTGCCTTTAGTGGTTGCAAAGAAAATTTGTGGAGACCAGGCAAAATGGGGAAATATGTCAGATATGACCCTAGGACAGGACGGTGATTCATCAATTGACATGAGGTATGAACCAGAGGTGACGACCGATGAGATTCGATCTCAGTCAATGGATGGACCTGTCCTGACCATTGGGGAAAGGGCTTATGCAAGGAGTCATTCAAAATGATTAATTTGATTTATTGATGAATATTGATGAATTAATTGAAATTGAATAATTGACTGAATTGTTGATTGATTGAATCTAATTGATTGAATTTAATTGAATAAATTTAACTGGATAAATTGAATTGAATAAATTAAATTGAATATATTGATCGTTTGATTGATGAAAATGCGGTCTCAAGAAAGAAGCTTTAATATCTTTGTGAGATATTATCAATGTGAAGACAACCTTGGAAAATTGAGCAAGGTGGTGAGTTTATATACAGATATATATGTGCGGTTACCATTGTATGATTTCCCCTTCAACAGAGCGGACACCTGAGGATTCACCCATTTCATACTGACCCTCTGGCTCATCTGCAAATACTGATCTGTGAGATTGGATTGTGCAAAAGCCACAGGTGAGAGAGATTCTCTGGAAATCACCGTTTGAACAGGTGGAGAGATCCTTCCTGGAGGTACGAGTGAAGCTTTAGAGGAACAAACTACAACACATCCAACGCTACTTTGATAAAAGGCAGAATGGGAAATGGAGCCTGCAAGAATACACAAGGACAACCAGAGATTCCACAAAAAGGTACTTGTACACATCATATGTACGACCGTTATGGTGCCGAAGCTATAAGGCAGGTCGAGAATTGGTATTTGTGGACAAAGGGACATGATGAGTTTCCAAGAGATGGTACATTTGAGCGAAGTCGATTGGAAAGATTAGAACAAAGATTGAAAGCCAGAAAGAGACAGAATCTAACGGTAGACTGGCTTGCATTCCATCTTTGGGATGGTGAATCCAGACAACGGGAACAGCAAGAACGGATAACGGATCTAGAACTTAAAATAAAAAGGATACAGGATACAGTGGAGGAGACAAATGCACAACTGCCCTCGAAATTAGGAATGAAAGTGACAGTTGTCCCATCTGATTTCCAGTTGTCTCCCCAAAAAGGACGGTAGAGAATTTTTTCGTGTTTCAGGAGATAACGAGATTGCAGTGGCAACTCAGGGATGTAGAGATGCAGCCCAGCAATACAAGTGCACAGGTGCACAGACCAGGCAACGACAGAAACCGGTGTTTCAAGTGTGGACGGATGGGACATTGGAAAAGAGGATGTCCATATACCAAAAGGAAGACAAGTTAATAGGGTAAACCAAGATCAAGGGTACCATTGCTGACCGATACCTCAGACAATGATTAGGCCTTCATTGCGACAAATCCCAAATGACGATTGGCCTCAACAAATTAGATTACTGGACAAACATGAATAACTGTCGATGATTCTTGGGTCTGAAAAGTTTTCGGAGCAAGAATTATTCATTTTTCTTTTGCTTGTAAGCAAATTGATAATTAATTGATCAAATGCCGAAATTGGATCTTTTATGTTGGGCACAAAATTTTAAATTTACAAAGTTTGGAACAATTGCTTTGCAATTTTTTTGGCAAACCAAGTGACAAGAGTCACATCATGATCAGGTGGGAATTTCGGACTATTGTTCCACACGATTGATAGGTCAGTGGTCGACTGACATACAAATGGGTGGGTAGTCAAATTTGGATAAATTATTGTGGGAACTGAAAGGGTAATGTCAATGTGACGTCATAGGGGTTTTCTAAGAATAAACTTTTTGGTCCATTTGTGTATTAGCGCTTATAAAATTGAAGGACAAATTTTGAGAAATTGAAATAAAGTTGACACCCATCCGGATCTGTAAATAAGGGTTCCAACGCAAACAAATACGCATAATGCACGTGTGTGTGGGTATTTTGTGTGTCAATGTTAGTGTTTTTGTGTATCAATCTTACAAGATTGTTGACACCGACAGTGTGCCTTGTCTGGAAAATAGATAGTTCCATGGGGATGGGATCGCATATCGAGAGAATTCGTAAAATAAAATAAATAAATAAAAAAATAGAAATATAATTTGATTATGAAAATTATCACTTTTGTCAAGGGAGATGGAGAATAAAGCTTTGATTTGCTGAGTTATGAGCAGCTATTCATTAATAGTAAAAATTGGGAGCAATCTTGGGATTCCATTGTGATCGAATTTATATGAGAATCAAAGCTATTTATGGATATGAGCTTCATAAAAATGTGGGAGTACAAAATTAGCCAAATTTTGGAGAGGTCTTACACTGACTTCCCAGAGTACTCTGCTCATGGATTTTTATATATATAAACTTGAATTTTATCAGCATATAAATTGTGCTGTATGTATGGATGTGTTTTAGGCATAGATGATATGGGAAAATAGTAAAGAAAATTTTGCTGGTTTGAACTATTGTGGGTTTTCAGTTCTGGAGTTCAAACAAAGTCACTGCTTAACAGATGAGAAAGGATAGTAAATAAATTATTCGATGCTGGGCAAATTAAGTACGATATTACTAAGACTTATGAGAGCTATTGTTCTTCCTTACAGCAGTGGAAAATTATTGAAAAAAAATTAGATCCAACATAATGAATCTATAAAAGAATGTGATAGGGATAATATCCTCAATTTGTACTAATTATTTGATTGTGGGTAAAGGAATTAATTTATCGTAGTGGATTGTTAACAGCAGCCTGAAAATGTCCTGAGAGTGTGCATCCATGTAATCAGAAATCCCAGATTTGTTTTTACAAACAACATTTTGGTAGAGGTCTTGTGTGGACGAACACTTCCTTGGTAGATAAAAAAAAACGGTACTGCATGCTGGAAGCCACTTTTGCGGCCAGTTAGGCCAAACAAATTGATAGGAAATTGTAGTTAAATACGTAAGTTACACATGGCTATTTGTAAAAAAAAGGAAATTTGTTGAGATGGGAAACATTTTTCGAAGGTTTATTAAAGTGTTATAATATGACATGTGGCAAGGCAAACTATTGGATGGGAAAATTAGATCTGGTTATAGAATAAATTTATTGACCCCTTGAAGTTAATTCCTCGAATCATTGTTTCACTGGCATTTTTTTGTTCACATTGGAAATAGTTTGGTAGAGCTTTGGTTAAAACCTTTGGTTGCGGTATCTTGGAACGAATTGATAAACCATAGGAGATTGATAAGAATAGAAACGAATATGGACCCAAAATAGAAAGTTGGATTCATGCCCCTCATTGCAAACAAGCACATGGGGCTAAGGTGGACGATCCCATAGAAAATGAGGCTGCACCTAGCAGCCCAGCAGAACATTCAGTGGCAGATAAATGATAGTCGTGATTTACAGTCATTTGAATTACATTTTAACACCCCTTGCATTGATAAACATTACATTTTCAACATGTGATATTCCTACTTGGGATAGTGACATTTATTTGCCTACATGACATACAATTACCTGCTGATATTAATACAACATGAGTGAAAAATGTATCACAACTACACTCATGATCAGGGGATTGAGTTCAACCCCGGGAGATAGGGGGATCAGGGTAAGACAAATAATCTGATTTATGTTACATATTAAGGGATTTTCTTTATTTACCTTTTAGGAAGCTTGTTAGTTTGGTATATAATGTTGAATGTCATCAACATATAATTATGTCATAGGTATGAATATATACAAGGAGTAGCAGACTTGTTTGTTGGTTTAGTAGTTATATTGGCAATTGTTTTAGTGGTGGCTTGCTTGAAAGCCTTAGTGACGGTGTGTTTGAATAAGGTAACCAACAACACGATGATAACGCATGAAGTGACAAATGAGGAAAGAAATGTGGAACCAGAAAAGGAAGACTTTTATGGCGACATAAATACTGAGATTAAAAGATTAAATCAAGTGATGTTGCAAATGAATACAGTAGAATTAAGATAATGGCATAACGACAATGTTATGAGTTGTGTCAATTACAATATCAGTGAACTCATATCACCACGAGTGACACACTGTTAGGAAAAAAAAAAAAAAAGAGGGAAAAGAAAAAGCGGAGAGGAATTATGGTAATAATACATTATGCTTAATTTGTTGGTTTGGGAAAAATTGTTGTTGGGAATTAGGTATTCCCGTTTGTGATTGTAATCATATACAATTTATTTTCTTAGAGTAGTGCTAAAATACCTGCATGAGTTAATTTTTGAACTATATTAACCTGAAAGCAATTGTGGATGCTATTCTTAGTTTAGTAATAAAATACATACCTGATTGAATATTATTTGTGTGACGCATATAAATGAATATAACTTTTTGTGTTAAGGAAAAACAACAAATTGTTGAATGTGAAACTGTCGGAAGATATACATGATTATGCTGATTTCATGGTAAGATGTACCCTATCTGATTCAGTGTGTGTGGAAAGCAGATTCAGATGTGACTGAGCATAAGGATAAGACGAGATCACTTTTTGAAGGGAGTGCTAACGGAATTGGGAAGAAGTTCGAGAAAGAAAATTTGTGGCTAAAAAATGAAGTTAATCGTGGCATACACCCTCTTTCTCAAAGAATGATGAAGACATTCTCCCGTGTAACTTGGAGATGAATGCTTACCTTCACCAAGGAAATTTATGTGACCATTTGCCTGGATCACACTGCAACATATGAAAGAAAGGCGATCACTTACTCTTGTTTGAAGGCTTCGAACATTCATCACATCAGAAGTTGCAGGACAACGACATTTTACCTGCAACCTCTGTGAAATGCGGGGACATATGTTATTACTTCACCAACGTCGGGGGAACCAGCATGGAGCTGCAAAAAAACGGCTGTGCCCTTGTCACAACAGCTGTACACGATTCTGCTGGTTGCTCCTGGTAAGGACCATGAATGACCTGAACACCATGGTCCCAACATCATTGTGGATGCATCCGGCATCCCTGTTCCACATCTTGCTGGCCAATCAACATTACACCAACACTTGCTGCCCACTCATAATGAGGGAGGAGGCAAGTCGACTACAACTGGGCGAAGGCCTTGTTCAAGGAATCATTATGGTTCACAGCAAGAGTGGCAAGAATGCTACATGGAGAGCAGGGTCAGTCTATGACTCCGCACCGTTACCACAACAGCGAAATCCTACACGAAGTAGTGCAGGTGTTCATAAAGACAGAAGAAAATGTTTCATACCTGAATTCAAACACAAGTGATCAGCCCTTCCTTTCAAACAAAGTCAACATTTGTGTGGAGGCAAACGTTTTTGCCAGATGGTGCAGATGCTTTACAAAACTTGAAAATGAAGTGAAATTGTTGTATCTTGGTGATGGTGAAGTGTTGTTTTGAAAAGATATTTGTGATGCAAATGCAATAGATTGAACAATATGAAAGGAGCCATGACCAACGAAATGTTTTGTGATTCTTGCAGGATGACGGTGTATGCCTAAGGGAATTTGATTTTTTTTTTTTTTTTTTTTTTTTTTTTTTTTTTGTATACAAGATCGAGGCTCGTGAGAGAGCGAACATTAATCACACAGAAAGACAAACAGACACATAAAACAAATAACATCGGGAGCGGTAGACAAGATGGGGAGAGAGGGGGAAGGACACAAACACAACATTTGAGAGCAGGGACCGAGAGACATGGAGACATCGAGAGATCTGTGGGAGGGAGAGGGCTTTGGGGGGGAGGCATGTGAAGGGGGGGAGGCATGTGAAGGGGGGGGGGGGTGGGAGAGGTATAAACATATGGACACTGCCAGGATTTCCAGGAAATAAGTTGGAATTTCAAACAAGGTGGATCTGGGGTGAATTAGTGGGGGTAGAAAAGATCAAGGTTATGGATGGGGGAAGATAAGAGATGGTGGTGAACAGCTGTTTTAAAGACCTGGAGGGAGGAGAGGGATTGAAGGGAGTGTGGGAGTTTGTTCCACAGGCGGGAGAAAAGAGGAATGAAAGAGTGAAGGTGAGCAGAGAGCCGAGATTTCGGCAGTTTAACCATCAGAGGGTTGCTGGCAGATCTTGTGCGACCTGTAGGAATATTTGGGGGACAGAGCACAGAGAGAGCTGGGGGAGCAAGGCCGGAGAGGAGTCGGTAGAAGACAGAAAGACCACCTACCTGCCTGCGGTGAGTGAGTGAAAAGCCCTCAGAGATAGCTTCATCGCGGGAGATTCCAATGATTTTGAAAGCTTTGGATTCAACAGCGTGAAGCCGAGCCAGGTGTGAGGCAGGAGCACCAGCCCATAGGGGAGAACAGTATTCCATTGAGCTGCGGATGAAAGCCTTGTATGTGGTGAGGAGCTCAGGTGTGCCGAGGAAGGACTTCGCACGACGGAGGATGCCCAGTCGGCGACTGGCTTTGGAGGCCAGCTTGGAAATGTGGTTTTCCCAAGAAGGGATCCCTGTTCTTTTTCTTTTTGATTACCCAGGATCTTTTTGATTCCAAAATCTTTGATTTCAATCTTTTTGATTACCAAAGTTATGATTATTTACTTATACTTGTAATGATGTTTACTTGCAGTGATTGATTATTTACTTATACTTGTATTGATGTTTACTTGTAGTGATTGATTGTTTACTTATATTGATGTTTAGATTAATGGTTAATATAAACAAAAACAAAAAGATGAGGGAATTGTGGAAGTGTAACTCAGTGTAACTTATTGATTGGCACTGGTAACTCATTGATTAAGACTGGTAACGAAGCAGATAGACGATTTCGTAAATGAATGCCAAGAATGTGCACGAACATGGTAATCTCTTGAAACACCTGGTCACAGCCCCAGGCTGGAGCACCCCCCTATTGTTTGGTAAATGGAACTCGCAGCAGGAGGGGAGCTAGCTGGTGCCAGGGAGGCGACCAGTAACGTCAGCGGAGAAGGGATTACGATTTCAGCGGACAGAGGATTAACTGAAGTGTGCCGATATAAACAGAAGGGACTTTGAGCCAAAGGAGCACTTGCCACGATAACCCCGGCCCGACGGAGCGAACGAGCACCCATCATCAGAACCTCTGCCCGACGGGAATGGCGGAGGAACATCGGCCGAACGAGAAGGACCATGCGAATAGAGTTAACCTGGTCCATTGAGTTAAACGGTATTATTTGGTAATGGAATGAAGTGAATAACCAGTTAATAAACCAGACCTTTTGTAAAACCTGTTTCCGACCATTGGCGTCTTGAGTCTCACCCACCACTTCCCCTACAGCTTCCTACACCTCTCTACTGGCAGGTTGGCCCACTCTTCTTGTGCAAACTCCTCCAGTTCTCCCAGATTTGAAGGGTGCCTTCTCCCAAGTGCTGTTTTCAGATCTCCCCAAAGGTGTTCAATGGGATTTCGATCTGGACTTATTGCTGGCCACTTCTTAACCGTCCAACGTTTTGTCTTGATCCATTCCTGGGTACTTTTTGAAGTGTGTTTGCGGTCATTGTCCTGCTGCAAGACCCATTCCCTTTGACGGAGACCCACCTTTCTGACTGGGTTGAACATTGTGCTGCAAAATGCCTTGGTATTCTCCTGATTTCATGATGCCATGCACACATTCAAGGTACCTCGTGCCAGAGGCAGCACAGCAACCCCAAAACATCACTGAACCTCCTCCATGTTTGACTGTAGGGGAGGTGTTCTTTTCTTTGAAGGCTTTATTTTCTTATCTGTAAAACTAGAGATGATGTGCTTTACCAAAAAGCTCTAACTTGGTCTCATCTGTCCACAGGACATTCACCCTGAAGGAGTTTGGCTTGTTCAAGTGTGTGTTGGAAAACTCTAGTCTGGCTTTCTCAGCAGTGGGGTCCTCCTGGGCCTCCTACCATAGAACCCCCTTTTATTGAGTTGGTGATGGATGGTGCGAGTTGAAACTGGCGTACCTTGTGTCTGAACGTCAGCTTGAATCTGTTTGGCAGTTGATCGAGGTGCTTTCTCCACCATTGAACAATCCTTCAATGTAATCTTCAATCAAGTTTTCTCTTGCGGCCACATCCAGGGAGGTTGGCTAACGTGCCATGGGCCTTAAACTTGCTGATAACATTGCATATGGTGAACACAGGAACATCAACTTCTCTGGAGATGGACTTGTAGCCTTGAGATTGTCCATGCTTGGCTACAATCTTGTGCTGACCTCCTCAGACAATTATCTGGTTTTCTTTCTTTTCTCCATGCTCATTGCGGTACACACAATGACACAAAACAGCAGAATGACTCCTTTTCTCTCTTCAAACTGGTTGAATGTGTGATTTTTAATATTGCAGGAACCTACAACTCACCACAGGTGAGTTCAATTCCAAAGTAAAGGAGAATCACCTGCTTAAAATATAATTAATTCTAGCAACTTTTAAAAGGTGCCAATAACATTGTCCGGGCCATTTTAGGATTTCTGTGCGGAATAAGCTAAGAGTTAGTAATTTTTTGCTTTTTTTTGTTTTGTTCCACTGCACACCAAAGAAATACATCTGTGCATACCAAAAGATTTATTAATTTAAACAATTTTCTGGAAGAAATGGTGCATTATTTGAAAAAAGTGCAAGGGTGCCAATATGTTTGGCCACGACCGACTGTATATATATTTATATATATATATGTATATATATATATATATATATATATATATATATATATATATATATATATATATACATGCGTCTGAAGGTCTGCATCCACACTACACATATGTGGATGTATTGTGGGTTTTCGGGGTCTTTTGGGTCTTCAGGGTCTTGGGAAACTTAAAGGGTTTTTAAAGGTAAAAGGGGTCTCAACAATCTAAATGGTCAAAAGGTACATTCCAACAGTATGTAATTAATAGACGTACATGATTAAAGGACAGATTGCAACCGACGTTCCAACAATACATCATTAATCGATATAATTATAGTCACACTGCTTCACCGCCCCACGGCTTCACAGACTGTTATTCAGTGTTATATATATTTGAAGAAGAAGAAGACGACGTTTTTAGTCACAAGTATACAAACATAACCATATACTTTTGCTCCATTATAATAACATATAATCTAATTCTAAATTAATATCCATGTCTCTTTACAATTAATTGTACATATTCCATCTCGTCTCCAAAAAGGGGAACTTTGTCAGGGTACTGCCATGCAATGGGCTGTTCTTTTCAAGGGGTCCATGGGATATAAATCATCCACAAGCTGAATGTAAACAGGATAGCCAAAGGTTGGCATGCTCCGAGATACAGTACCTACCAGGATGGTTGTTTGAGGCATCCGAATAAACAGAGCATATCGATGTTGAGATTTTCGGCTTCCATAAACCAACCTTACCCAAATTATGGTTGGAAGAGCTCTGACATTGGTCATTTTGCCACAGTACCGCACCCTCCGAAGTGTGTCAGTAACTTATTTGTAGGGTATGGTGTATGTGTCAGGATGGCCGAGTGGTCTAAGGTGCCAGACTGTCATGGGTGGGTGTTCTGGTTCTCCTCATGGAGGTGTGGGTTCGAATCCCACTTCTGACATTACTTTCACCTCCACCACCAAAATTGGATGGAGATTATGTTTTCACCCCTGTCTATTTGTTTGTTTGTCTGTGAACAAGACATCTCCAAAAGTTGTCGACGGATTCGGAAGAAGATTGGCAGAGATGTGGCGTTTGCGACAAGGACGAATTGATTTGATTTTGGTGAAGATCTGGATTCGGATCCGGCTACTAGAATTTTTAAAGTGATTCTTCACGTTTGGAGATAGGGCCAAAAACGATACATAGCAGGATATCTCAAACGGTTGTGGACGGATTTGGACTAAACTTGTTGGAGATGTTGAATGTCTGACATGGACAAATAGATTCGATTTTGGTGAAGATCTGAATATGGATTCGGATTCGAGAATTATTTAATGTTTAAGTGATTCTTCACCATTGAGAGATCGCGTGAAAAGCGATATATAACATGATATTTTTTAAAATGTTATGGACGAGTTATGACTAAACTTGGTGGATGAGTCGGTTGGGTGACAAGAACAAGCCGAGTAGATTTTGGTTCACGTCCGAATCCAGATCCGGCCTATCATTGGGATACAAAACAAACTGTTCAGCCTGGCGTAGTTAGTTACCTGCGCGGGGTAATTACCGGTTACGCGTCAAGTTGCCGTGGGTTCGTGCACGGAACCAAGCGTCCGGCACAGTTCGCCTCAACGTCTACAAGGACGCGTACGGGTCGCACCTTGGGCCTCGCGCGCTTTGCGAGCCGCGCTTTGCTTTGCCCGCTTTGCTTTGCAAGGAGGTGTGCGCTGCAGCAGCTGTTCCTGGTACGCGACGTGCACGTTGGAGCACGTCAGCCAGGGGTCCGTTCAACCGCCCGTGTGTGGAGACGTCAACCTTCACCCTGGTCTGGAGGGGCCCAGAGACATTGTGAGGGACAGTGACTATTGAGGGGTCGTGAGTGGGGAAAGGGGGGAAATATATGAGTTGGCCATCTAAGTAATATTGTTGATTGATTGTTGAGTGTGGTTGATTGATTGGGAATATATTATCCATTAATCCGGATCCTTGGTGTGGGGGTTTCTTATTGACTTGAATTGTTGTGTCTTTCATATTGATTGCGTTACGAAAGCGTATAAATCATATATCTTTCTGGCGGGGTCCCTCCCACGGTCCGGGGGTCACCAAGACCAGGTAGTTACCGGGAGGACCACGTAACACTACCTTAATGACTAAAGTAGGTACAATCGTTTTCCCTTCTTTTAGCGTAAACGTTTACAATGGCCTCTGGCATCAGCTTCACAGTTAAATCGCTTCACACATACCCCCCCCCCTCCCCCCTCCCCCACACCCCGCCCCTTCCCCAATCGCCGCTGGTGCTCAAAAGTTTGAATCCATTTAAACAAATTAATATTGTTTGTACGATCTTCACACACACACACACACACACACACACACACACACACACACACACACACACACACACACACACACACACACCTTTCTCCCCCTCACTTCAACTCCACCCCCTCCCCTTTGCTCTCTTTTACACCCTCATCACTCGACTCCTCTCCCCCAAACGAGTCCTCTGCCCCACCTAACTCCTCCTCTCTCCACTCGCCTCAATCCTCCCTGCCTCAACTCTCCTGACCTCACTCCCCCTTCAATCCCTCCCTTTTCGATCCCTCCCCCTCCCCTCTTTTTTCCCCGCCCGCCCCGTTCTCTTTAATAGTAAATGCTTTTTCAAAGTACAATTTCCAATGGAAAAAGTGTATTTGTCAACATAAATAATGTAAATGTTTTTTCAAACCAAATGGGTCCGTTCGTCCATTGTACCAAATTTTCATTGTTCTCCACCTTATAACATACACTACATGGCCATGAGTATATGGACACCCGAACATCACACCCGTATGTGCTCGTCGAACATCTCATTCCAAAATCATGGGTATTAATATGGAGTTGGTCCCTCCTTTGCTGCTATAAGAGCCTCCACTCTTCTGGGAAGGCTTTCCACAAGATGTTAGAACATTGCTGTGGGGATTTACTTCCATTCAGCCACAACAGCATTGGGTGAGTTCGGGCACTGATGTTGGGCGATTAGGCCAGGCTCGCAGTCGGTGTTCCAATTCATCCCATCGGTGTTCTGTCAAGTTTCTGTCAACCCTCGACTCTGATTCTGCAACTGGACCAGACGGCGTCAGCCCACGGGTCCTAAAATCCTGCTCTGCCACTCTTTCACACCCTCTCTCTGTTCTCTTCACCCTCTCTTTTGCTCAAGGTCATTTGCCATCTGCTTGGAAATCAGCCAACATCACCGCTTTGCACAAAAAGGTGCAAAAACAGATCCCAGCAACTACAGACCAATCAGCCTTCTCCCAATTATCAGCAAAGTCATGGAATCCATCATTGCTTCAGATATGAAATCTTTCCTCTTCTCCAATGGCTTGATCTCTAATCATCAATTTGGTTTCAGACCTGGACACTCTACTCTGGACATGCTGCTTCTGCTTTCTCAACAATGGATGGAGGTCCTCAATGCCAAACAGGAAATTAGAGCAGTCTCCCTTGACAAATCACGTGCCTTCGATACGGTCTGGCACCCCGCTCTGCTCACCAAACTCTCCTCTTTTGGTATCCATGGAAATCTCCACGCATGGCTGGCGGACTTCCTCTCTAGTCGTAGTCAACGTGTGGTCCTGAATGGGTTTCTCTCATCTCCTCTTCCTGTTCAGGCTGGAGTTCCACAAGGCAGTGTTCTGGGCCCTGTGCTTTTTCTGGTCTTCATCAATGATCTCTCTGACTCTCTTGAAAATCCTCTGTATCTCTTTGCTGGTGACTCTACTCTCTGTCGCTCCATTCTTCATCCCTCAGATCGGCAGTCTGCAGCCTCCTCACTCTCTGCAGACCTGGACAAAATCACAGACTGGGCAAACAAGAGGAACATGTCTTTCAATCCTGACAAATCTCACACTCTTACGATGTCTCTCCGAAAAGACCGACTGGACAACCCTCCCATCCACTTTCTGAATAATCCTCTCCAAGAAGTTCTGTCACTCAAGCTTTTGGGTCTCACTATCTGCCATGATCTTTCCTGGGAAAACCACATTTCAAATCTGGCCTCCAAAGCCAGTCGCCGACTGGGCATCCTCCGTCGTGCAAAGTCCTTCCTTGGCACACCTGAGCTCCTCACCACATACAAGGCTTTCATCCGCAGCTCAATGGAATACTGCTCTCCCCTCTGGGCTGGTGCTCCTGCCTCACACCTAGCTCGTCTTCACGCTGTTGAAACCAAAGCATTCAGAATCATTGGAATCTCCCGCGATGAAGCTAACTCCAAGGGCCTCTCACTCACTCACCGCAGGCAGGTTGGTGGTCTTCCGTCTTCTACCGACTCCTCTCTGGCCTTGCCCCGCCAGCTCTCTCTGGGCTCTGTCCCGCAAATATTCCTACAGGTCACACAAGATCTGCCTGCAACCCTCTTATGGTCAAACTGCCAAAATCAAGACTCTCTGCTCACCTTCACTCCTTCATTCCTCTTTTCTCCCGCCTCTGGAACAAACTCCCTCACTCTCTTCAATCCCACTCCACCCTCCAAGTCTTTAAAACAGCTGTTCACCACCATCTCTTATCTTCGCCCATCCAAAACCTTGATCTTTTCTACCCCCGCTAATTTCACCCCAATTCCACTTTTTTGAAATACCAACTTCTGTCCTGGAAGTCCTTGGTGTCCTTGTGCTTTATACTTCTCCCTCGCCCCCCCCCCCCCCTTCCCACGCCTCCTCCCCCCAAGCCCTCTCCCTTCCACACATCTCCCTGCCCTCAAATGTTGTGTTTGTGTGCTTCCCCCTCTCTCCCCATCTTGTTTTCCGCTCCCTCTTTTTATATATTTTGTTTGTCTGGTTGATTTGTTTGTGAAGTAAATGTTAGCTCTTTCACGAGCTTCGATTCAGTATTAAAAAAAAAAAAAAAAAAAGACCCAAAGAAGGGGTTGTAACCTGCAGCTGCGGTTGGGCACGCGAGGCCAAATTTTTCAAATTGAAATTTAAGGGGGAGTGTAATTTGGCACAGCCTTGGAGGGAATTGGTCCCCGGGCTGTGGAATTCAGACCAGCAGAGGTCATTGGAGTCAGCCTTGGGGAAAATTTGCCCCCCTCAAAATTGGTTTGTGTCAGGCAGCTGGCAGGCTGTGCTGGCAGTATTTGGACATGGGGTCCAACCATAAGTGTCGTGGTATGACCACGGGGAGTCCGATGGAGTGTGGCGTCCCTGGTCCATCGGGACGCCGTCCGAGCAAGTGCCTCGTGCCGACAGGGTCGCCGGACCGTGGTGGGGTTCAAGACCTCCGGGGGTCCGAGGTGGTTTCTCACAGGCACCTGGTATTCTCACAGGTGTATCATGAGGACCACTAGTTGCAGGTCGCGCTTTGGTGGTGGCACCATGGACGGCCAACAAGGGCCTGATGTGATGACCATCCGGGCATGTGCCCTGGAAGCCTCTCCCTGAGACTCTGGGACAGCCAGCATGTGGTGACCTGCCATGCTATGCTGGTCTATGGATGCGGGTCGACCTGCATGGACAGGAATGATTATTATAGCCCACCGGACAACCATTAGGCCATCTGTGGAATGTGATGGTGTGAGCATGATCTTCCACAGATGATCTGTTGTGATTTGTGGACTCTCAGCTTGGGAAGAGAGCTATGGGTTTGATTGATTGGGAAATTGGAATGAGCCGAGCATACGGGGCCATGCTCGGCTGGCAAGTGTATGGAGAAGCGCCCTTCTTAGGTGGAAATAGTGAATGGTGGAAAAATTGGAACGTGTAATTTGAGGGTTAGATGCAAAATTTAAGGGTGAATTTTGTGAAGCCATGGCAGACACTGGGCCAGTGACACCATTATTGATCCAAGTGTGCTAGACCAAAATGTTGGAGGCTGGGACAAAATTGATAGAATAGCAGGACACAGCCTTCAACTGGCTACGGGGAGGACGGTGCCAATATTGGGACGCGGGGTTGTAGAGATGGAGTTGGGCAGTCTGGAGGTGGCATGGGTGGCCGAGGTGTGCAACCATGTCTTCTGGGATTGAGTCTCCTGGTGGAACACGACTGTTGACTAGATATAGGGCGTGGTCATATGTGGGTGGGCACTGGAAGTTGCATGTGGTCAGACTAGGGGATGTGAGAGGTGCAGTGGACGTGATGTGGATGCCACGCACTGCGACCGTGCCCCCCTCCCCACCCGGTCCGAGGCCTTGGGAATGGCGGAGTTGGCAGCAAGTGCTCACCACATTGGCCAGATTGATCTAGTGGAGCAGTGGTCCTTACGGGGGGTGGGGGGGGAGGAGGGGCAAAGGATGGATGGTGGGTCGCACCCTTATGGACACTCGTGGCCCATGTTGGGGGTTCGGCTGCTCAACTTACCCAATAGCCCTCACACGGTAGAGGGGTAGAGCTATCGTAGCCAAGGATATTAGTGTAATTAAGGTCACCGGAGGAGGCGGATCCACATGCTTGCCAGTACAGCTGGAAAAAGGAAATTTGGGGAAATTGATTGGCCCCATGGGTTAATTTGGAATTCGGCAGGGTGGATGACTCTCTTGGACTCGACCAACCTGTGACTGCCTGCACATAAGGTAAGGTGAGGCCTTGTTTTCACTGCCCCAGGGTTCAGCCTTTGCTCATAAATTGTGACATGAGTAATATGGAATGGGGGCAGGTGAGAGTGATAACATTGTCTGTGAGGGGATCAACGTGTGTACCACAAAGTGTCTTGTGGGTGGCGTTAGTTTATGTGTGAATGTTTTGTGTTTTGGTGTGGTCGTGAGAATGGAAATTGAAATGTGGTTGAAGAGTGAAATATGAATGGGGATTTCACATGTATGCAGGCCATGGCATTATCTCTTTATTGTAATATGTGGTTGAGAATTGAATGGCAGCGGGGGAGGAAATGTCATTTTGGATTTTGTGGGTGGGGAAGGTGTGTGTGTCCACAGGAATGGATCAAGCTCTGGAGGAGCAGTGACTGTGGCCCCCCCTGAGGTAATTTGCCCCTGGCAGACAGTGGTGTCTGGAAATTGGAAACCCATCGGCGGGGGGTCTGGTTGGGTGCCTTGAGGTATGGAGACCCCTGGCGACCCTGAGGCTATGAGAGCCTGAGGCCGAAGGAGCCTGGTGAAGAGACCTTCCTGGTGGGACAACAGCTAAGGAGCTGCTTGGCTGTCACAGGGTCGACAATTAAGCGGGAGGGGGGGTGAAGAAGTCGCAAGTCGGGGACTTGCTTTTGGAACTGCATGCACCACAGCCTGAAGCACCCCCACCATCTTGCTTGTACAGTACTTCCCCGCTGCCTAATTGAGGATCACATGTGTGTAATGACATCTAAGCCATGCAGGGAGGTTGGAATGCGTGTTTTTGATAATTGAAATGTGTGTGACTGATTATTGGGATTTATATGAGTGAATGGGGGGAGAATTCACAGAGCCATGTCACTCACCTGCATCACCAGGACAGGGCCCGCTGAAATTCGGGTAAATTGGGTTTGCTCCGCAGGTAACGTAGGGTATTGTGGCATTCACCAGGGGACGTGGTCTTTAGAAGGATCCAGGGTTACAAACGTTTTGCATTTGAATTTAATTAAGGTTTTGTGGTTAAGGTAGAGATTTTGTGTGTGGACCATTTTTCTACCAACCCCAGGAATTGGCAGAGGATTCCAAGAGTTGTAAATGTTTGAATTGTTGTTTAAGGGGTGTCGAACATTAAGGAGAACAGGTAAGTTAGCTGTGGCTCGTTTCCCACAGCCCCTCCTAATTTATTTAATAGGCTAATTAAGTGTGAGTCGGTAAGTGTTTAGGCTGGAACGGTAACGCCTGCATAGTGAACCTTGCAGGAGCTATGGTTCAGGGGTGGGGGGGGGGGGGGCTGTGTTATGTTTGTGGGGGTAGCAATGGAATACCTTAGGTTTGTGGGGGTAGCAATGGAATACCTTAGGCCAGGTAGGATTGCATAGGGTAGTGTGCTCCGTCTGTCACAAAGAAGAAAAAACCTTTCCTGTAACTAAGTGGGCCCGGATGTTGTGTAAGTGTGTATTTGTCTCCATGTTAGGGGTGGAGCTATGCTAATTAGTTAGGGTATAAAAGTAACATTCCCTGTGTGTAGTTGCCTCTGTATTTCTCCCTTCGTTCCTTACGACACACGCACCACAGCCATGCGATCAGCACCTAAAATAAACCACATAATCGCCGACCGGATCTGGACATTCTACCACTAACGCCACCCAGCCGAATCATCTCAAGGGGCATGGAGAAAGGCCATGAGGCCCTGCCCCGAGAGGAACAATTGGTCAAGATGGCCATAGAGTGATGTGATGGCACGGCATGATTGGAGCACGTGTGACGTCAGAAAGAACATTCTAGCGCCAGGGACAAGAAGGCAGATCATCGCCATTTTCCCTTGCTCGGTTCCTGGTGTTCGTGGAATGTGGACACATTTGCATTATCTTTCTTGGTCCTGGCTCTTGGTCGAAAGCAGTCTGTATTATTTCTCTTGGTTCCGACATTCATTACAAACAGTACATTTCGCATTACTTCTCTCTGATCCTGGGTTTGTGCCAGGCTGTCACAGCTTATTATTTGCTCTCTTGTCCAGGTCGCATTTTTGCTCTTCCTGTTTCGGCTGCGGGAAGGGCGGATGCATCCTTCTCTTGTCTCTCCTTGGTGCTGGCTTTGTGACAGCTGTGCTTGGTGCCATGTGCGCCTAAGAGGAATATCGGGGCTCGGTGCAGCCGAGCGGGAAGGATGAGGGAGAGCCTGGCTTGTTCGCCTTGTGTCAGCGGCTGGCGGTGAACGACGTCACGCCAATGTGTGTGTTCCTGTGCAGGAATGCAGGACCTGTGACAACCCCGGACGATCAAGGACGCCGGAGCTGAGTATCAGGCAAACACACCATGCTACATTTTGTTCCTTTCGTTATTTTATTATCCCCTTGTGTTGTGTATGAGTCCATGTGGGGGCGCCTCAATTTAGGAATTAGTTTTACCGTACAGTTCTGTTATCCAGGCTTTTATTTTTACTAGGGCATGCCCGTACTATATATAAGCTAGGACGTGCCCGTACGTGGGTGCCCGTTCCTTGCCAAAAAAAAAAAAAAAAAAAACATGAATGGTTTGGTCCATTCGCAACGACCACAGAACCCCCCCCCCTCTATTTACATGAATGGTTTGGTCCATTCGCAAAGCCAAAGCGAACGACCACAGAACCCCCCCCCCCCCCTCTATTTACATGAATGGTTTGGTCCATTCGCAAAGCCAAAGCGAACGACCACAGAACCCCCCCCCTCTATTTACATGAATGGTTTGGTCCATTCGCAACGGCAAAGCGAACGGCGAACGGCTAAATCGCCATAGCTCGGTAAGTACTTGTCCGATTAATTTCAAACCTTGAAAAGGCACATCCTCGGGTCCCCAGCAATATACCTGGCAAGTTTCAAGTATATCGGACCGGTAGTTGTCGAGAAACAGCGGTCACAGACAAACAGACAAACGTACAAACGTACAAACGTACAAACGTACAGACAGAGATTACTGGAATTATAGATAGATTAAACCCATTCTTTGTTGACTTTCAATTCCTTGTCTTGTCCGTTTATTTGTTGGTGGGAATCAAATTACCCTCGTCACGTCCAGCCGTACAGGTAAGGACCTCGTTGCCCTCCACTACCCACCCGTGCGTGTCACAACTGCCATAGTTGAGTATATGACTCGGAGTTAAAGCTCGGTCAGCCATCCGTCACCTTGCGGTGTTCACTACAGGGGAGACACATGACAATATATATATATATATATATATATATATATATATATATATATATATATATATATATATACATACATATATACTGTATATATATATATATATATATATATATATATATATATATATATATATATATATACGTATATATATATATATATATATATATATATATATATATATATATATATATATATAGACACATACTCGTATATATTAAACGAAGGAAGCACACTGACCCGAGATGTGACATGACACTGTCGTCATGCACATAAATTATGCCGACACATCACCTCCAAACTAGAATGGAGTATGTGTGGCACTCTTGTCTTTGCAGACTGAGATTTATGCCTTTGGCCTGTGCAAAGGTGAACCACGCCAAGTGCCACCAAGTGGACAGTGCGCTAACCCAAGCTAGAATAGAACCCAGGGTAATTGGTGTATAGATTCCTCCTGGAGATGCTTGGTGTATAGATTTCCCCTGGAGATACCCGACTTCATGACTTTAATATGTTAACATTTGACATGCAGTAAAGGCTTTGTTTTGTTTTTTTCTCCTAGTGGAAAGAAAATGGCTTAAGTGGCACAATCTTTTGTTCAAGAAAATCACAAGGGATGGGAATTTTGAAAAAGATGCGGCCAGACACCATGTAGGATCATCTCAACTTTACCTGCTGGTAAATGTTTGTCATGTTTCTATGTTGATTTAAGGCCATGGAGGAACATGTACATAAATAACTTTTAGGACAAAAATATTAGTTGACACCAGTGTTCCATTACATTAATTATGAGGATGACAGTGGACAAACATTTGACATATGGGATATTAACCTGGATTGTCAGCATTTCGAGCCAGGGGTTCAAATATTGGGGAAGCAAATATATCAACATTTCTGTAGTTAACATAAAGGCTCAATAATTAATGCTACAATGCAGTTTGTATAAGGAAAGTGGAAGTATTCTCATTCACGAATACAAATTGAAATGACATTCACTGATGAATTTAGCTCATCGAATTTAGCTCAATTCTTGATGAATTGCATAATTAAGGATATATAGCTGTGCTGATGATGTGTGTGGTACCTGTGCACATATTAGGGCAGGAATTTGGAACTTGCACAACGTTTTGGTGACAATTGCTTACACTTCATAGAAAGACACCTCATTGCAAGTACAGGGTGTTCCAAAAAGACCCAGACAACTTTGGTTATTAATATATTTAGAACCACAAATGATACAATGATATCGTTTGGTTTATATGATACAGAAACTCAGTTTTGTGCACACCATCAATACACTTCAATGTGAGCAGGACATCAAGGTGGTCGTGGGGGGTTTCAGAGGCCCAGATCCTCACATTGTGCTGGTTGACCTTCCCCAATTCATGAAAGCTAACTTTGTCTGTGAATATGACCTGTTTCAGGTAATCTTCGTTATCCTCTATGTGACTGAGCATTTCCCAGGCAAACGCCTTGTGCTTGGGTCTGTCATTTGGTTTGATTTCCTGGAGAATCTGCACCTTATACCCATAAAACTTCAGTCTTTTATGCAGGATCCTGTGTAAAGTGGTGGTTGGTAGTCACAACTCTCTGGATGCGCGTTGGATTGATTTTCTGGGACTTTGTTGAAATGATTCACGCACTCGTTCAACCACTGCTGCACTTGTGCTTGGTCGACCGGTACTTTTCTGTTTCTGCTCCTTAAACCTCTGTACCACTCTCTGATACTACTCTACGATGGCGAATTTCTTCCATACCTTGTACGGAAATTAGACTGAACTTGCGTGGCGAATCTCGTGTCTATGAACCATTTGACACACTGAGCTCTCCCCTATGGAGTCGCCATTTTCTTCAACAGAAAACCACCAGACCTCAAAGTGAAGAAAACTTTATGAATTTCTGTATCTCATAAAACAAAGGGTTTCGTTGTATCATTTGTGGTACTAAATATATTAACAACCAAAGTTGTCCAGGTCTTTTTAGAACAGCCTGTATATTGTGTTTCTAGATTTAATATCATCGATGTGGGGGAGAGTACATTCATTAAATAGAACCCAGGCTAGACATCTGAAAAGCCAAGGTTGCTACCTCTGCACCATCCTCATATGGAGTGAAAGGGTGCACTGTGCAGAGGAAATAACAAGGCAGCTCCTCCCACGTGCCACATAAATGCAAAGCAATCTGTTTACATGGCCAACTAGATGGTATTCATAGAATACTTACCCTGCGCAGTCAACTTGTTGCGAGCCAAATCTTCTGTTTTTGAACATTTTTTTTTCTTTGATCCAATATGGCTGCTGGACCACGTGAGCGATGACATCATAAATTTATATTCTCTAATATAATTGTTGCATAGATCACGCTCAATACATTTCAAACTGATCAGACTAAGCGTTGTCCCTGTCGAATTATGACGTCATAATTATGGCACAAATGACGTCATCGTTAACAACACCTATTCCCCATATGGAGTTATTTACAATGAGCCACGTTTCAATTTTTAAAATGCTGACACGGCACACACTTTACTTTACTGAAATGCAGACACAAATGTTATATTTTTGTCAAACATTTTCGGAATTTCGCCAAATCTGTTTTGGTCGTGTGTTAATATACCTCAGCGATTGACAAATCTGAAATCAGAATTTTATTTGAGGTCAAAATGACCCGCGAGGTCACTCCGTACTTTGCCTGTTCGTCATGTGCAGTGTTTATATAATATTAATTCCATGCCCACTCTAGAAGACCTCTTCTTCTTCACGCAAAAACAACTTCTAGCTTCCAGACCGTACATCCAATCATCTTGAAATTTTGCATACATGTTACACTTCATTACCTCTAATAAAATATAAAGTTTCACGTCGATCAATAAAGCGGTTCAAGAGTTATGAATTTTTAAAAATATTTTCGTTTAATTATTTATATCTGCCAAACCACGTGACCTATCGCAAATTCCAAAAGGTGATTTTAGTAGACTGATATGCTGAACACATCTGTGAAGTTTCCCCTCGATAGGATCACAAATGAGGGAGGAGCTTGGTTTCAAAAGTTTATGCTTAAAAACGTCATAACTCCAAAACCATGTGACGCATGACGTCATTCTGGCTGACTTTTTTCTTCGTCATGGGTATGCGATTCTGCCTGCAAAGTTTGGCCTCGATCTGTTCAGTCGTTTAGGAGAAAATTGGATTCTAGTGGTTTTTCACTCAAAACAATATGGCGTCCGAACCATGTGACCTACGACGTCATTATAATTTTATTTCTGCATCGATTTATATCGAGAAGATGCTCAAGAAATTTCATCCTGATCGGATAAAGGTTTTTACTTGTCGAATTATGACGTCATAACGGCGGCACCTATGACGTCATCATTCACATATGTTATTCCGCATGGAGAGTTCTTTGCAATGAGACCTGTCTCAATTATTTCTGTGCAGCGGTTTTTGAGATGTACAGGTGCAATTTTTTTAGTTTTTCCAAGATGGCGCCCGTACCACGTGACCTGTGACGTCATAATATTCACTAAAATATTCTGCAGGAGGGGTCCCTCCTATGGTGAAAATTTCATGTCAATCGGACCAACGGTTGCCGAGAAAATGAATTTTTAAAATGCAGACACGCACGTCTGTACGGACAACTTACCGACAGACCCGAATGCTTAACCCTGCATTTCGCTTTGCGAGCGCAGGGTAAAAATGCAGTTCAGTTAAAACATCACTCTCTGTCTTCTTGGATTCCCCGAAGAAATAATACACTACCCGAGTTCCGCTTCAATGGATGCTGATAGCTCTTTGAGGTTTAAGTGAGAGATCACAATGAGTTTCACTTCTTACTGCTTTTCACCCCTCAGCCCAAATTGGGCTAAGGGGTATTGTCGTCACGGGCGTCGTCTGGGCGTCCGGGCGTCCGTTCGTCAACTTTTGGTTTCCGTCAATTTCAAACAGAACGGCTTGTCCGATTAAATCCATTTTTGCAGTGTGTGTTGGGGTTGAGTAGAGGAAGGTTCCCTTCGAAAATGGGCGCGCTGCGATTTTCAATATGGTCGCCACGGCAGCCATCTTGCAATTGGTTTCCATGAATTTCGAGCAGAACGGCTTGTCCGATAAAATCCATTTTTGCAGTGTGTGTTGGGGTTGAGTAGAGGAAAGTGCCTTTCAAAAATGGGCGAGCTGCGATTTTCAATATGGCCGCCACGGCAGCCATCTTGAAATTGGTTTCCGTCAATTTCGAGCAGAACGGCTTGTCCGATTAAATCCATTTTTGCAGTGTGTGTTTGGGTTGAGTAGAGGAAGGTTCCTTTCTAAAATGGGCGCGCTGCGATTTTCAATGTGGCCGCCACGGCAGCCATCCGGGCGTCCGTCAACTTTTGGTTTCCATCAATTTCGAGCAGGACAGCTTGTCCGATTAAATCAATTTTTGCAGTGTGTGTTGGGGTTGAGTAGGGGAAGGCTCCTTTCGAAAATGGGCGCGCTGCGGTTTTCAATATGGCCGCCACGGTAGCCATCTTCAAATTGGTTTCCATGAATTTCGAGCAGAACGGCTCGTCCGATAAAATCCATTTTTGCAGTGTGTGTTGGGGTTGAGTAGAGGAAAGTGCATTTCGAAAATGGGTGAGCTGCGATTTTCAATATGGCCGCCACGGCAGCCATCTTGAAATTGGTTTCCATGAATTTCGAGCAGAACGGCTTGTCCGATAAAATCCATTTTTGCAGTGTGTGTTTGGGTTGAGTAGAGGAAGGTTCTTTTCGAAAATGGGCGCGCTGCGATTTTCAATGTGGCCGCCACGGCAGCCATCCAGGCGTCCGTCAACTTTTGGTTTCCGTCAATTTCGAGCAGAACGGCTTGTCCGATTAAATCCATTTTTGCAGTGTATGTTTGGGTTGAGTAGAGGAAGGTTCCTTTCGAAAATGGGCACGCTGCGATTTTCAATATGGCCGCCACGGCAGCCATCTTGAAATTGGTTTCCACCATGCATGGGCTGAGGGATTACGACCGCTTTGCGGTGCTATTTATTTGGATTATATTCAACAGTTTCTTTCATGTTTACCTATCACCATGCTGCTGTTGTCCGTTTAATTTTAGTGATCGATTATTTTCTTCCTCTTCTCCTTCTTTTCCCTTTTATAAAGGGTAAGGTCCAATACGGTACCAAGTTTCTGCCCTGCCTTGACGATGATGCTTCTCCACTACCCCCTGTCCTCAGCCAACTATCTCCTCTCCAACCGCCCCAATTTATTTATATCCCTCCTCTTCACACATTCTTCCCATCTCAAGCATGGTCTACCTCTTTTCCTCCATCTTGCTCCTTCAACCTATCCGCTCTCTTTGTCATTCTCTCTTCCCCCATCCTCACAAAGCATCTAGCCCATCTCAGCCGACATTTCACCAATCTCCCCGTCAAGCTTTTTATGAAATGGACCAACCAAGGGAACAAGCATATGAAGTGGATCAACAAAGCAATACTTTTAATTGCAGACTTCCACTTTGAGAAACATGTGAAATGTTGTGTTCCCAATGAATGTTCATGCTTGGTTGCTAATATGCCTATGTAACAAATCTCCACATCGTTAACCAACTCTGCAGCAGGCAGAGTGGGTTTAATGGTTAGTTCAGAATCCCAGAGAAATGTTGGCCCATGCAGCCGTAATGATTCCACCAGGTCATAGGCCATTAAGGAGCGAGTGGCCAGGTCTGTCGGATTGATGTTGGTTGCCACATAGTTCCATTGAGAAGGTGATGTACTTTTATGGATTATTTGAACACAGTTGGCCACAAACACATAAAACCGGCGAGATTCCTTGTTTGTATGCATATCCGAGCACCACACGACTGTCCATGTATAAAGTGACGGAGATGAGTTTTATCTCGACCTCATCTCTGATGGCATTGGCCAATTTGACAGCCAGAACAGTGGCACAGAATTCTAAACGTGGAATACCTGATGGCTGTTGTTGCACCAGCATTGCTTTTCCTGCAACAAAATTTACAATTACTTCACCATTGCTGTTGCATTGGTGCCATTTGCCATTGCATTGCCATTTCCCCTTTAAGGGTATTTTGGGTCTTTGGGGTGTTTTGGGTCTTCGGGGTCTTTTGGGTCTTCAGGGTCTTTGTGGTCTTCAGGGTGTTTCTGGTCTTCAGGGTGTTTTGGGTCTTCAGGGTGTTTTGGGTCTTCAGGGGTTGTGGTGGTCTTACGGGTCTTGGGGTACTTAAAGGGTCGTCAAAGGTCTGAGGGGTCTCAGCAGTCTAAACGTAATTAAGAGGGTGTTCATTTTATTTGAAGAAGAAGAAGACGAAGAAGACGTTTTGATCGCATGTAAACATACATACATACAAACAGACAAACAAACATAACCATATACATTTGCTCTATTATATTACAGGGTGAGTCAAAAGTAGCGCCCAATTTCTGTTTTTTCGGCTTTCTGTTCTGTTTCTGTTCTGGCGAATTTTCCCCCGAATAAATGGTTAGATAAACATGTCATTCCTTTATTTCTACCTTCTTGTACACTGTAATACAAATGGCAAACAAACAATCAACTGACAGAAATATATATATAAACAGAAATCGGGTGCTACTTTTGACTCACCCTGTATATACTAGCGTGACTCGGCGCGCTCTGCGTGCCTCACTACACGTCGTTTCAGAGGGGTAGGCATCTTTGACCATTTCGGTGTCTTTTGGGTCTTCATCGTGTTTTGGGTCTTCAGGGCCATTTGGGTCTTCAGGGTCTTTTGGATCCTCTGGGCCTTTAAGGGTATTTTGGGTCTTTGAGGTTTTTTTGGGGTCTTCAGGGTCTTTTGGGTCTTTGGTGTTATCAGAGGCTTTTGAGTCTTTGGTGTCTTCAGAGGCTTTTGGGTCTTAAGGGTCTTCGGTGTCTTTTGGGTCTTCGGGGTGTTTTGGGTCTCAGGGTGTTTTGAGTCTTCGGGGTGTTTTGGGTCTTCGGGGTGTTTTGGGTCTTCGGGGTGTTTTGAGTCTTCGGGATGTTTTGGGTCTTCGGGGTGTTTTGGGTCTTCGGGGTGTTTTGGGTCTTCGGGGTGTTTTGGGTGTTCAGGGTGTTTTGTGTCTTCGGGGTGTTTTGGGTCTTCGGGGTGTTTTGGGTCTTCTGGGTGTTTTGGGTCTTCTGGGTGTTTTGGGTCTTCGGGGTGTTTTGGGTCTCAGGGTGTTTTGAGTCTTCGGGGTGTTTTGGGTATTCGGGGTGTTTTGGGTATTCGGGGTGTTTTGGGTCTTCTGGGTGTTTTGGGTCTTCGGGGTGTTTTGGGTCTTCCGGGTGTTTTGGGTCTTTGGGGTGTTTTTGGTCTTCGGGGTGTTTTGGGTCTCTGTTTTGGTGATGTGCATCGTTCTTGCTCCCCTTTGTGAGGCTAAATTTATGCTGGAATTGACATTTTGCTATTTTGCACGTGGTCTAAGATCGTGTCATCAGCAACCATGACCATAATCTCTTCCCAGGACATCAGTTCTACCAAAACAGTTTCAAAGGCTTAGAATCAATCCTGGGCAGGTTGCCACTTCCTATTGGAAGGTTGGTGTGAAATTTAGCCAAGGTACCAGCGCAAGTGGACTATTCTTGATTGTCGGCCCTGTGTGGTCTTTAACAATGTAATGGCTCTCCAAAGAACTGCACACATTGATACAACGCTCTGTCTGTGAAGCTCTCTGGTGAGAGCTTATAGTCTGGTTTGGGAATCGAACCCACAGTGGACAGACAGTTCACACCCACAGTGGATACTTTAGCATAGCGCCCCTGAGTGGCCAACTTTAGCATAGCGCCCCTGAGTGGCCAACTTTAGCATAGCGCCCCTCAGTGGCCAACTTTAGCATAGCGCCCCTCAGTGGCCAACTTTAGCATAGCGCCCCTGAGTGGTCAACTTTAGCATAGCGCCCCTGAGTGGCCAACTTTAGCATAGCGCCCCTCAGTGGCCAACTTTAGCATAGCGCCCCTCAGTGGCCAACTTTAGCATAGCGCCCCTCAGTGGCCAACTTTAGCATAGCGCCCCTGAGTGGCCAACTTTAGCATAGCGCCCCTGAGTGGCCAACTTTAGCATAGCGCCCCTCAGTGGCCAACTTTAGCATAGCGCCCCTCAGTGGCCAACTTTAGCATAGCGCCCCTGAGTGGTCAACTTTAGCATAGCACCACAGAGTGGCCAACTTTAGCATAGCACCACTGAGTGGCCAACTTTAGCATAGCGCCCCTGAGTGGCCAACTTTATTATAGCGCCCCTGAGTGGCCAACTTTAGCATAGCGCCCCTGAATGGCCAACTTTAGCATAGCACCACTGAGTGGCCAACTTTAGCATAGCACCACTGAGTGGCCAACTTTAGCATAGCGCCCCTGAGTGGCCAACTTTAGCATAGCGCCCCTGAGTGGCCAACTTTAGCATAGCACCACTGAGTGGCCAACTTTAGCATAGCGCCCCTGAGTGGCCAACTTTAGCATAGCGCCCCTGAGTGGCCAACTTTAACATAGCGCCCCTGCGTGTCTAACTTTAATATAGCACCCTGGGTGACACTTTAATGTATCGCCTCCAGGTGGCTTTCTTTAATATAGCACCCAGTGTCTGAAAGGTTTTGCCGAACCAAATACTCTGGGGAGGCTGTGCATTTTTTCAAGGCTCTGTCTTGTCTTCTTAATGTGCAGGGTGGCCCAGTTATTTATCCACAATTTTGAACCCCTATAATTATATTGCTAAGAAACAAAATCTTCTTTTTTTTACAGGATATTGATACATATTTCAAGATTTTATGATTCAAATTTTATTGAAATCAGATGTTTTAAAAATTTGGTATTTCAAATGAACACATGATTTCCATCATTTTCAAGCAATTGGTGAAACCTTTCACAATACTACAAAACCACTTTCTGTTGTATTCCAACTATAATTTCTCCAAAAAACGCTTAAATCCACTCTTTCATATCTTGAATGTTCGCTGGAAATGTTTTTTTTTTTTTTACATATTCGAAACACAAACATCACACACACACACACACACACACACACACACACACACACACACACACACACACACACACACACACACACACACACACACACACACACACACACACACACACACACACACACACACACAGTTCCCAGAGTAAATAGATGAACCTGGAACAATTCTGGAAAGGAATTTATGTAGATTGAAAATAACACAATAAGGAGGCGGAATGGATCCGAAACCTGGAAGAGAAGAAGAAACATCTCAAGGAAATGCCCCCAGTAATAATTCAGGCAGAAAAGATAAGACACCAACTTGCAACAAAGATGGCAAACTTCAAAAGCCCTGGCCTAGATGGGATCCCAAACTTCTGGTTAAACCAATTTGATGCTCTCCAATTTCACTACGCTCGAGCATTCCATGAACTTATCCAAGGGGATCAGGAAATGGATGAATGGCTCACAGAAGGTAACACCTCCCTCATCCCATAATCTGAAGAGACCCAACTACCCCACAAATACCGGCCAATAACCTGTCTACCAACAACATACAAACTTTTAACAGGAATAATCACAGAAACCATGTACCACCACCTAACACAATAAGGAGGCCTAAAGGCAGAACAGAAGGGATGCAAGAGAGGATGTTACAGAAAAATAGGCCACCTACTACTAAACAATTTAAGGCCATACTTGAAAATTGCAATACTAGAAGAACCAAATTGTCCACAACATGGATAGACTATAAAAAAAAGCTTTTGACAGTATCCCACATTCATGGATGATAAAGTGCATGCAAATGTACAAGCTAAATCCCCAAATATTCAAGCTGATTGAGAAAGCCATGGATCTATGCAATACCACACTAATCTTGCAGCACTCAGAATGAAAGATTGAAATACCAAAAGTAAAGATGCAACGTGGGACCAAGAAACAAAATCAAAGCCATAAACCAGCTCACAGTACCAGTGTTCCAATATAGTTGCGGAATAATAAACTGGCCCCAATCAACAACAACAATCAACAGAAATCAACAAGTTGGACATCAAAACAAGAAAACATCGAACCATCTATATTATAATAGCCGTAGATGATTCTGTCTGTCTGTCTGTCTATCTGTTGGGTGTCTGTCCGGGGTGTGGCTTACTCGGTTTGCAGAGTCGCTCCACCCATAGCTCCACCCATTCTGGGAGTGGCTATAAACAAATATCCACCATTTTATTAACTCGCATAGCTTTGAGTCCTGTTTTGTAGGCCCGTGGTGTCTTGCTCTCCCCCAGTTTTATTTCAAATCAAATTCGATAAATCATTTCATTTTTCACAGTCGCTAACATAGTTTTAGACTCGGTTGAAAAAAAACGGGAAGAAAATCCGATGAAAGTTGCCGTTTATAGAACGAAATGAATTCTCAAAGGCCTGTAACTTCAAGGCCATTGAGTCTCTCTCACGCCTTTATCTCCAATCTAACTCACCATATGATTTCATTTTTATCGATGGTTTTACTTTTAGACTCGGTGTCAGCAATAATTGAGAACAATCCACACACGCGGGAAAATGCAGAGATATATTTTTTAAAATCGCGTCATGGTGTATCATACACCGCCCAACATGACACTGCCGGCAATGTGTCGATATATATTAAAAATTCGCTTTTGCTTTTCCGTTATGATATATTACTATTTCGTTTGATGATAGTCGTCACAAAAACGTCAACAATGATGCCGACATATATTTCTTCGTTTTTATTTCATTCAACATATTAGCCGGAAGTAAAATATGTTTCAGGAAATTACCGAGAGATATTTCTTCGTTTTTTTTATTAGTTATGTGCGCATACACTTTAAATAGGTTTATTTGAAATCTTTAATTTTCCACAAACATTCCACACACGCGGGAAAATGCAGAGATATATTTTTTAAAATCGCGTCATGGTGTATCATACACCGCCCAACATGACACCGACGGCAATGTGTCGATATCTATTTTAAATTCGATATATCATTTCATTTTTCACAGTCGCTAACATAGTTTTAGACTCGGTTGAAAAAAAACGAGAAGAAAATCCGATGAAAGTTGCCGTTTATAGAACGAAATGAATTCTCAAATGCCTGTAACTTCAAGGCTATTGAGTCTCTCTCACGCCTTTATCTCCAATCTAACTCACCATATGATTTCATTTTTATCGATGGTTTTAGAGTCGGTGTCAGCAATAATTGAGAACATTCCACACACGCGGGAAAATGCAGATATATTTTTTAAAATCGCGTCATGGTGTATCATACACCGCCTAACATGACACCGACGGCAGCGTGTCGATACATATTAAAAATTCGATATATCATTTCATTTTTCACAGTCGCTAACATAGTTTTCGACTCGGTTGAAAAAAAACGGGAAGGAAATCCAATGAAAGTTGCCGTTTATAGAACGAAATGAATTCTCAAACGCCTGTAACTTCAACTTCAAGGCCATTGAGTCTCTCTCACGCCTTTATCTCCAATCTAACTCACCATATGATTTCATTTTTATCGATGGTTTTGGACTCGGTGTCAGCAATAATTGAGAACATTCCACACACGCGGGAAAATGCAGAGATATATTTTTAAAAATCGCGTCATGGTGTATCATACACCGCCCAACATGACACCGACGGCAACGTGTCGATATATATTAAAAATTCGCTTTTGCTTTTCCGTTAAGATATATTACTTTTTCGTTTGATGACAGTCGTCACAAAAACGTCAACAATGATGCCGACATATATTTCTTCGTTTTTATTTCATTCAACATTATTAGCCGGAAGTAAAATATGTTTCAGGAAATTACCGAGAGATATTTCTTCGTTTTTTAAAATTAGTTATGTGCGAATACACTTTAAATAGGTTTATTTGAAATCTTTAATTTTCCACAATATAATTTACTTGCCATTTATCATTTGATGATTACGAGACAAATTCCTCTTGAGGATCGTGACAATTCATGCGCTGCGTGGAAACTTCTATTTCCAAAATGAATGAGACGATCGATGAAGAACGCAGACTTGAACAGGATGCAGCAAGAAAACGAATGAGACGGGCGAACGAGTCCATCGACGAACGTCAATGCAAACTTGCGGGGTCACCCGTGGGAATCCCACGGGCATGGATGTGTGTGACATTTCGACATATTGAGTTAGATGCTGCACATTCATTTTTACAAAATGGTTACTGGCAAGTCATCAGATCCAGAAATGGTGTAAAAACCACCGTTTAGAGGCCATTTTTCCCCGCAAAGCGGGGGTTGGCCTTTTCGGGGACCGTGGTAGTTGTTGTTTTTTTGTCCCCTTTTTGAAGCAATGTTTTACGGCCGGATGCCCTTCCTGACGCCAACCCTTTTTGCCGCCTTCAACGACAAACAGGGAATTACCAGTGAACTGGTACTCAATTAGCCGACCTCGGAAGGATGACAGGCTGAGTCAACCCCCCTGGCATTAATTCGGCGATCGACCGAGATTCGAACCCAGGATCCTAAGCCGGCACCCTAGCCGCTAGCCCAACACCAGAAATGGTGTCATGAACACAATTTATTTACGCACAAGCACAAAAGCAAGACGGGCCGATTTCCGATTCCGACGGGCCGACGGGCGAGACGGGCCGATTTCCGATTCCGACGGGCCGATTTGGAGCAAGAAAAAGAACGAGACGGGAGAAAAAGGAGAGAAACGAGACGGGGAAAGCCGATTGGAGAGGCGAGTGAGGCGCGATTGGAGAGGAGTGTGAGGCGCGATTGGAGAGGAGTGTGAGGCACGATTGGAGAGGAGTGTGAGGCGTGATTGGAGAGGAGTGTGAGGCACGATTGGAGAGGAGTGATTGGAGGGGAGTGTGAGGCACGATTGGAGAGGAGTGTGAGGCACGATTGGAGAGGAGTGTGAGGCGCGATTGGAGAGGAGTGTGAGGCGCGATTGGAGAGGAGTGTGAGGCGCGATTGGAGAGGCGTGTGAAGGATTGCAGAGGAGAGGAGTGTGAGGGATTGGAGAGGTGAGGGATTGGAAAGGAGAGGGATGTGAGGGTTTGGAGAGGAGAGGAGTGCTAGGTGGAGAGAGGAGAGTGTCAGGTGGAGACAGGAGAGTGTCAGGTGGAGACAGGAGAGTGTCAGGTGGAGAGGAGTGAGGGGTCACATATTATGTGAAATAACTAAATTCACACCATTTCTGGATCTGATGACTTGCCAGTAACCATTTTGTAAAAATGAATGTGCAGCATATAACTCAATATGTCGAAATGTCACACACATCCATGCCCGTGGGATTCCCACGGGTGACCCCGCTAGTCCACAAAATGTTCTACAAAAGCCAGTACAACCCAAGAATGTACCTGCCAAGACAAGAGGGAGGGCGTGGCCTGATGGAACTCAGACAAAAAAAGGACATAATGCTCACGTGTGACCAGATGCTCCCATCCAGCGTGAATATAGAAAACAAAGCATTGCGACCGGACATAGTACTCAGATACAAAAAGGTGTTTTTTGAGATATTAGTACTGAGCAATTTTGACCTAAATAATGCAGAAATAAAGAAAATGGCCAAATACCAAGACCTCAAGAATGAAGTGAAAAGATCCTGGAAGCTGAAGAGCGCTGAAATTGAACCATTGATAATTGGGGCAATGGGAATGATAATAGAACCTTACAGATATCTTTAAAAACATCCCTTGGAAAATTAACACAAACAAACTATAGTTGAAGGTTGTACAGGGCTTGGTGACGATCCTGAAAAGAGCCCTTGCAACAAAAACTCTGAAAACAACAAAACTTCACAACTTAGCCCATGAATTGCAATCCTTCACCGAAGCGGGGGGTGTATACTTCCAATCCTGAGAGGACTCCATTCCACCTACTAAAACCCAAATTATGGAGATAACAACCAATGACACTATTGAAGGAACTGCGCTCCAACGCGAGTCGAAAGAATTGACGCGACCAAAGACGGAATTCGTCCGAGTTGCTTTATTGAAACAAAACAGCTCAGGTATTCTGACAAGCCCGTTTTTCGGGCAACAATATATATACACATTTATGTCGGGAAGTTTGCCCGGCAAAAGCTATACCGGGCATGCCCGGGTATCAAGGGCGAGCCTTGGAAAGGCGAGTCTGGACCTGCCCGGGCGTGTTTGGCTGCGGCCTGGCAAGTCGAGGCTGGGCGTGCCCGGGCGCTCTGGGCGAGCACTGGAAAGGCGATAGCGGGCATGCCCGGACGCTCTGGGCGAGCCCTGGAAAGGCGATAGCGGGCATGCCCGGACGCTCTGGGCGTGCCCTGGAAAGGCGATAGCGGGCATGCCCGGACGCTCTGGGCGAGCCCGGGAAAGACGAGACCGGGCGTGCCCGGGAGGTTCGGGCGTGCCCGGGAACAGTGAGTCCGGGCATGCCCGGGAGAGGCGCGTCTGGCCGTGTTCTGGCCGGTGCAAGGCGATTATGTACATCCAGCGGTAACCGCTACACACGCCCCTCCAGAATCGACCTGCACCGGCAGGGTCAATTTAAGGGGGGTCCGGATGACCCGGCCGAAGCGACCCCTGGAGGGTCGTGGGGAGGGGTCTGACGTGGTGGTGGGTGGTCGAGCGGGGGGAACTGTGGACGGGGGGCGGCCTCGCCGTGGAGGAAGGGCCAACCGTGGTGGTCGGTCGACGTCCATGTGCGCCGGTTTGAGGCGGTCCACAGAAATCCGGTCCGGCCGGCCACCGAAGTCGACGATGAAAGACTTGTCGCCCCGTCGCAGGACCCGGAAGGGCCCGTCGTACGGCGGCCGGAGTGGCCCCCGGTGCGCGTCATGACGCACAAAGACGTACTCCGCTGTGCGAAGCGCCGGGGGGACGTAGGACTGGGGGCCACCGTGGCGGGACGTCGGCACGGGGGCAAATCGTCGGGCGGCCTCCTGGAGGTCCGAGCGCTGGCGAGCGGCGGACCAGGGACTGGTAGCGTCAGGCACGAATTCGCCCGGGACGCGGAGTGGCTGGCCGTAGACGAGCTCGGCGGCGGACGCCTGGAGGTCTTCCTTGGGGGCCGTGCGAAGGCCCAAAAGGACCCACGGCAGCCGGTCGGCCCAACCGTCGTCCTGAAGGCCGGCCATGAGTGCGGCCTTCATGGAGCGGTGAAACCGCTCGCACAACCCATTGGCTTGGGGGTGGTAGGCCGTAGTGCGGTGCAGCGTGACCCCCAACGAACGGGCGACCGCGCCCCAAAGCTCAGACGTGAACTGTGGGCCGCGGTCGGATGAGATGTCCGCTGGTGTGCCGAAGCGCGCGACCCAGGTGGCGATGAACGCCTGCGCCACGTCGGCGGTGGTGGTGGAGGTGAGGGGCACGGCCTCCGGCCACCTGGTGGTCCTGTCCACCATGGTGAGCAGGTGGGTGAACCCCCGCGAGGGGGGCAGGGGACCCACCAGGTCCACGTGGACGTGGTCGAAACGCCGTTCAGGCACGGCGAAAGGTGCCAGCGGGGCCTGGGTGTGGCGGTGGACCTTGGCTCGCTGGCAGGCCGTGCAGGCGTTGGCCCAGTCGCGGATGTTTCATCGAAGGCCGTGCCAGACGAAACGCGCCGACACCAGCTTCTGAGAAGCTTTCCGGCCCGGGTGAGAAAGGCCGTGGATGGAGGTGAAGATGCGGCGCTGCCAGGAAATGGGCACGATGGGGCGAGGCTGGCCCTGGGAGACGTCGCAGAGCAGGACGGTGCCCGCGAAGGGGATGTCGGCCAGGCGGAGGCCCGTGTCCGCCACGCGGAGTGCCTGCACCGAGGCGTCGGTGGTCTGGTCGGCCGCCATGAGCGAGAAGTCCACGCCGAGGTGGACCGCGTTCGCGCTGGCCCGCGAAAGGCAGTCGGCCTTTCGTGAACGGCCTTTGTGGTCGACGAAAGCCGTGAACGGGCGGCCCTCCAGGAGGTGTCGGAAATGGCGAACGGCCAGGAATAGCCCGAGCAGCTCGCGGTCGAACGTGCTGTAGTTTAACTCGTTCGGCCGGAGTTGCCGGCTGAAAAAAGCGAGTGGCTGCCAAACCCCGTCCACCCATTGCTCATGGACGGCGCCCACCGCGTAGTTGGAGGCGTCCGTAGTGAGGGCGATGGGCGCGTTGAGCACCGGGGTGTGAGCCAGCAGCGTTGCGTCGGCGAGGGCCCGTTTGGCACTGGCGAAGGCCGCGTCCATGGCCGCGGACCAAACAATGTCATGCTTGGCCGGCTTGCCCCGGAGGGCCTCGTAAAGGGGCCGCATGAGCTGAGCAGCGCGGGGCACGAATCGGTGATAAAAATTCACCATGCCGAGGAACTCTTGGAGGGCCTTGATGGAACGGGGACGCGCGGGAACGTGGTGATGGCCTCGACCTTGGTCGGCAGCGGCACGGCCCCGGTCTTGGTGATGCGGTGGCCCAAAAAGTCAACGGTCGTCGCGCCGAAGTGGCATTTGACCGGGTTGACAATTAAGCCGTGCTCGCTGAGGCGACCCGAACAGTGTTCGGAGGTGGAGGAGGTGCTCGGCGCGGGACGTGCTGGCGACGAGGATGTCGTCCAGATAGACGAAAAGAAACGGCAGGTCGCGCAGCACGCCGTCCATCAAGCGCTGGAACGCCTGGGCCGCGTTCTTGAGGCCAAACGGCATCCGCAAAAATTCGAACAGGCCGAACGGCGTGATGATGGCCGTCTTCGGGACGTCGGCCGCCCGGACAGGTACCTGGTGGTAGCCCCGTATCAGGTCAATTTTCGAAAAGATGACCCGTCCCGCCAAACGGGCGGAAAAGTCCTGAATATGCGGGATCGGGTACCTGTCGGGGGTGGTAGCGTCATTGAGACGGCGGTAGTCGCCACACGGGCGCCATCCACCCCCCGGCTTTGGCACGATGTGCAGTGGCGAGGCCCACGCGCTATCGGAGCGCCGCACGATGCCGAGGTGCTCCAACGCGTCGAATTCGGCCTTTGCCACGGCGAGCTTGGCTGGGTCGAGGCGGCGGGCCCTGGCGTAGACCGGCGGGCCCGTAGTGGGTATGTGGTGCTCGATCCCGTGCCGCACCGCGACGGCCGAAAACGTCGGCCGCGTGAGGGCCGGGAATTCCACGAGCAGGCGAGCGAACTCGTTCGTTGCCGGGAGGGCGCACGCCAGTTCGGTCGGCGCGGAGCTGCTCATTGTGCACGCCAGGGAGCTGAAGGTCTCGGCGTGGACAAGGCGACGTCGTTTGACGTCGACCAGCAGCCCGTGCGCGCAGAGGAAGTCGGCGCCCAGCAAAGCCACGGGGACGCTGGCGGTAACAAAAGTCCATTGAAAGCGCTGGCTGCCGAAGCAGAGGGTGACGACGCGTGGGCCGAAAGTGCGTATGGCCGAGCCATTAGCAGCGACCAAAGAGGGGCCGCAAACTGCGTCCAGCCTGTCCTGCTCGGAGGCAGGTATGACACTCAGTTCGGCGCCGGTGTCGCACAGGAAACGCCGTCCAGACGCTTTGTCCCGAATAAACAGCAAGTTGCCCGAGTGGCCGGCGCTCATGGCTGGGAATGAACGCCGGCCCGGCCGTTTCCCGACCTGCCAAAAGTGCATGGGGGCCGGCACGTCCGAGCCTTGTGTCCGAACCTGGCATGGTAATAACACCACGCCCGGTCAGGTGGAGGCCCCGGCCGTCGTGTCGGAAGCGGGCGGTGCGGCGTGGCGGCCGCCAGTTGCACCGGCAGTTCGGCCTCCAACCGCGCAGGGCGCTCGGGCGTCGTGGGCGTCGCCTCGGACGGCGGCGGGCTCCAGGTAACCGCGCCGATGTGCTGGCCCGCCGAGGAGATCTTATCGGCTTCCCTGGCGAGGGCGCGGGAATCCGTGATCAACGTGCCAGCCAGGGCGAGGCGTACCGGGTTAGGCAGCTGACGGAGGAACAGCTCCCGGAACAGGAATGCCGGAGAGTGCTCGCCGAGCAACGAGAGCATATAGTCCATGCGCTCGGACGGGCGCGTGTCGCCGAGCTCGGGCAGGTCAAGCAGGCGCCGTGCGCGTGCTGCCGGTGAGAGGGCGAAAGCGCCGAGGAGGAGCGTCTTCAGCGCGTCGTATTTGTCAGCAGCCGGCGGGTGCTGGAGGAGGCTCAAGGCGCGGGCCGCGGTGGTGGAACCGAGCGCCGCCACAACATGGTGGAAGCGGGTGTCGTCCGCGGTGATGCCTCGCAGGGCGAACTGGGAGTCCGCCTGGGCGAACCAAACAGCCGCGTGAGTCTCCCAGAAGGTAGGCAGTTTAAGCGTCACTGCCGTATCCATGTCGGTAGGTCACCAATGAAGGAACTGCGCTCCAACGCGAGTCGAAAGAATTGACGCGACCAAAGACGGAATTCGTCCGAGTTGCTTTATTGAAACAAAACAGCTCAGGTATTCTGACAAGCCCGTTTTTCGGGCAACAATATATATACACATTTATGTCGGGAAGTTTGCCCGGCAAAAGCTATACCGGGCATGCCCGGGTATCAAGGGCGAGCCTTGGAAAGGCGAGTCTGGACCTGCCCGGGCGTGTTTGGCTGCGGCCTGGCAAGTCGAGGCTGGGCGTGCCCGGGCGCTCTGGGCGAGCACTGGAAAGGCGATAGCGGGCATGCCCGAACGCTCTGGGCGAGCCCTGGAAAGGCGATAGCGGGCATGCTCGGACGCTCTGGGCGTGCCCTGGAAAGGCGATAGCGGGCATGCCCGGACGCTCTGGGCGAGCCCTGGAAAGGCGATAGCGGGCATGCCCGGACGCTCTGGGCGAGCCCTGGAAAGGCGAGAGCGGGCATGCCCGGGAAAGACGAGACCGGGCGTGCCCGGGAGGTTCGGGCGTGCCCGGGAACAGTGAGTCCGGGCATGCCGGGAGAGGCGCGTCTGGCCGTGTTCTGGCCGGTGCAAGGCGATTATGTACATCCAGCGGTAACCGCTACACTATATATATATATATATATATATATATATATATATATATATATATATATATATATATATATATATATATATATATATATATATATACATATATATATATACAGTATATATATATATATATATATATATATATATATATATATATATATACTGAAACGCAAAAGAAACTTACCACCTTTGAAACCTTTAAATATCAACAATAACACTGCGTGTAGTAAATGTGTGAACTTATTTGTGGACAATAGTGTCCTCACTGTCAGACAAAACGGTCACGGATTGTCACTTGAACCTTCAATGGTCACTTCATAGCACAGCTGTTGAACAGCCGTTTTGACTGTCAGTGATTAGCCAAGAGGTACGGGATGATTTTAATGAGCTGCACGTGATGTCTTGATATTGGCTTTAAAAAGGCCAGTGCAAAATGGGCATTTTGACCGAAAAATTTGACCATTTTGACCAACTTCAAAAAGACCGAAAACACAAAAGAAACTTACCACCTTTGAAACCTTTAAATATCAACAATAACACTGCGTATAGTAAATGTGTGAACTTATTTG